>NC_061865.1:16922519-17247519 GCF_907164915.1 Impatiens glandulifera | reverse complement strand
TTTGTATATGAATTTGTTTTATCGTCAAAGTTTTAATTATCATAAAATATAATTTTTTTTTTGTATATAACTTGATTTAGTTTGTTCTTTTTTCTTTAGAATTTCAAAAAGAATATTTCTGTTAAATTAATAGTTTCTGTATAATTGTTTTCTTATTAATTATAATATTTATCATATTTTAACACAAAATATTGTCTTCTTTTACATTTAATAAAGTATTTTTTTTAGATTCTATTCTCTCAATAATTGATAAGATTGAATAAAAGGTAATATGTTCGACATTTAAAAAAAACAAATTTGAATAAATTTGATTAATTGTAATTAATTATTATAAAAAACATAAATTCATATAATATTTTAAATAATAAAACTTCTTCAACAATGCTATTTTTTTCAATTTTGCATTTGCTTATTTCTTGTTCATAAAATTTTATAGTCATTTACAACATCATCAAATTCTACCCTTCAATCTTCAAAGTCGTATCTCCTACATAAGCGTAGGAAGAAAATAAAAAACGGCTACTTCAGATTCAAGGCTTTTGACGATCTTATATTTTATTTTCTTAATTTATTTATAACTTTGTAATTATCTAAAAATTCGAAGTTATTACATAGCAACGTTGTATAAATTATAAAAATCATCTTTAATTTTTTCTCTTAAGTTTTAGAGTTATAGATCTTAAATTATTAATCCACAAATTTAGAAAAATTGAGAAAATATTATAAACGAGTTTTAAAATTTTAAAATTATTTATTTGTGCTAAAATATTTATTTTAAACCAATTTTTAATTTTTTTAACATTAAAAAAAATTATTTTAGACGTTTAAAATAAAAAATTAGTTTAAAGAAAGCAAATATACTCTTAGCATTAGACCAGACTAGAGGTCGGACTTAAGAGATATACTAGGGCCGATCGGGAGGTGTAGAGCAAGTTAGGTTCTAACTTAGGAACACGAAGCTAGGCTTGGGAGACAAAAGTAATGTGTTTGATATATAAACAAATTATTTTCAGGTGTCAATTAATTAAATATAAAATTACGACACATTAATTAAAATAGACAGAGGAAAAGCAGAGCTAAAAGTTCAGCCCCAAATAGATATTGGGCCGAATATTTATTTAAAAAATGAAGTTAGCCCAAAGAAAATTTCACAATGATTTTACCCTAATTTTTTTTCTTGATCTCTCAGGCCGCCGTTTCTTCTATTACTTGTATTTTCAATCTTCTCTCCCATTATAAAAGGGACACAAACCCAAATGAAAACTTCACATTGATTTATAGTTGAACATGATATCATGAAAACATGTTTGAAAGGGTTTCAATTTGTTGAATGTGAAGTGTATGTTTTGAATGATATGCATGTTTTCCTTTGGGTTTGACTTGATGATGAAGATGTATATAAACATGAGAAGTGTTTTAAATGCTTGAATGATATATAAAATACTTGTTTATGTCTTTCCTATTGAAGATCCTGGTTCAATATTCATGAAAATGTGCTTGACTTGATTCAATCTCAGTTAAGTTAATTATTTAATTTGCATGATTAGTTAAATTTGATGTTCTTAAATGATAAGATACTTTGTACTGATAATAGAAATTTTAAAATATTACGACATACAAATGAATAATAGAAAATTATCTTAAAAATATAGTAAATTTAATTTTACTTTCTATAGGTATTTAATCTCTAATATAATGAATAAAACAAATAAATACAATTGTATATATGAATTTGTTTTATCGTCAAGGTTTTCAATTATCATAAAATAGAAAATTTGTGTATATGAATTTGTTTTAATTTGTTATTTTTTCTTTAAATAATTTCAAAAATAACATTTCTCTTAAATTAATAGTTTGTGTATAATTATTTTTCTTATTAATTCTTACATTTTGTCATATTTTAACACAAAATATTGTCTTCTTTTTTCATTTAATTAAGTATTTTTTACATGTTATTCTCTCAATAATGATCAGATTTAAAAAATGGTAATATCTTGACATTTAAAAAAAAAAAATTGAATAAATTTGATTAAATGTAATTAATTATTATAAAAAACATAAATTCATATAATATTTTAAATAATAAAACTTTTTCATCTTGCATTTGTATATTCTTTGTTCATCAAATTTTATAATCATTTCTAACATCATCCAATTCTACCCTTCAATCATCAAAGCCCTATTTATTATATACGTGTAGGAAGAAAATCAAGAAACGGCTAGTCGGATTCAAGGCTTCAGACGATCTTTAATTTTCTATTTTTAATTTATTTCTAACTTTATAATTATCCAAAAATTCGAAATTATTACATAACAACGTTGTATAAATTATAAAAATCATATCGAATTTTTTCTCTTAATTTTTGGAGTTTTAAATCTTAAGTTATTAATTCACAAAGTTTAGAAAAATGGAGAAAATATTCTAAACGAAAAATTGTGAAATTATTTATTTGTGCTAAAATAATTTTTTTTAATTTTTTTTAAATTAAAAAAAAATCATTTTAAACATTTAAAATGAAAAATAATTTAAAAGAAAGCAAATAGCCTTAACATTAGACTGGACTAGAGGTACATACTTCGTGGGCTTTGAAAACTTGAACACGGAGCTAGACTTGGGAGACAAAAGGAATATGTAAACATTAATTAAAATAAATTATGAAACATTAATTAAAATAGACAGGGAAAAACATAGCTCAAAGTTTAGCCCAAATATATATTGGGCCGAATATTTATTTATAAAATGATGCAAGGCCTAAGTAAATTTCAAAATGATTTTACCCTAATTTTTTTTCTTTTTCTCTTGTGCCGCCGTTTTTCTATTTCTTGTATTTCCAATCTTCTCTCCTATTATAAAAGGGACACAAACCCAAATGAAAACTTCACATTGATTTTTCTTCTTCTTATCTGTGGTTGTCTTTTCATATTCCTAACGTTGTTCTGATCTCTAGCCGTCTTATTCTCTTCCTCCAATGGTTTGGATCTCTGCCCGTCTTCTCATATTCTGGTTGTAGTCAGATCTCTTGCCGTTTTCTCCTATTCATACCCACCACACTTTCGATCTCTCACTTTTTTTTCTTTCTGTTATGTCAATATTAAAATATCATGTAAGCCTATTTGCTAAAGAAGTTTATGTCTAGGATGTCTATCATGGTTTATATAGTTTAAAAGGTTTTGAGATAAAACAATCCCCAATTGCGTTATTTTATCAATTAGCGGTGGTGCAGTGATGTAAGTTTGCATTGAATCATTTTTGAATCATGTATTTTCGATTTTATTTTGTTGATATCTTAATAATTGTTTCATTCTTCTGGTGATACAGGTTCATTACCAAGTTTGATTTCTGCATCAACTCTTGCAAACGATTCTTATAACGCAATATCCTTAGACATTAAGATTCTTCTTTATTCATATTATTTGCCTAATAGATGAAGTTGCAACTTCAGATAGGATTCAGATTAGATTAGACAAAATGCTACATATATATAACATCTCAGGGATGTATCCTTTGAAGATCAACGTCCAAAGTGGTTATTGTCTACAACATTTAATTAGTGATAGGATTATGTATATTGTTGATTAGTTAATTAATTAGAAGCAATTTGTAATAATATATAAATAAAATTATTGTAATGGTAAAATATATATTTAATTGTTATTTATGAATTATTGTTTATTGTTATTTATAATAATATTATGTATAAAAATTGCATTCTTGACCTATATAACTGAGATTTTCAATATTTTTTCTTAAAACTGTTTTTACATGATCTTAGTATCTTTTTTTCAAGTAAAAATTTGACAAAAGTAACACAATTTTGGCAAGAAAAAAAGTCATAATATAAATACTTGAGAGGGAGAGCTACAATTTAGTGTTCCTTATTTTTTCTAAATAATTTTATTTTGTTAATATATTTGAAGTTGAGTTTCTAATAGTTAAAAATATTCAATTTATTTTTTAATTATGTATAATATTTTATAAATTAATTAGAGATATGTAATACTTTAAAGTTATGTTAGAAAAATTAAGTAAGTTAATTTTAACCGGAAAAAAAACTTAACCTGTCTCAGAATTCCTTTTGCAGGTACCGCACCAGATCGGTTGAGACACTCTGTCTCAAAGAAATCCGAACAATCAAGAAAATCGGTACTACTTCCCTAAACCGGATCGGCTAAAATGAAAAGTCGGATTAAGCATCCTTTCCGGTCGGCTCAAAAATCGAATATCTTAAGGCCAACGGGAAAATACTCAAATTGATGAAATCTGTGAAAGATGATGTAATGAATCTCTTAGAAATGAACATCAGAATGATCCGTGATCCGAGTCAGAAACATGCAACAAAAGCAATGATGATTAATTATCCAAGATCACAAGTAATCTTCTGAAACAGGCGGTCGGCTAATGCATGTCTATCAGATGTCCAAAATAACAAAGTGTACACGCCACCTAAACCTGACCGGTTCGGCTGACCAATCAATAGAAGAGAGAGAAATATGACCGTTGCCATATTCTCTATATAAAGGAAGCCAAGAACAGTAGAGAAAAAAACACACAACGCGCGCGAGCAAGAATCGACTGAGCTTTTCATATAATCAAGCCTTAAGAACATCCTGAGTTGATATAGCTATTCTATTGTCAAAGTTAAACTGTTGTAAAAGAAATCTGTGTATTTTATCTTGTGTAAAAGTATTACATCACTGTGTGAGTGGTGTAACCGACGAGCAGTAAATAAGACTCGATCGGAGTGAGTGTTTGTTTGTGGAATATTCCAGTTAGTGAATATCATTCTCACTATTTGAGAAAAGGGGTGACGTAAGAGAGTTTGCTCCAAACATTCATAAAATCTGTTTTGTTTTTTTTTTTATTTTACTTTCCGGCTCACTTACGCTAACCAAACCAAATTATCATTCACTCAAACTAAACCGGTCATTCTCTCCACTTTAACCGACTCCTTCTAAATACCTTCCAAACCGAATTGTGTGAGTTGCTTCAGATTGAAACAGACATTTCCGCACTTGAACTCGGTTCAAGAGTCTGTGACAAATCTGTGTAGTGTTAAGAGCGGTTCTAGTCTTTAACCGGATTAGTGTCAATTTGTGTGTGTTGTTGTGTAAGCGATCTCCTTTAGCCGGACCCCGATCCTCTATCGGCGATCCCGATCCTAACAAGTGGAATCAGAGCAGGAATCTTAACACTCAAACAACCGAAAAAAGATGGGATGCATGACCCACAACGATAAATCATCGATGTTAAGCAGTGAAGCGTTTAGCGGCTGGAAGGTTCATATGTATCTACATTTGATAACTTTGGATAATGAGATGAAAACCATCCTAAAGGAAGAACCGATAAAGATTGAAAAAGAAAGCGGAGCATGGACGGCTATAGATAGAAGAAGTAACCTGGACAACCATTGCATGAGACACATTTTCAAAGCTGTGGACGAAAATACGTTCAACAAAATCAGAGACTGTCAAAGTGCAAAGGAAGCCTGATAAACTATCATTCAGATCCATGAAGGAAACGAAAGGACTAAGGAAAACAAAATCTTGGTGGCAACTCAAAAGTATGAGAACATCAAGATGAGGCCGGGAGAAAACAAGAGGGAATTTAGTGACAGGTTCACTAGCGTGGTCAACGAGCTGTACACACTTGGGAAGAGATATGAAAACCGGGAGATCATTGTGAAAGCATTGAGATCACTACCAAGTGCATGAAAAATAAAAACCATGGTGATGAGGGAATCAAGGAATCTCGGGCAGATGAAGCTGCACGATGTGTTTGAGGACCTGAAAGCTTATGAATTCGAGATGAAATCTCGGATCGAAGATGAAGCAGCAACATCAACCGCAACCAGAGCTCTGGTGACATCGGTGGAACCAGCGGTTCCTATATCAGCCGCTCCGACTCCCGTCAAAAGTGCTGATCAGATTAGTGAAGACGTGATTGCCATGCTAGCACAAAAATTCGGGAGATTAATGAAGAAGAATCAACCATCTAACAACAACTACAAGTATAATTATGCCAACAAATCCATTGTAAGATGTTTTAACTGTGACGGTTTTGGTCATTACAGGTCGGAATGCAGAAGGCCAAGACGAGATGACCGGAAACCAGTAAATAACTACCAGAGAAACGACTAACAAAGAAACGACAACCAAATAAATGAATATCAAAGGAATGACCGGCAGCGAACCGAAACCGGCGAAGGAAATGAGATCCACAAGGCACTCATAGAATATGACGGTGGAAGCGACTATGCCTACTCTGACACCGAAAATGACGAAGAAAGAGTTACTTGCTTCATGGCACATGAAGAAGAGGTATTTGACTTTTTCTCTAAAGAATTTACTAAAAAAAACTTAGTTACTGCACTCAACGACATGGTCGATGAGTTCAGAAACCTGTCTGTCTTTATACCGACTCAGACAATCCATGAAACTAGAGAGTCAAGTGGTACCGTTGGTGAACTAAGCGAAACCACGATATATGAACCGGTTGGACTATTCTTCGAGAATGAGAAGCTCAAGGAGACAGTTCAACCACTAACCAAAGAAAATGAGAGAACCAAATATGTCACGGCTGCTTGGAAAAGATCTAGTGAAGCGGTGAGTCAGATGTCAAAATATCAACGACATCCCAAATGCAAATTTGGTCTTGGATACAAGAACAACCAATCCGCCAACCGGAACTCTTCCAACGGGATGAAACTCACAAAAGACAGTTTTCCCTTTGTAAGATTTGTCAAGAACTCTTCAACCGGCAATGAGGCAGAACGTGACTTCATACCGGAAAATGAAATAAAATATGTAAATCCAACCGACTCGGAAAAATGGCTTCATCCTGAGAGAAGGAAAGTCAACCGACCAGCAAGTAAGCAAACTAATACACGTTCACTAAGAACTGATCAATATTCTCCACCACCACAATATAAGGCACTCATAGTCAGACAAAAAGATGAGAAGCCGAAAAATGGTAAAACAATTAGAGCTATTTCTGGGAAAGTTATCCGACTTATTAAAGTCTGGATCCCTAAGGGACTAATCAACCACGGACCCAATTGAATGTGGGTACCAGAAATGTGTAAATATTTATTTTTTTCAGGTCAGGAGGAGCAAGCAGTTAGAAAATTCAGAATGGTACTTAGACAGCGGGTGTTCAAGACACATGACCAGAAACAGTGGACTACTAGCTGATATCATTCATGAAGCCAGAGCAATGATAACTTTCGGCGACAACTCAAAAGGTAGAGTCGTGGTCAAGGGTAAGATTGTCCATGGTAATCTGTCTATAAAAAATTTGTGCTTTTAGTAGAAAACTTGCACTTCAATCTATTAAGCATTAGTCAAATGTGCGACATAGGATACACAGTTGAATTTCATAAACATGCATGTTTAGTTAAAAATCATCAAGGTGACACTCTATTAACTGGAAATAGAATAGGAAACATTTACAAAGTAGATTGGAAAACCAAGATTGAAAACCCGGTTTGTATGATAGCTAGAAATGATCCGAACTGGCTCTGGAACAAACGGCTAAACCATCTAAATTTCAAGACTTTAAGCTTCATATGTTCTAAGGAATTGGTTCATGGCATTCCAAACATCACATTTTCCAAAGATAAAGTATGTGATGCATGTCAAATGGGAAAACAAATAAAGTCATTTTTTAAAAGCAAAGGAATTTTTAATCCGAACGGTGCTCAGAATTACTGCATATGGACCTGTTTGGACCGGTTAGGGTCACAAGCCTAGGAGAAATGCATTATACCAAGGTAGTTGTTTATTATTACTTTAAATTTATTTGGGTAATATTTTTAGCCTCTAAAAATCAAGCTACACCGAACCTGATCAAGTTACTTTTAAGGATACAAAATGAGAAATCTATCCGAGTTAACCGGATCAAAAGTGATAGAGGAACCGAATTCACAAACATTACATTAACTACTTTTCTTGATGATTCTGGGATTGGGCACGAGTTGTCTAGTGCTAGAACACCTCAACAAAACGGCCTGGCTGAGAGAAGAAACCGAACTCTCAAGGAAGCCGCAAGGTCTTGGATAGCCGATTCGGGTATTGCTCAAAAATTTTGGGCCGAAGCTATCAATACTACATGCTACACTCAAAACCGGTCTTTAATTATCAAACTTTTTACTAAAACACCATTTGAAATATACCATGACAAAGTTCCTAACATCCGGTATCTTAGGATCTTTGGCTGTAAGTGTTATGCTCACATCAACGACAGAAGATATTTGACCGCGTTTGATTCCAAATCCGATGAAGGAATAATGTTGGGCTACTCAGTCGTAAGTAAAGCATATGCTCCTGTGGCTAGACTTGAAGCCATTAGAATATTTTTGGCATTTACGGCTTTCAAAAATTTTAAAGTTTTTCAAATGGATTACAAAAGTGCTTTTCTAAATGGTAAACTAAGTGAAGAAGTGTATGTTGAACAACCTCCCGGTTTTAAAAATCCGGAACTAATAAGTCATGTATACCGGCTTGATAAAACCCTTTATGGTTTAAAATAGTCTCCAAGAGCCTGGTATGACACTTTAACCGAATTCCTATTTGTTCACAAATTTACAATAGGTTCAGTTGACAAAACACTTTTTAAATTTAAGAAAAAGGAACACATTTTTACTTGTTCAAATATATGTGGATGATATCATTTTCGGATCAATCGATCCTAAATTATATAACAAATTCTCAAAGTTAATACCGGAACATTCATTAGTCAGCCTAAATATACAGCCGAACTGCTTAAGAAATTCGGAATGGAAACTTGTGCCGAAGCGGCCACTCCAATGAGCTCATTAGTAAAACTAGACAAAGACGAGGACGGTCAAGGGGTAGATATAACAGCCTACTGAGGGATCATCGGATCACTTCTCTATCTAACAGCCAGCCGACCGGACATCCTGTTCGCGGTCGGAGTATACGGAAGATTCTAAGCCAATCCAAAACAGTCACATTATATCGCGGCTAAGAGGATTCTGAAATATCTAAAAGGAACTCAAGACGTGGGACTATGGTACCCAAAAGACTCAAGTTTTAACCTAATAAGTTACTCTGATGTAGACTATGCAGGCTACAAAATTGACCGAAAGAGCACGAGCGGAACATACCAGTTTCTGGGAGATTGGCTCGTCTCTTGGTATAGCAAAAAGAAAACCTCAGTTGCCACTTCAACCGTAGAGGCAAAGTATCTAGCAGCCGGAAGCTGTTGTGCTCAACTCCTCTAGATCCAACAACAACTAAGGAATTTCGGTATAACTACTAAAGAATCTCCAATCTTTTGTGACAACACTAGTGCAATAACGATTATATACAATCTAGTGTTGCACTCAAGAACGAAGCATATTGATATCAGACACCACTTCATCCGGGAACATGTCCAGCAGAAACACATTCGGCTGGAGTATGTCTCAACCGAACAACAAGTAGCTGACATCTTCACCAAGCCACTACAGAAAGCTAAGTTCTCTTATTTCAGAAATATCTTGGGACTTACTGATAGTAAACAGCTTATACCTTAAGTGTTATTACATGTTTTCAAAAATCCAAATCCTATGAAAAACTGGGGCATGAGCTCAGGGAGAAGCTCACGCTTCTCAAGCCATACCTCAATAGGAAATTAAACACTTAGGAATGATAACCGGAAAGATGTCTCTAGTTAAACTTGACAAATTCACACTACCAAATCACATGTAATATATTGGGTGGTTCAAATGACCTGAGTAAAACAGATAGTTTATTCCTTAAAGCTGAACAAATGTCGACTCAACTCGACATCTCCTCACACTGGAATAAGTTATCTCGATAAAACCAGTCATGGAAAACTAACCGATAAAATGCATCATGATTTCGGTAACTGAATTTTTCCGCTAACTTGGGACAGATGACCGCTGTTTCTATGCATGCTTTGATGATTATGCCTATGAAAAATTAAAAACAGTCTATACCTCCATCAAAGTGAAGACACATGTCTATCACTAAAAGAGGAAGACCAACATTTCTTCCATATTTTCTAAGTCATTATGAATTTCTTTTGCCGTCATTACTTTGTCATTGAAATAACCATTATACACTAACACAAGTTAACCTCATCATAATTACATGATGACATCTCTAAGTATGCTTCCATCGGCTGGCTATTTAAGTAGCTAATCTAATCCAAATTCAAAATACTATTCATCACAAAAATCTCTCTAAGAAAAATTTTCTAGAAAAATGTCTTGCTCTCTCTTAGTTAATGAGTTCTTTGAAACAACAAGAGTGATACATCCAGAAATCATTTTTGCTCAAGTCCATGGATAATCGTGCTTGTTCAGTTCGGCAGACTTCGCAAATTTTTGCGAGCTGCCAATTGAAGGAGTCACCGACCTAACCTACTCTCCGGTGTTCATCGAAGAGATGAGACACCACTTCTCCGGCACTTTGACCCCGGTTAACACCTGGGGACCCAAAAGTCTTCTCGCTAACGAATACCAAGTTTTTAGCGAGATCTTGAGTAAGTCCATCTTGGCCAGGGACAAGTTCCAAACTTACACCCAACGCATCTTCGAGATGATGACTGCCATCACCGAAGGAACCATGGTGAACTAAGCCTGGATCATCTTCGACAATCTGAAGAAGTTGATCATCTCCAAGAAAACCGGCTACGCTCCACAGCTGAGCGGTTTGTTCAACCACTTCTACAACTATCACGACTCGGGTATCATCCTCCATCCGAAATAGTTGTTGACAAAGGAGAGAATTCAAAAGATGATCGACAGATGGGATAAGGCAAAGGCCAAGAAGACTCCAATAGTTGGGTCTTCCCACTATTAATCTTCTTTTGTTCTTAACCGACTAATGATGATTCCCTCTCATTTCTTTTCCATTACCGAACCAGTAATTATATATAATACCGGTTCGGTACACTTCCAAAGATTATTCTCTTGAAAAGGCATCAAACATTTAATGCATTCATTGACAATACATAAACGGTCAGATTTTTCAAAATATTCTCATTAAATGCTTCTTAACCGTCTCCACTATATAAGGACCTCATCCTCATTCAAGCAAATCAAACTTCGAAAGTATCTCTCTCTCTAAATCTTGAACTTCATCTTTTTTAAAACTCTCAAAGATGAATGCTCAACTCCAGAACTCACTCATCGTCGACTTTGAATCGGTTCTTAACTCCAGATTCGAAGGTGTTCTTATTCAACTTTTGCTTATATCCGGCTTACGAACCTTCCTTGAAGGATCGGACACCATCCTCGAAGCGGAGGTGCACGAGTTCTTCGACAATGCCCAGGTGAGAGATGATGGCAGCATCACCACCTACATCGACTGCGAGTTCTACTGGCTCACTAAAGAGTCATTCGCAGATTTCTTCAACCTACCATCCGAAGGATTTTCGGATTTTCCAAACTCCCACTTTCCAGCAAAATAAAATTATTCATTTATCTTCTCCGACACCACTGATCCGGTTGAAAACCACGGTCTGAAAGATGACTTGGCCCTCATATCCAACTTCTCCATGACTTAATCCAGCGGTCAATCATGGGACACATGTCGAATCAGCGGTACACTCAACAAGTGTTTGATCTCATGATCTCAATCATCAAACTCTCACCCATAAAATGGGCCTCCTTTATCTTCAACAACGTGAAGGAGCTCATCACGACTCCGAGAAGAAGAATCGGCTTCGCCCCCCAAATCAGTCGGTACATTCATTCTGTCATTCCCAATCTTGTACCAGGAGTCCCGGTAGGTCTGACCAACACACTAACCAGTCACATGATGGAAAGCTGGATCGGAAGAATCGAGGACCGAACCGGCAACACCGTGGAGGAATGGATCAAGAAAATAGAAGAAGGAGACTATTATCAGTCTTAATTTTTATTTTTTTGTTTGTATCTAGTCATCTCGGTCATTTTGTTGTACGACCGGGTGATCACTCCACATATTACTATCGCTTAAATCTAAGTCATTTACTCAGTCTAATGATTCTGGTTTAAAATCAAAATTTTCACTAAGGCACAACTTCCGGTTCTACATTAAAACTTCGGTTTAAACAAAATTCGGCTAAACTAAAAAATCAACCGCCAATAATTACCGTCCCTAGTTTACCACTCAAATTTACCACCCTGATTTACCGCCAACAGTTACTGCAGTAACTTTTGGAGGGAAATCTTGGAGCCTAAACCCAGAACGATGCGACGGTTCGGTTTCTTAACCGCCAAGTAACCGCTCCCTATATAAACAAAAGTTAAATCATTCTTCATCTCACGCTCTCTCTCTCTCTAAAAATTTTCAAAGCATTCATGCATGTTATCTCTCAAGATCTTCTTAAATCCCTCTTTCAATCCAACATGGGACGTGATAACGCACTATTCACTTACATTTTGCAAATCGACTCAAAGATATCGAGGAGAATGGAACCAGCGACTACAAAGCTTTGATCGAATCCCTAAAAGACTCTAGTTTGGAGACATTCCTGAATGGTCCATTTGTTCTTCAACAGGATGAAGTCCTGGAGTTCTTCAGCCAGACAAGTGTGAAGAAGAGGGACATAACTACCACCATATGCGGCACAACCTTCGATGAAAATGAGGAATTATTTGCTAAGGCTCTTGGACTGCCCAGTGAGGGAAGGGATTTTCAGACCGGTTTGTCTAAAGCCGAGTCTGCGGCGGTTCGACTGGCGATTTCGAATGACACAGCTGACTTGGTAGATCACACCAGCAAGAAGAGTAAACTGAAGCCGGAGTTCCGGTGGCTAATGGATATAATCTCCAAATCCCTACAAGGAAAAGGAGGAAACTTTGACAACATGACTCGACTGAAACTTGAAATGATGATCGGTATACTCTGAGGTGACAAAATCGACTGGGCCGATGTGCTTTTCCAGCAACTATGTGAAGTGGTTGCAGGGAAAAAAGATTGAGTTCAAGCCTACGCCATGCCGATCGGGAAAATTCTTCAACATCTACAAATCTCCATCGTTGAAGGTACACCCCTATAAAACTCCAAAATTATGAATGCTGAGAATGTCAGGACCCAGATTGAAAAACCGGCCAAGGAGAGAGCTTTGAAGGCCAAAGCTTCGAAGGAGGCCGAACCGGTTGTCCTGGAAGACAAAGGCCCAAAAGATGATGAGCCTAAAGAGAAGGAAACCGCAGTGAAAGGCAAGTCAAAACTCAAGAGAACAACTAAGAAAAGAAAGTTTGTTGAGAAGAAAGCGGCAAGCGGGTCGCATGATTCCGAAAGAATATCCCCCGACTCATCCGGTACATTCATTAACGCAAACAAATTAATGTGGTGATTCCAATTCCGGTTATATCCACCTCACCAAAAAAAAGAGAAGGACGCAGCCGAAATCGTCCCCTCTCCAAGGCATGCCGAATCATTTGCGAGTCGGGCTGCTAAATCTCTTGAACGGGTTAGTACTTACACTCATAAATCTGAAATTAGGAAATCCCCTCCTAAGAATATTGCGGATACAATAGAATCAGTACGGTTAAAGACTTCAGATGTGGTACTAGACGTAGAAAAAAAAGTCACTCGGGCAAAAAATGACGAGGCGACTAGTAAAATTATTGAGGAAGATCAGGCTGTTAATATTGACCGGATATATGATCCGACCAACGAAAATGTCAACAATGAAGAAAAAATACCAACTTCTTGTCCTCCGGTTCAAGGGGACAATGATACAGAAAGAAGTGCAACAAATCCGGGTGCTGAAAACCCCATTCCAACCGAGCATACATCACAATTGGCTCTTAAGGGGCCGGTCATTCCTAACACTACACCGGAATCTTCAAAACCGGTTAATGAAGAAGAAGAAGAAAATCCTCTGGTTTAGGGAGGTAACATCATTGAAAAGAGTTCAACAGGTCCGACTAGGGACGATGCTCTCCAAACTAATCAAAATTCAGATCATGGGAAATCGGCTGCTGTTCTTACTCCACCCGAATCTCCAACGCAATCCCATCACTCTGCATCAGATGAAGCCGAAACCATAGTAAGAGAAATCCTCAAAAGGGTTGGGGATTGGGCGATCGAGATCTCTTACGCATTCTATGACTGGTGAAAAATCCGAAGTGGTTGAAACTGGTAGACCTGGAGCAATAGTATTTCGGCTGACAAAATCAAACTTCATCCCCTTGGTTATGTCCAGATGTGATCTAACCGAAAAGAATGTCAAACTGTGGGCCATGACTGAAATATTGGAGTCCTCCAAAGACACGGTCCTTACCATTGAAGAAACTAAGGCAAGGGATTCGCTGTCCGAAATCATTGCCAAGATTGAAGCCGAGATATCTGAGATAGAGAAGAAAACAGGGCAAGAAACCAAGGAACGATATGCGTTTCCGGGACTTGAAAATCATCATTTGCCGAATACCGAAATCGGTGAATCATCCAAACAACCTAAGTCACAGCAAGAAGATGGTCGAACAACTTCACCCTCACCAAGTAAGTCTCTCTCGCATCCTATTCATGAGAATGTTGTGCCAATTAACAGGGAACAACCGGAAAGATCAATGTCGGTTCATACTCCCCACATGGTTGGTCCGGTTACGAACAACATACAAGCCCTCATCGATGCTGCGATTGAAAGATCAATGGCAAAATTGCAAGCGACCCTTGAGGCAAGAGACTCTGCATCAGACAACAAGATTCTGAAAGTTGAGAAAAAAATCGAGAAGGTTGATAACACCACCTCCCAGATGCTGCACATGATGCAGCTATTAACCGTTCAAATTGAGGAGATAGCAGAGGTAAACGCCATGGAAACCGAGGCCCAGATTCGATCCAATGCCGAAGCAGCTAAGAAGTTTCAAGCCGATAATATCGAGAGGGAAAACAATTGAAAGAATTGGAGACAAATGACCACCGGCTAACATCGAAAATCGCAGAGGATGAAGCGGCCAAGGACAGCGAAGCCGAGAGATCTAACATCGTCACGGCTAAGAAAAAGTCTCTATTCGGGGGTAACAACAAGGGGCAAAGGAAGAAAGCTCAAATAACCAGGCTCATGACCCAACTCACCGACAAAAATACTCAAACAACGAACCCGTTCGACAATCCACCCCAACCTATATCCGAGATGGAAGAAGTGGACGAAACCCCTCTCCAGTACAGAACCATCCTCATCTATTCAACAAAGCAAGAGGCTGGCTCAGTGGTCCTAGGGGGAATATATACAAAACTTCATCAATAACTCTCCATCAAGGGACATTGCACATCGACCACCCAGATCAGAAGGAGGTTATTTCAACTTCAATCGTTTTCCCTCCTAAAGAACAAGTGTCATAGCTGGCTGGTGCATGGACGCGGAGGAAAGGGAAAGAGAATAGAAAGCGGAGCAGGAGGCAAAGCTCAAAGCAAAAGAACAGGGGAGAAATCTGAGTCCTTTAACTCCAGCTCTACTTATTTTATTTACCTTGCACTAAAAGATTTTTCTTTATTTCGGTTATAACTCTATTTTCTCTCTCTATATATATATATATATTATATCGATTTATTAAGCTGGTTTTGATACTTTTCGGCTAAAAGCATCAAAAAGGGAGAAATTGATAAACTTTTTCAAAAACCGGCCAAGTAAACTTAAAAGATCCTCTGAAATCTCTCCCGGCCAACACTTACAAGTTTTGAATATTTATTCTAAATAATCAAAAATGGAGAAATTGTTAGAAAAATTAAGTAAGTTAATTTTTAACCGGACAAACACTTCTTAAAACGTTGTCAAACCGGCCAACACTTACAAGTTTTGAATATTTATTCTAAATAATCAAAAAGGGTGAAATTGTTAGAAAAATTAAGTAAGTTAATTTTAACCAGACAAAGAACTTAACTAGTCTCAAAATTCCTTTTGCAGGTACCGCACCGGACTGGTTGAGACACTCTATCTCAAAGATATCCAGACAATCAAGAAAATCGGTCCTACTTCCCTAAACCAGATCAGCTAAAATGAAAAGTCGGATGAAGCATCCTTTCCGACCGGCTCAAAAATCGAAGATCTTAAGGCGAACGGGAAAGTACTCAAATTGATGAAATCTGTGAAAGATGACGTAATGAATCTCTTGGAAATGAACATCAAAAGGATCCGTGATCCGAGTCAGAAGCATGCAACAAAAGCAATGATGATTAATTATCCAAGATCACAAGCAATCTTTTAAAATAGGCGGCCGGCTAATGCTTGTATGCCAGATGTCCAAAACAACAAAGTGTACACGCCACCTAAACCTGACCGGTTCGGCTAACCAATCAATAGAAGAGAGAGAAATATGACCGTTGTCATATTCTCTATATAAAGGAAGCCAAGAACAGTAGAGAAAAAAAAAACACACACCACGCGCGAGCAAGAATCAACTGAGCTTTTCATATAATCAAGCCTTAAGAACATCCTGAGTTGATATAGCTATTCTATTGTCAAAGTGAAATTGTAGTAAAAAATTTTGTGTATTTTACATTGTGTAAAAGTATTACATCACTGTGTGAGTGGTGTAACCGACGAGCAGTAAATAAAACTCGATCGGAGTGAGTGTTTTTTTGTGGAATATTCTAGTTAGTGAATATCCTTCTCACTGTTTGAGAAGAAGGGGTGACGTAAGAGAGTTTGCTCCGAACATCCATAAAATCTATCTTGTGTACTTTATTTTACTTTCTGGCTCACTTACGCTAACCGAACAAAATTATCATTCACTTAGACCGAACCGGTCCCTCTCTCCACTTTAACCGACTCCTTCTAAATACCTTTCAAACCGAATTGTGTGAGTTGCTTCAGATTGAAACGGACATTTCCGCACTTGAACTCGGTTCAAGAGTCTGTGACAATCTGTGTAGTGTTAAGAGCGGTTTCAGTCTTTAACCAGATTAGTGTCAATTTGTGTGTTGTTGTGTAAGCGATCTCCTTTAGCCGGACCCCGATCCCCTATCGACGATCCCGATACTAACAAGTTAATTTAAAAAAAATAAATAAATTAGTTGATTAGTTATATTTTATAAATTTAGTATTATAGGTTAAATATTTAAAAGAATTATGTTTAGTTTAAATAGATTTTATAATTTTCTTTGTCAATTTTTTAATTCTTTTAAAAAGTAATTCTTTATTTTATTTTATTTTCAATAGTAAATTTAATAATATTTTTTAAATATTAAAATAGTTTTTTAAATAGTTATATTATAAATTAAAATAATAAATACTTATTAACTATTTACATGTCAAAATATTATAAATTAAATTTTAAATTTATTTTATATTATTTTCATGTTTTGTTTAAATAATAATTTAACTATTATTAATTTTTCAAGTTTTTTAACATATTAAATATAATGTAAAAAATCAACTATTTTGTAGAGGAGTTTTTGTTTACTCGATAGTAGCGCTCCATAATTTACTTCATCTTCATTCTCGAGTGAGACAATGAACTGAAAATTATAGGCGCGAAAATGAGTGCATTTTATGACTTATGAGAGTTGCCACTAAATTTAATTAAATTTGTAAAACAGAGTCGCATTGAAGAACACTTTTATTTTAAAAAAGGTTTTATTTTAAGTTCGATACTTGGTTACACGTGAGAAATGATCTCAGTGTTATGTCTCACATTCCCGTCAAGTCTCTACTTTAAACTTCTGGTGATTTGAAAATATATTATTTTATACTTTATTTATTTATCTAGTTCTAAAGTATTAATCTGAAGATGAATTCAAGCATAAACATGTGTCTAGTTTTGTATCATTATATTCTTAAAACATTTGTTTATGTTATGGGTCGTAAATTTAAAATAAATAAATTGGGTTAGTACATATAGATATGTAGCGAATGCTCAAAAGACAAAAGTACATGTAGATGAGAAGCGGAGGCTCGAAAGATAAAATTACATGTAGACAAGTAGCCAATACTCAAAAGACAAAAGTATTTATAGAAAATGTAAGGGTCGGTTTAAATAGAATTCAAAATAAACCTAAATCTTATTTAAGTTTATTATTTATATTTTTTTATTAAAAATGATTTTTGTATTTTTATACCATTCTTAAAATATTCTTAATATAAATTATGAAAATAAAAGAGAGAATCAAAACGAATCTTAAAGAATATTAGTTTTTTGTTAAAAATAATTTCTTAGTATTTTATATATATATTTTTCTTTTTTTAGAATTAATTAAAGTATTTGAAAAAAAATCAGTAAGCAAGAGAATTAATAAAAATAGGAAAGCAAACGGGCCATTGGTCAAACTCGGGCCAGTTTGGGCGGGCAATTTGAGCAATGGAGTGGGTTCATAGGCATGTCCTGAGTGTGGGTCTATCGTGAACATGTTCACAGGTCTAAGGCTTTCTTGGTTGGAAATCAGTCAAGCCTCTGTATTAGTTTACCACAGAGAATATTTCAGCCTACGACTATTTCTTTATTTTTTAACCCCCAAAATATGAACAGAAGTTGATTGAGTAATCTAGCCTACGACTAAAATTACATATAAACCAAACTGAAAGTGGTAAAAAATGAATGGAGGTTGAAGATGAAGGGTAGGTTTGTGCACTTCCTTGTAGGATGCCTACAACAGCCAGCCTCTAACAAGCATGTGGAGCACCATCAGACCGTCGGGACAAGCCCAGGTGGCTTCTAGCAAAAAAAACAAAAGAGTAAAGAAAAAGTGAAAACATACTACTCAAATCTCTTATTTGAGCGTTTGTTATCCGACCTTTCTTGTTACACGAAAATGACTTTTAGGTTGAACTCTAACAAATTTCAAAATCAACATCAATAATCAATATAAGACATGTAAACGTATAATGCAATGTTAAAGGAGATGAATTTTTCAAAAAAGTACATTAAAATTTGAACCATGCATTAAAAAAAAATGAGCCAGATCAAAAGCTTATACGATTTCTAAATGCTCTCTAAAAGACCTCTAAGCTAACTCTTATTTTTTAGCACACTTAAACGCCAAAATTTAGAACATCAAAAAAGTTTCGAAATTATATATGTTAGAAAAATTAAGTAAGTTAATTTTAAACCGACCAACGATTACAAGTTTTGAATATTTATTCTAAATAATCAAAAGGGAGAAATTGTTAGAAAATAATTGTTAGAACTTATGAAAAGTTTAATGAATAGATAAATTAAGTTCAAATAAATATGTTAAACCGCTAAGTCATATCAAGTATATTAATTGGTTGAAATATAATAAGAAGCTATTGTAACGTAGTGGTAAACACTCCTGTCTGTCACTCAAGTGACCAGGGATCGAAATTTACCTATAGGCAAGATCGGTTTGGAAATATATACTAGTACGGTTGTTTGACTTCGGTTTGAAGTGAAAGCTCGGTCAAGGAGTTCGGTCAACCGGCTCAGTTAGAAGATCGGTCAAACAGGCATTTAATGAAAGAAGGCTCCGGTCAAACCGGAGATCGGTCAAACAGGCATTTAATGAAAGAAGGCTCCGGTCAAACCGGATCGGTCAACCGGCACTTAATGAAGCATGGCCAGTCATAAATGAGTTCCGGTTTATTAAATGCTCCGGTTGATTAAATGATGTCAAGATCCGGTTATTAAATGAACTGCAGGTAGCTGTCAGGCATGCTTGTCTCAGTCTAGAAACTACCTGCAGGCAGTAAGTAACTGTCAGGCATGCTTGTCCAAATCCAGAAGCAATCTCCAGAAAGCAGGTAGCTATCAGGCAGACTTATCCAAGATCTTTAGCATATCTCTAAAATAGGTGGCCGGTGTATGCATGTCTGCCATATGTCCAAATATGCAAGTCGCTCACGTCATCAGAACCTTATAGGCATGTTTGCCAAGTGTTAGAAATGTTAAATGGAGAGAGAGAAAGGTGACCGTTAGGATATTATTCACTATAAAAGGAAGACGAAGGGTCTTCATTAAACGTGGTTCAAAAACTTACACGAGAGAGAATTGAATATCCAACAGTAAAAGGAAATCTCACGCGCGATCTCAAATAGCATTTTCAATTATTGAAAGCATTTTTGTTGTATTGAGTTATTGTATTACATCAGAGTGAAGTGGTGTAACCGGCGAGTAACGATTAAGGCTCATTCGGCATTGTGTGGGTGTTGTAACATTCAAAGTTAGTGAAAATCCTTCTCATCATCTAAGAAGAAGGGGTGACGTAGGAGAGTTTGCTCCGAACATCCATAAAAAATCTTGTCTTGTGTTATTTTCTATATTTCCGGCTTACTTACTCTAAACCGAACTCTCATTTCCTTCAAATCAAACCGAAACATAATCTTTTTCCTTAGTCAAACCAGTCTATCTATCCTATCTAACCGATTCCTTATAAACCTCATCCAAATCAAACATTGTGTGTTGCTTCAAGATGAAATAGACATTTCCGCCTTTGAACCCGGTTCAAGAGTCTGTGATAGCTTGTGCGGTGTTAAGAAACAGTTTTAGTCTCTAACAGGACTATCACCAATTGTGTGTGTTGTGTTGTTGTAAGCGTTCTCCCTTAACAAACCGGAACCCCGATACTCCAAGGGCGATCCCGATTCTAACAAAATATATATTTTCAATCTGGATTTGAAACTCTTCTCCCTCTTTTTACGCTTTTCTCTTTTCTATTTTTTTTACCTAAATTCTTATATATATAACCGCAACTTTTTAGAAGTTTCCACGGGCCAATTATGTCAAATTATTTAGTGAAATAATTTGTGTTGTCCATATCCATATCATCGTTGCTGTTCTTTTTCTCTTGCTTAAACATTAAATAATGTTAAGATAAGTTTTAAATACTATATGGGTAAGCATGAAAATTTAACATATCCAAAATTTTAAATTTTAAATAATATTTTGAATTTTTAAATTTAAAATAACCAAAAAGAGGTCACAATTAAATTAGGATTAACTATTGTTATAATTAAACCATAATTAGAAAGATTAATTAAAAGCTAAAAATAATTTGGGATTAAAATATTGTATTTATTTTATTCAAATTAAACAAAAAAAAATGGTTGAAAAAAATTAATTATAATTTTAAATATACATTATGTATAATTTATGTCTTAAAATAATTAAATAAATACCCTAAAATATTCAAAAATACCCAAAAATAAAATAAATGAACATAATTTTTTTTTCCAAATTTTTTTTATATTAATTTGGTGAAGAAAAATGAAAAAAGGATTAAAAATTCGATTTTAAAAAACCCTTTTGTGGTAAATAAAACTGATAATCCATTGACCGAAATTAAAGGATTCGGCTACAAAAGGAATTGCATCCAGCAGATCCATGCTGGATTTTCATCCGGCGCCCAGGAAGAACCCACGCACCCTATTGTAGAGGAAGCAGGCACGCGCCCGAGTCGTAGCGGAATGACTAAGTCCTCGTTAGTTAGGACACCAACGGAACACCAACAGCTCACGAATTACTAACGGAACGCAGCAGCACATTTCATTTAAATGAAAAAACGCCGTTTTGGGTCGTCTTCTTCGTTGAGACAACACGATCGCTAGAAAGTCGCGCTTGATGCCGACGATCTTTTATAAATTCTATATTTGCCATTACTCATCCTTATCCTTCCAAACTTCAACAACGTGCACGTCTCTCCATCGCCTTCAATTCACCTAGGATAAGAATTCAAATTCTACCCTAGAGCTAGGTCTACGAAGACAACATAGAAATAAAAGGATAAACCTTCAGAAGTCAAATTGAATACGAATTCAGTTTCGAAACCGACCTAGCTTGGGTATAAATACTTTTTGGGTCTTTCTCTTCAAATTTATGAAAGAGAATCCAACAATCACAGTACGTTCCAAGACTATCATCGGAGCTCCAACTACCTCTTTTTGAAGAATCTGGTGTTCTAAGCTTTGTTTCAAACCTTTGGAAATCTTCCTTAACATCATTGAAGTGTTTTCCAATCACTAGTAAACTTCCAATCCATCTATGATTCATATTGAGAATCAAAATTGAAAATTTTCAATTTCAACCGTGTTGAATTTATTTCTTATTCAATTTCGTGCTTTCTATAGTCGAAATTGATCCTTAGATGATTTCTAAGCTTTCTATAGAAAGAGATTACATCAATTCAACCCCAATGCAAAAAACACAAATTTAATTTGAAGATCCAGAAATTTTGGTTCAAATAGCTGTCTAACATGTTTGTAAATATGTTAGGATGAATTTCAAATAATATAACACACATCTCGATCATGTTTGATCGAACAGATTTTTTTAAAAAAAAAAATTAAATTTCAGTTTTAAAATTCGTTACAGAGCTCAATTGGTCTTCCTGTTTTGGTCATGTTTGATCATAAACTCCATTTGGAAGAAGAATTAGTCCATGAGTGACCTAATTCAAAAGTTCCCAAATCTTTCCCTAGAAATCATTTTAGAAAATTGATTATTCTATGGCTCAATTGATCGATTCTAGGATTAGGGGTTATAATCCCTACATCAAAGGAAGTTAATAGCAACTTACAAATCATGTTTTCATGATTCCTATCAAAAGATACAAACCTGAAATTTTCGGACCAAATGAAGAACACTTGGTATTCTTGGACCGATAACCAAGAGGTAGGACAGATAATCCTCAATCCTGAACGAGACCCAAGACCGATAAAATCAACCTAGGACCAAGACTAAGAACCGATGTTCTTGAGTTAAGATCGAGCCCTAGGACCGGTATTCTTGATTTAGGATCAAAAACTCTGACCGAGGATTTTTACATAGATTCGAGAAATCTAACTTGGGATCGAGACTCTCAAGTCCTAGGATCGAGAGCCATAAACTTAGGACCGAGTTTCCTAAACCCTAGGACCGAGTAACCTAGACCTAGGACCGAGTTCCCTAAACCCTAGGACCGAGTAACCTAGACCTAGGATTGAGTTCCTTAAACCCTAGGACCGAACCTCCTAGACCTAGGACCGAGTTTCTTAAACCTTAAGACCGAACCTCCTATACCTAGGAATGAGTTTCCTAAACCCTAAGAACGAACCTCCTAGACCTAAGACCGAGTTTCCTAAACCTTGGAACCGAGTATCCCTACACCTCGACCAAGAGCTTCTAAGCCATGGTTGAGGGTCTTCGGACCCCAATCGACAAAAACAGTCTCAAGCGTTAGGACTTTAGTCCTAAGGCCTATTTGGTTCTATTTTTCAAAACCCAAAATTATTTTTGTAATTTTGGAATCCCAATCCACTTTCAAATGATCTCGAGAGGTTAGAAAATGATTTCAAAATATTTCGGGATATTTTCTAAACAAATATTTTGACTAAGGCCCCGTTTGGTGTTTATTTCTAAACTCTAACATCCTTTTCTGATATTTTCAGGCTCTTTATCATATCTTTCACAACACGCAATCGTAGGTACGTTTTAAATAATTTTGTATAATTATTTACGTAATCCAAACTTATCATTGTTTAGGACCCCCGAACTACTAATTTAAAAAAAATATCATAAATAAATCTTTTTCTAACAAGGCTTTAAAAAAATAAAATTATTTTTAACGGGCACGCAAGACATATCGCGAAAGCACTTTATTGAGCCTAACTAAACAAACGGACCTATGGAATCTCTAGTATTACGTTTTTATAGGTACACTAAAATATTTATTTTTTAAATCCTTTTCTTACCTAATATTTTATTTAAAAGAGATTTTGGTGTGTAAACTGAGGCTATGCCTTTGACTAGCTTTGTCCGGTCCGAGTCTTAAATCGAAACTTAAAAAAAACCAGAGGCACCAAACATAAGGGCCGGTACCAGCCGCGGGAGGGCATGTACAATAAGGTAACAAATAAAATTACGATAATTTTTTATAAGATAGCAATAAAAATTAAAATAAAATTTATATATTATTTCAATCCATTTTATTTAATTTTGTATATATATATAGTTTTATTTAATTTTTATTATTTTATAAACTAAAATTATGAATTTAGGTGTAAACTTCGGGTCTGTAATAAGATATTTTATGATAAAATTTTAACATGTATAATTATATTTTAAACTACAAATTTAACAAATATTTAAAATATTTAAATAAAATTAATATTATTAACACTATTTTTTAAAATCTTTTTGTATTGATATTTTAAAATTATTTTATAAATATTTAAATATTAAAATCAACAAAATATAATAAATGCTTATTATTATTATTATTATTATTATATATTCATATGAAAATTAAACAAATAATTGATTTATTTAATATTATATTTTAAATAGTTTATAAATATTTGAAATTGAACTTATTTTAATACAAGAATATTTTTTATTCGGTTAAAATTCAAAATCAATTATGTTTAGTAGAAAAAAATAATAATAAATTATTTATATTTTAAAATAAAAATTCATTTTTTTTCCTAACTTTCCACCTATAATTTTATTTAATTCAATAAAATATTTTATATCAATTAAAATCACTTTCAATTTTTTAGTTTGACCATTTTTAAAAGTGAGTGTGATATTGATAATTATTAAATATTAATTGTAGATCTACATTTTAAAAAATTTATGATAATATGTTATTCTTTTTAAATAAAATTCATAATTTATGTTATTTAAAAAAAATAATTATATTAGTTTTAAAAGTATCATTGAATAAAAGTATTGAAATATAATAATAAAATAAATTAAAAGGGTTAAAATATAAAACAGTAAAAAATATTTATATTTAAAATATATTTACTTAAGGCTGATATACTTAAGTTAAGTTGGTAATACAAAGTTCATTGAAAAGGTATTTAATTATTTTAAAAAAATAATATAATCTAAAAATTTATCAATTATTTGTATTAATTATATTTCTTATATTAAATAAAATTAAAATTTAATAAACATTTTATTTTTGATCATTTTAGAAAAAATTGTGATCCTGATATGCTAATTATTTGATAAAATTTGAAATAATTGTAAATATACTTAGTTTAGGCCATGGATGTATGATTTATAAGGATAAATTTTGAAGCTCTATTTGAAATAAGCTAAATAAATGATCTTATATCATTGTATCATTAGTGTGGTAATATAAATCATTGTCATTCATATACAAGAGTAAGAAGGTTACCTTACTCCCATTGAACTTCTTATAAAGGATCATCTTTACATCTAATGAATTCAAACTCTTTGATCTTTTCATTTAATCGAAAGTTCCAATACCTGAATACTTGCTTAAGTCCATAAATAGACTTCTTAAGCATGCATACTTTCCCAGCATGATTTAAATCTTCAAAACCTTCAGGTTGTGTCATGTACACGTCCTCCTCCAAAAAAACCATTTAGAAAGGTTGTTTTGACACCCATTTGTCATATCTTATAATCATAATATGCAGAAATATCTAGGATTATCCTAATGGATCTAATAATAACAACTGGTAAAAATGTCTCATCATAGTCTATACCATGAATTTGTCTAAAACCTTTGGCAACTAATATTTCCTTGTGAATAGATATATTTCCATCATTGTCATTTTTGAGTTTGAATATCCATTTGCTCCATATAGGTTTTACCCCCATTTGGCAAATCTATCAAGTCTCATACTTTATTTTCAAATATCGAATAAATTTCGGACCTCATGGACTCAAGCCATTTTTTGGAGTCTAGACCCATCATTACTTGATTATAGGTAGAAGGCTCATTATGTTCTAGTATAAGAACATCAAGACTTGTATTTAAGATAAAATCATTATAACTTCTTGATATAACTCTTGACCTTTGTAATCTACAAGTGAGTTTAACTTGTTTAACAAATCCGAAATATGATCCATTTTCATTTGTGGTTCCTCTTATTCAGATTCTTGGATGATATGAGGCCTTAGACCATCAAAAGTTATCATATCATCATTGATATTATCAGAGTCATATTGTTGTAGACTTTGTTTCTTTTAATCATCTTGAACAGTTTCAAGACGATTATTTATCATACTTGACTTGTTGGAAAACAACTCTCTTTCCAAAAAAGATACTATCCCTAGCAACAAAAACCTTTTTCTCAGTTAGATTGTATAAGTAATATCCAAAAAATCCTTTTAGATATTCTATACATAAACATTTATTTGATTTCGGGGCAAGTTTATCTATTTGTAAATGTTTTACATCGGCTTCACATCCCCATATTTTCAAAAATATAACTTTGATACCTTTCAAGTCCATATCTCATATGAAGTTTTGTATACAGTTTTTGATGGAGTCCTGTTTAGTGTTAGTACAGAGGTAGTGAGGGAATATCCCCAAAAAGATATCGGAAGATTAACAAAACTCATAACTGATCGGACCATGTCTAACAAAGTCCTATTTGTCCTTTAAGACACACCATTGAACAGTGGTGTTCCTGGGGTTGACAATTGTGTTACAATACCATAATATTTCAAATGATGATCAAATTTGAGGCTCAAATACTCACCATGATGATCAGATCGAAGTGATTTTATTTTCTTGCCACATTGAGTCTCTACTTCATTTGGAAATTCTTTGAATTTTTAAAAGGATTTCGATTTATATGACATAAGATAAATGTATCAATATCTACTCATGTCATTAGTAAATGCGATGAAGTATCTATATGCACCTCTAGATTTTGTGTTGATTGGCCCACATACATCAGTATGTATTACGTTTAGTAGTTTAGTAGCTTTTTCAAACTTTCTTTTTAAAGGCGACCTTGTCATTTTTTCCATCATACATGATTCACATGCAACAATGGATTCATAAGCCATATCTTTTAAAATTCCATCTTTGTGGAGCTTCTTCATTCGATTCACACCAATATGACTCAATCAACAATGTCATAGGTAGGCTTCACTCAAGGTACTTAATTTTGTCTTTTGTTATTTATGTTATATAATTCTGATTTGATATCCAAAATGAAAATCCCATTATTCATTTGAGGACTCGCATAGAAAATATTATTCTTAAAAATAATACTCTCATTTTTAATATTAAATTCAAAACTATCAGAATGTAATCTAGCAACCTAAATAAGGTTCTTAGTATTGCAAAGAACATAATAACAATTATTCATTTAAAATACTAATCCGGTAGGTAAAGATAGACTATAAACTCCTACAGTAAGCACAACAACATTTGCTCAATTGACAGCACGCAGGTCTATTTCCCCTTTCTGTACCTGTCTTCTATTTCTTCGTCTCTTCACATTTAAAATAATGTGAACACCATACGCAATATCAAATACCCAAGTGAGACCATTATTTAATATAAGGACATCGATTGTCTTAATATAAATAACATACATATATGAAGTGGAACTCACAGTCCCATTTTTTTTATCTTCTAGACACTTGGAACAATTTCTTTTATAGTGTTCTTAGACCTTGCAGTAAAAACAATCATGATCAGAAGCTACTCTTGGCTTCTCACCACCCTTGGGTATGACAACTTGTTTGCCTTTTCCTTGGTAATTGTTTTTTGTTAGTCACTTTCTTAAAACCCTTCCCATTGTAAATATATAGAACTTCTTTCCTCTTGTCATCAATTATATTGTCTTCAACATTTTTCAGCATGTTATGGAGCTCATTTAGATCATGTTTTAGACCATTCATAGGTTATTGCATTCTAAATGGTACAAAATGTAAGGATCTAAGAACAATATCAGTGGCCAACTCTTGATCATATGGGGTTCCTAAATTTTCCATTCTCTTGAATAACCTAGTAAGACTAATCACATAAGGATACACAGGTTTTTCCTTCACAAGATTGTTATCAAGTATAGCCTTGTGAGTTTCATATCATTGAATCATTGCTTGATCTTGAAACAATGTTTTAAGTTCAGTTATGTTGATATGAGAATTAGAGTTCAAAAACCTCTTTTGCAATTTAAGTTCCATCACTACAAGCATTAGGCAAGTGATAGGTAATTCTTTAGTTTTTAACCGCATTATCGTTGTCTTCTCCACATCTGATAAGATTTCTGTCATTATAGGTATAGGGGTAGCAAGGACGTCCTCACGTCCCTTGGACCTGACAATGAGTCTCAGATTTCTTTCCCAATCAAGAAAGTTCGTTCCATAACTTGTTTTTCTCAACAATTGAGCGCATAAATAATTTAAAATTATTGTTTTCCATTATCTAAAATATATGAAAATTAGTCATTATTTGAAAATACAAATATTTATGATTAAAAAATTTAACATATATAATTACGCATTTTATTCAAATTATTATAGTCCCTTATGAATAAAATGATTCCAATATCCCATTACAAACAAACACCCAACATACTTTTGCACTACCTTAGGTCTTGTGTGTTTAAGGTAAGTAATAATTTACTAATTATAAACATTTATTTTATAATTTTTGATTGATGATCCACATCTAATGTAAAATCATCTCCATGCCTCAAGATCCAAAATTTTCTTTTGGTATCTTGTTTGGTACACCCACATCAAGGTTTATGAATCCCTATACAGATTTGTCCTCGTGAGTATAAGGTTGAGAAATGACACCATCTCTTTTGCGAAACTCATCTAACCAAAAACTATAAACTGCATGGGTTATGTTGTGAAAAGGCATTGCCCCAAAATTCTTTAAGAACTATTATTTTGATTGTGTTTTATTCAAAATAGAATAATGCTATCCAAATAATAATCTTTCATAGATTTTCATCCATGAACTTACTGGTCCTTAATTTTATTAAAATTATTTATAATATATAATTCAATAAAAAAATTATGAACTATAAAATAATCAGAGCATATATATATATATATATATATATATATATATATATATATATATATATATATATATATATATATATATATATATATATATATATATATATATATATAAATAAGATATAAAATCTTTTATTTTTTCTAACTCTTAGAAGACAATTAAAATAAAACATATTTATTTTATCAAAACAAGTTTGCATGATCTAATTTGAAATATATATATAAGTTTAGATTTTACATTTACTCAGATAAGATTATAAAAAAAAACCAGAAGTTTCACAAGATCTCTGTTATCGATTATTATATCAAAACTAACAATTAATATACAATAATTTTATGCAACTTAGCTTTGATACCATTGTTGATCAATTATTAGATATATGTTGCGAAAAAAGATCTAATCTAAATATCTAATCAGGATATTAATGCATAATCGATCGACTAAATATATAATCTATTAAGTTATATCTTTGATGCGTGAACTCGATAGATCTTATAGTATAGAAAAAATGAGAGTCTCACGTGTTCCTCTTATAGTCAGTTCACACGAGTCTGTTTATATATTGTTTCCTTCTATTGCTAGAACGAGAGAACAACAAAGACAATCTTATTGTCTCTTGGGAAAAAGGTATAAATTTCGCGGTGAAATATTTATCTATCTTATTGATTAAAAGAGAGAAATGAAAATTAGCTTAATCAAAGGGATTATCTAATTTGCAAATTATAAGCGTTTCCTTTCTCATTCTGAGAATATCAAAGATAAATAAACAATAAAACTATATTCATAATTATTAATATTATCTAGTATATACTAATAATCAGATATCATTCTCACTTAATCTATTCCGTCAACTCTAAATGTGTGACCTTATATGCCCTAATTATAATAGCTATAGGTTTAAACTCATTAATCGCAGTTGACTTCTAGCAAAACATTACTATGACTTCTAAAATAATTGGATTAAATTATTTCCGTTAATTGTCCTATCTAAGTTTTGTCATTGTACATTGAATTAAAGGACATAATTCCTTCACTTTGTTGTTAGACTTATTTTAAACTTTTGTTGTGGTTTTATGTAGAATATTTGGAAAAAAAAATCAAGCTTAAAAAATAACACAAAGTTTTCCTTATGATGTTAATTACAAATAGCATGCATCCCGTGCATTTGCACGAGTAATAATATAAAAAATCGTGAAAAAATATTACAGTAAAAATATGATAGCATTTTTAATTTTATTTTTAACCGTTTTAAGTTTTTTGGTCGAGTCAACCCACAATCCGACTCAAATATCCATTTACTCTCAGCTCTCAACCCGGCAATCTGGACACTTTAAAAATTAAGTATCATTATATATAGAGATCAATTAGTTAAAAAGTTGAACTTATATTGTTAAAATGTCCCGCGTTTATCAAATTTGATGTTGAATTTAAAATAAAAAGTGTTATTAGCCTAGTTGGTTAAAGAGTTGTACTTATTTTGCTAGGTTGCAAGTTTGAACCATACCTATATCATTTTTAATTTTATTTTTAATCTTTTTAAGTTTATGTGCGGGTCAACTCACAATCCGACCCAAATACCCATTTACTCTCACATATATATCCAAATTAACCACAATTCTCGACCCGACAATCTAGACATTTTAAAAAGTAAGCATCATTATATATATATAGATTCTAAAAAAAGGCGAATATAAACACTTAAGGGCTGTGATTTATTATTTATCTTATTCTTTATCCATTTATCAAAATTTTATTATTCTTAACAAACTTTAAGTCGAATATAAACACTAATAAGCCGAATAAACATTTGTATTTTAGATGATCGTTTTGAGTTCATATTGGTTTAAATTTGTACAATAAAATTTATACACTAAGTTAAAACCATATGAATTTGAAATTCAAATTATAAATCAAATTTTACAGTTCACTGATCTAGAAATATGAATATAAGAAAGGAAAAGCCAATGAGACTAAAGGTCAGACATATATATGCTTAAAAAACAGTTTTATAAAATTAAATCGAATACTTTAAAATCTTAATAACTAATAAAAATATAGGGAGAGTGAATGACATATTGCAAAAAAAAAAAAAAATTTATCTCTTTTCTCGCACTTTTTTTTTTCAACTAATAAGATGATGTCAATTCATTGTTTCTCAATTTTTCTCCCTTGTCTCACTCCTCAATAAATAAATTGAATGACAATTATCAAATTAAAATGTAAGAATGTGAGTATTAAATCACTCAAACCACGTCAACATTTCATCTATTTCAAAATATTTTCAAAATGTCTCACCTAAGTTCAAACCAAACTCATTTCAAAAGAGAAAAAAATCAAAGAAATAAAATGTGATTTCACAACTTCATTTACTTTAGAAAGTTTAATTCTCAATTGAATGCATTGCTATGAATATGATCTTAAGCATAATTAAGATAAAAAAAAATCACTTATAAATATTTTAAAAGTATCAAAATAGCTAGGCCTTATAAATGTTAACAATTTAATTCAGATGAAAAACTATATGAGAAAAAAATGATTTTGTAGTATACTCACAGTAAAATGACCATCTTTCTTTATCCATTGAAATGTGAAAGATGAGGTAATATACAACATATCTTAATGACATCAGTGCATTAAAATTTTCTAAATTATGTTTATTTAAGTGTCTTGTTTACATCCAAAAAGCATTGAAGAGTAGTCTTAGATACAAAAATTCAAAAATATATTCTTTCTTTTTTTCAAGAAATTGATTTAATCCCACACATTACAAAACATAAAAGAACAAACATCAATTGAAACACATAAACATAAGATAAAGATAATTGAAAAAACATAACTAAATAATCTTGAAGCATTGAAACATTATCGGTATCGATCATCACACATTCACACCATAATTTTTTTAAAATGGGTTAGGATTATAATGTAGGTTACAATGTAAGACAAACCATAGAATATAGTGGTATAAAACAAATCACGATCCTTTTAAAAAAATTCATAGGAAACAAATATGAAAAAAAATAATATGTAGATGTTTAGAGGGCATAAAATAAATAATCCATCCAAAGATTAGTTACTTATATTTGATGAATCAAATAAATTGAATTTAAACTGATATTGTAGTTTAGATAGAAATTCATAAGGAATAAAAGATATTTTTATGCATTGAGATTGAAAGAAATTTTAAAACTAGAAAAATGTCAATTGTTCATAGAACTTAAATCGGTTAAAATTGAACCAATTCTCCATTCATTCAACAAAAACTAAACTTAAACATTAAATTAAAAAAACATTTAACATTATTCAAATAATTAAAAATATTTTATTTAATTAAAGAAACCTTACATAACAACTCACAATTATGACTCTTCTCTTCCAGTGAGAATTGAACATGTGACATTTTCGTCTCTTAAGTCTATTTTTTCCACCAAACCATCGAGATTGAAAAACATATTTCAACTTAGCATCAACAGTTTTTATTTTATTTTATTTTATCAAATATGTTACCCATTCTTAATCTTTTCAAAACAATTAAGTTACATTTATGATCATATACATTGAGAAAACTAGTTTATCTTATAACATATATTTTTATGCCATATATATTAAGAATTAAAAATCATCACTATTATTGAACTGATTTTGAATTTACCATAAAAATTAGATAACTGCCCTTCAATAATTTGACATATACTCTTTTGTAGTTTGTTAACATTAATGATTAATATTAAGCTTATCCCTTCCATAGTAAAAGTATCATAATAATATGGCGGAATAGTGAGAATTTGGTAAAACAAACTATACAATTTAAATCAAATATTGAAAGATCTATTGCACTTTCAGAAGTCAACCAAAATTTATTCATTTTGAAATAATTTAACCAAAATATTGTTGTGTTTTGGCACAATTAGAATCTCACATCGGAAGATGATGGGAGTGAAAGAAGTTTCTTAGTATATAAATAAAACTATATTCACAATTAGCATAAATCCCACATCGAAAGATGATGGGAGTTGAGGAAGTTTCTTAGTGTATAAAAGAAACTCTCCCCTCTTTGGTTTATTGCACCAAATATTTGTATTTCTTCTTCCTTATTAATTGATAGCCTTAGTGCTCGGAGACGTAGGCAACATTTTGGTCGAACTCCGTTATCAAATTTTGTTAGTGTTCTGTCATTTGTTTTTTTCTTCTTTTGTGTTTCTGTCAGGTTTTTTCCCAACAAGTGGTATCAGAGTCGAAGGTTCGTCCTTGGCATGGTGGAGTCTTCAAAATGGGCATCAACTCCTTCGTCATCCTGAATAAGAACACCGATGTCGAATTTGTCTTTTTCAGCAGGGTCTAAATGTTGCTATTGAGGTCGGAAAGCCAGGTGGTATAGAAGAAAAAGAGTGGAGTATCATGAATCGATTGATGTGCGCAACAATTTGATCGTGCTTGTCTAGAGAGCAGAAGTATGCTGTGAAGAATGAAACTTCTGCACAGAAACTATGGCAATCATTGGAGGACAAATTTCTGAAGAAGAGTGGTCAGAATAAGCTCCTTATGAAGAAGCGGTTGTTTCGGTTTGATTACCAACCAGGTACTACTATGAATGAAAATATTACTAAGTTTAATGAATTAGTAGTAGATCTATTAAACCTTGATGTTATGTTTGAAGATGAAGATCTTGCTTTGATGTTGCTATCGTCCGTTCCTGATGAATTTGAACATTTAGAAACAACGTTACTTCATGGGAAGGGAAATATTTCTCTTGATGTTGTAAGTTCTGCTTTATATAGTCATGAATTGAGAAAGCAGGACAAAAGAAATGCAAAATAGGTACAGCAGATGGTTAGGGGCCGTCAGCAAAGCAAATCAAAAGGGAAAGGAAGAAGATCTGAAAGTAGAGTTGCCAAAGATGAATGTGATTTCTGTCGTGAGAAATGACATTGGTAGATTAACTGACCAAAGTTGAAGAAGAAAGAGAAAGATTCGGAAGACTCGAATGTTGCAGAAAACAAAAGTGATGCAGATTCATAATACTCTTTATCGATGTCACACACAACATCACATCCTAATGCGTGGATATTGGACTCAGCCTACACTTATCATATGACACCAGTTCGAAAGTGGTTCTTTGACTTTAAGGAACTGGATGTGGAGTTATTTACATGGGAGATGCTAGTACATGTAAAATAAAAGGGATAAGTTCAATCAAGTTGAGAAATGATGACGAATCCACCAGATTTATTAGAGATGTTCGGTACATACCGAATATGAAAAAGAATCTCATTTCTTTGGGGGAGTCAAAAGGCCTACAAGTGAAATTGGAAAAGTGGATTCTTAAGGTAATCTCTGGAGCACTAGTGATGTTAAAAACTATCAGGAAAAGTAATAATTTGTATTATTATCAAGGTAGTACAGTTAATCGGACAATAGATGTATTAACTTCCGGGAGCAGTAAGGAGTTAGAGGCAACAAAGCTATGGCATATGCGATTAGGGCATGCTGGTGAGAAATTTATGCAAACTCTTGTCAAGCAAGGATTGCTGAAAGGTACTAAAATTTGTAAATTAGATTTTTGTGAACATTGTATTCTGGGAAAATAAAGACGAGTAAAATTTGGCACTATTATCCATAACACTAAGGTTATTTTGGACTATGTGCACTCAGATGTCTGGGGACCTGCAAAGACTCCTTCTCTTGGAGGTAGACATTATTTTATTACTTTTATTGATGATTTTTCTAGAAGAGTTTGAGTGTTTACTATGAAGAACAAAAATGAAGTGTTTGGGATTTTTCTTAAATAGAAAACTCAAGTTGAAGACGAGATAGGAAGAAAGATCAAAGTTCTCTAGACTGATAACGGTGGAGAATACATGAATGATCCATTTCAGAAGTTATGCTAAGATTGTGGCATAGTTCGACACTTCACAGTCAGGAAAACACCACAACAGAATGAAGTATCGGAACGTTTGAACAAAAAATTGGTGGAGAAAGTTCGATGTATATTGTTTAATGTTGGGTTAGACAGAAAATTTTAGACAGAAGTTGTGTCATACGCTCAACATTTGGTAAATCGCCTACCATCATCTGCACTTGGTGGCAAGACTCCATTAGAGGTATGGTCTGGAAAACCTACAACTGATTATGATTCTTTGCATATTTTTGGTTCTACAATATATTATCATGGAGTTGAATCAAATTTGGATCCACGAGGAAAGAAGACTTTTTTTATGGGATTTACTATAGGAGTTAAAGAATATCGTCTCTGGTGTTTGAATGCAAAGAAAACCATTATCAGTAGAGATGTTACTTTTGATGATTATTCAATGTTGAATAAGTTAACACTAGACAAGATTGATTGTACTCCGCAATAGGTGGAGTTTAAGTAGATAAAGATAAGCCCAACTATAAGTGACTCTCCGACGACAGACGAAGAGTTAAATGAGGAAGAGGTTCTGACCCAAGAACCTTCAGAACAACGATAATCAATTGTTGTGAATAGGCCAAAACGAGTTATTCAAAAACTAGGTCAGTTTGTTGACATGATGGCTTATGCACTTCTAGTCGTAGATGATGTTCCATCCACTTTTTCAGATTTCAGTCGAAGTACTGAAAATAGAAAAAGGATAGGTGTTATGAAAGATGATATGCAATCTATTTAGAAGAATGAGACATGCAAGTTGACGCATCTACAAAAAGGGAAGAAGGCTATTGGTGGTAAATGGATCTTTGCTAAGAAAGAAGGATTTTCCAAAAAATTTGAGGTTCGCTACAAGGCAAAATTGGTAGATAAAAACTACGCTCATAAGGAAGGAGGTGATTATAATGAGGTACTTTCACCTATTGTTATACACTCTTCCATTGGAATTTTATTGGCCTTGGTAGCACTGATGAACACTAGTAAAAAAATGTGTTATTAGTGGCGAAATTTAACGGCGGTATAGCTCAACCAGATGTGAAGACCGCAGGCATACACGGTCATTTGAACGAAGAAATCTACATTTATCAACCAGATGAAATCAAAGTTGCTGATAAAAAAAATTGGGTTTGCAAGTTGAACAAGTTTATGAGGGAGCACAAGTACACAAGAAGCAGATTCAATTTACATGTGTATTTGCGCAAATTGAAAGATGAGTCTTACATTTATCTACTCTTGTACGTTGATGATATGTTGATAGCATCAAAGAGCCAATATGAAATTGACAAATTGAAGGCTCAATTGGGTAAAGAGTTAGAGATGAAAGACATGGGAAAAACCAAATCTGAACCTTGTTTAGATTTGGTAAACATATTCCGCGTTTCAGTCGGCGATGTAGAGCGTCAATTGGAAGCACTGAAGAGCTATTTTTAATATTGAAGATTAGTATTTGGATATTGTGTCAAGGTGGAGATTTGTTATTTTTTGGCACAATTAGAATCTCACAACGGAAGATGATGGGAGTGAAAGAAGTTTTTAGTATATAAAAGAAACTATATTCACAATTAGCATAAATCTCACATCGGAAGATTATGGGAGTTGAGGAAGTTTCTTAGAGTATAAAAGAAACTCTTCTCTCTTTGGTTTATTGCATCCAATATTTGTATATTTTCTTTCTTATTAATTGATAGCCTTAGTGCTCGGAGACGTAGGCAACATTTTGGCCGAACTCCGTTATCAAATTCTGTTAGTGTTCTGTTTTTGTTTTTCTTCTTTTATGTTTCTGTCAGGGTTTTTCCTAACAAATATACTATCCATTTCTTTCTTCCACCTAAAAGAAATCCCTCATGAAACAAAACGAACATAACTCTGTCCCATTGTTCAAAGTGGAGACAAAAGAATCATACACGACGAATATGGGTGAGTTCTAATACATAGAGGAGTTGACGAGTTGATATGTCAAGGTAAGATTAAGTCGGAGAAGTATATTGGAGCTTGAATGAGAAAATAACAATTGTTCTTCAAGGGAAATTCCTCGACCAAACTTCAATCCATTTCTCATATTTAATCTTCCCATTAGGAGGGAGAAATATTTGGTTAAAGTATAAGATCTCTTTGAATTGACCTTTCAACACTTCTGTACACGATATAAATCGTTTTCACTTAGGATTGAATCTTACAACTGTTTAATGTATTCTTTATTTATTTATTTTACATAAGGAATTTATTTTTTTAAATGTGATAAAAAAAAAGCAATAAAATCTATACTTTATTGTTAACTCCATAGCTAATAATCCTCCTGTCGAAACTCATATGAGATTGAGAATTTAATTGGAGATTGACATAAGTCTCTTTTTAAAAATAATCGATTAAATATAAACCACACAACTAAAAAGTCACCACCTATTTTAATTTAAAAATTTATGAAAATGATTTAGGCGTATACACGCAATGATCTATGAATTCGGTGATTAGTTACGTGTGAGAAATGGGGACAAACACTATCTCCCACAATACCCCAAAAGTTTCTACTACTACACTTTTGTCCTTTTAAAAATATATTATTATGCTTTACCTTTTAGTTTTCCAATTTATCTCATCTAACCTAATATTAAGGGTCATTGTCCATATTTGTATGATTTTTTTATTGTATTTTTAAGAAAAAAGTAATACAATCATATGTACAAACATCTACAAGTATAAATAAAGCTCAAGAATAGAAACCATGCATACAAGTAAATAAAATCCTGTAAAAGAAAGAAATATTAGACAAGTATAACATGCATAAGCATTCACCAGTCTAAAAAATAATTTGTAGAGATTAAAATATTATGTGATTATAAATATATCGATTTCATATCATAATTTTGTACCCACGGTATATGAGTTATGACCCTTTAAAGTTGTGACAAAATAGAGGTTTTTGGCCAAACGAGCCTTTAGTAGAATCTAAGATTAACATGGAGATTACTTAATTATTTTTTTTTGGCCAAATGAAATGGCGTTTTTGGGTATAACATAGTAACATACCATTTAATTAATATACAACAATACACATGTTCTTATGCTCTTGATATCAACCAAGGGTCTGGGAACATGGATTTATAAAATTAAATCCCTTTTTTTCAAATTGGACTTTTTTTATTAGTATTGAAAGAAAGAAATATGTGAATATAGTGAATTTTTAAATTATGTAATTTGGTTAATCTTTAATTAATTTACCAATTCAACGATTATACAAACCAAAAATTCAAAAGTAATGTAAAATGGATATTCTTGAATGTTAAATAGGAGACCGAAAAATAATTTCGAGAATTTTTAGGAGAGCTACTAGGATTTTCTTAGATTTATGAGAATGTAATCCAATGTGTGAAAGAAGTCTCCCTTCTAGCTTAAGGTATTTATAAGGAGCTCTAAAAAAAAGTGACAATTCTAACCCCATGCTATATTTACATGTGGATCCCTATATTTCATTTAAGATTAGGAATAGGAAAAGATGGAATCAAATTTAACTTGCTTTTTATCTATCTCCTTATTGGAATACTATTCACCTCTTTGAACTTCTATAAATATAGAAATATGTTTGATTGTCCATCTTTTTGATATACATATATAAGGCATCCTACTTCAATTTAGGAGGTCTACCACCATTATGTGACATATGGGTTACATCCAGTACAAAAGTTATTAGTATACCACTTCTACGAATAACTTGTAATTATGCGTCTCATACAAGACCAAGATTTTTTTTATCATGACTTCTGATCGTTGCATACCTTGATCTAATGTTGGACGAATATCATTTGATGTTGCACTTTGAGCAACAAAAGACGTCCCTCTTCTTAGCCCTGAAGGTTCAAGTCCATCGGGTTGTTAGGATGCTTTAGTTGCATACATCAATGCACTTCCAATGCACTTCCACTTGACACATATCGTAATGATAAACGGCTCGTCTCACCAAGACATTCTCTTAAAATCTAAATTTTTTTATTCTCATTAGAATGTTCTAAAAATGTACCAATGAATCAAAAACATATTGCACTATAATTGGTTGTGCATTATATATTGAAATTTTTTTGGTATATTTGAATTTCATATGTTTCTCCGGTCAGCTGATTTTTATGAGTTCTCAATTAAAAGTTATGACCGTTTCAAATCCTTAAAAAAACAAACTTTTTTGTTATAAGAGAAATCATATTTTATCCTTGCTCCTATCCTTCCCTTAAATCAATTAGTTTTTCATTTTTTTTTATTTCTCGGATGGGCAAAAACACTTACAAAACTAATATATATATATATATATATATATATAATTTATTTCAAAGGTTATTTATAAATTAAAATATTAATTTAATTCAAAGACTTGACCTTTTTCTAAAATAATTAATAATTTGTTTATAGAGTTTTAATTGACACAATTTACTCACAAAGTTAATTATTTAATGTAAAATAGTTAATATTAGTTAGAAATTAATTTTTTTAATTTAATTTATATACTAATAAATTATCTATTTAAAATTTTAAATTAGTTTTTTTGAATTTTAATTGAAAATAATTTAATTATCATATTTTAAAAAGATTAATAATAGCTCAAATTATATCAATTTAACCTATTATGACCTTATTATTTACTAAAACTCTGAAATCAATTATTTTTGGAATCACACATGAATGACTCTCAAAATCTGAAACTGAAATAATTGTTCGTTTAATAATCCATGCAATGAGGTCATATATAAATATTTTATAACAATATTTTCGAGATTTATCAAAATATATAAACAGTGTAAAAATGAGTGTCTATCGGCTACCACTTGATTTAGGTTTTGTCGTTTCATTAAAAAGAAATTTAAAATATATATATATATATATATAATTATTGAAGTGCTCACGACGAAAATCTTGGTTGAGATTATGAAATCCTTTTCGCGAAAATAATAGTAATCAAACTTATTGTTTGTTTTTTTTTGTTAGAGATTGTCTTTGAAAATAAAAGATTGTATCAATAAAACAATATTATTTCAAACACAATTTTCACTAGTGGTTAAGTTTAAATATATTAATATTAAAATTAATTGTTTTCTAATCCGATACCTACATTAAGGCGTTTTTTGGGGAACTTTGTTGTTCACGTACATTTTTATAAGCTCTTTTAATGATTTTTTCAAAATAGAATATCAAAAGATAAAATTATAAAATTTGTTGTCTATTTTTTTTAACTATATAGTATTAAATTTTATAAAAAATATTATAAAATAATTTTATGAAAGAGTAACAGAGAGGAGAGATATGAACAAGAAATTTCCAAAAGGATCAAGTTTCTTTCCATAATTGGAAGAGTAACAGACTACAATCATAAATGTAAACGAATTTCAACCAAACACTGGTGAAAAAGGGGTCAAAACCGAGAGTTAAAACTCTCGGTTTTGACCCTATAACTTTCGGTGAAGACACCTTACCGAAGGTTTTAGTAACCCTCGTCATCCCTCGGTATTGACACTCTCGGGACTTCCATAAAGAGAAAAACCGAGTGTTATATGAAAACTTTCAGGTTTTTCTCTTTGTGGAAAAACCGAGGGTTTTACAAGAACTTTTGGTTTTTCTCTTTTGGAAAAACCGAGGGTTTTACAAAGACCTTTCGGTTTTTCTCTTTTGTGGAAAAACCGAGGGTTTTATAAAGACCTTTCGGTTTTCCTCTTTTTACAAATAACTTTCGGTTTTTCTCTGTGTGGAAAAACCGAGGGTTTTGCAAAGAACTTTCGGTTTTACCCGAAGAGTTAAAACCGAAAGTTTTGTAAATAACTCTCGGTTTTCCTCTTCGGGTAAAACCGAGAGTTTTCCACTAACTCTCGGTTTTCTCCTTTTCAAGAAAACCGAAAGTTATATTAAAACTCTCGGTTTTTACCCCGAAGAGGAAAACCGAAAGTTTTGTAAATAACTCTCGGTTTTCCTCTTTAGGATAAAAACCGAGGGTTTGTCATATAACTCTCGGTTTTCTCTTTGGCTAAAAACCGAGAGTTTTCTAATATCTCTCGTTTTTTCCAAAAAGAGAAAAATCGAGAGATTTCAATATTACTTTCGGTTTTTTCCCCTAAATTTTTAAAAATGTGCGGATTATTTTGCTCGCAACCAAAACCTAACCAAAACCTGTTCAGCCAAACCAATATATTAATGATAAAAGAAATGCAGCATACATTAAACGATCACATTAATTGATCGTGAACATTACAAAATTCGAAACCAAACAAATATTCCGAACAATCTGTTATAAATTCAACTACTATAATGAAAACATGTTCATAATCGAAACAACCTTAGCTTGTGGGGGGAGGAGGTGGTTGTTGCCTCATATATAATTCGATTCTCTCCATTCTCGCGTTCATCTCTGACTTCTCCCTCTCCATTTTTTCGGTAATCTCTAACTTCTCCCTCTCCATTCTTTCCACAATTTCTTGCTTTTCCGATTGCAATTCTTCAATTTTCCGCCTTCTTTCTTCATCTCTCTTCTCCAGTTCCTCCAGCTTGAGCTTCATTATTTGATTCTCTTCTAACAATCGCTCATTGTTTCGCTGTGAACTGTTTCCACTACGACGATCCTCACGAAAGTGTGTGGGCCGGACGCCTGATCCCATTCCGAACACTACCCCGTGTTTTTGTTGTCCGAACACCCTCTCCGTCAATTCAAAATCTGATATTCCCGGTTCGTTACTAACAACCTCTTCCATCTCAGCCTGCACAATTCAAATAAAATATCATTTATATAATAAAAAACTAGGCATATTCAATTCACTTACAATTTTCTCTTGCACGTGTTCGTCCGGGACGGGTGTTGGGTTTTCTTGTGTCGGTTTTGGTGTACGGGTCCTCTTGAATACTTCAATTACAGACGGTGGCCGTCCCATTTCAATCGTCTGTTGAAATAAATGATTTATATAATTAATAACAATTTGTATATTAAGTTATTACAAATAATGAACTTACCAACTCGTCTTCAATTTGTGCAAACGGTCTACTTCCCGTTCGATGAGGGAATTTCAGATTCTTCCGGTTCTTCATATTGGTAGAACTGTGTCTCTGTATTTGAAATAACAAATGAAGTTAGATTAATTAATATCAACTTTTATTTGAATTATGAAACCGTACCTTAAACGTTTCTGTGAAGAAATGGTTGCGACACACAAACTCCCAATCATCTCGATTGTAGTCCGGTGGAGGATTAGCCAGTACCGCCGCCTCGTCTCCGTTGTGGACGCGGATATAATTCTTGTTCAAATCCGACCGCCATCTATCCCATATCTGATTGGCGTGTCCCAACCCCGTCTTTCGAAAAGACTCAATGTCACCATTAGTCGCTTCGAACGGATCCTGAAATAAATAACATCCAAATGTTACAAATAATTATTTAATGACGTAATAACTCAATGTCACCATGCAAACGACCTCTTTCGGCATCCCTTAGTCGGATTTGTTCCATTTCCAGCGTCATCTTTCTGACCTCTTCCTCACGTGCCGCAATTTCTGATTGTGTTATCAGATTCTGGTAACACGGATGCAGTTTCTCCGGTGTACGCCGAAGTCTCTTCCATGTCGAATCATCACCCATATCCTAAATGCATTTCAGATATATGGATATATGGATATATATATATATTAATCAAACAAAATAACGTAAACTAACATAAATCTAGATCTATAATATATATATATATATAAACTTAACAAATCTAAATCTTACAATAAACAAAACAAAAAAACCAAATCAAACAAATTACCTGAAGAGAGGAGAAGAACCCGCGGCTTGGAGGAGGCAGGCGGCGGCGGAGGCGGAAGAGAGAGAAAGGAGAGAAGCGGAATGAAAAAGAGAAGGGTTAGGGTTTTTATTTATAGAGGTTGAGGCCGAAGGTTTTATAAAACTTTCGGTTTTGATATTGGTCAAAACCGAGGGTTTATTAAAAAACCTTCGGAAATAAACATTTCAAAATTTAGAATTTTTTTTTAATGAGCAAAACCGAAGGTTCTTTGTAAAACTTTCGGAAATGAAATTTTCAAAAAATGCAAAACCGAAGGTTCTTTGAATAACCTTCGTAATTAAAAAACCAAGGGATTTCAAAACCGAAGGTTTTGACACAAAAACCTTCGCAATTAACCCACATCCAATACTTAGAATTTTTTTGGGTTTTTTTGGAAGGTTATAACCGAAAGTTATACAAAGAACTTTCGGTAATAATGAATAAACCCGAAGGTTTTACACCCCACTCGGGATTCATTTTTAATCTCGAAGGATTTGTTCCTCTCGGGAGTATTTAGGAGAGGTTTACAAAACCTTCGGGAAAAACCGTCGCTAAAGGTCCTTTTTTTACTAGTGAAAACTGAAATCTGACAGCAAAGTGAGATATATGAACAAGAAATTTTCATAAGATGTTAAGTGAATCTAATGATCAATACGACTATATCAAGCATAAGCAAATCGGCGAACAACAACAATCGACAAAGAATGAGAAAGAAAGATAATCCGTTTTTCTAACTCTGAATCGAGTTTCTTTCCATAATTGGAAGAATAACCGACTACAATCACATAATGTATTCGAATTTCAACCAAAATTGAAATCTAAAAGCCAACGGAGATATAAACAAGAAATTTCCAAAAGCTGTTAAGTGAAAGCATAAGCAAATCGGTAGAACAACAACAATAAAAAAAGAATGAGAAATAAAGCTAATCCGTTTATCTTAGTTCCGAAAGAACCTAGGCGATGATGAATCGAGGCTCTGAAGGATCGGAATAAGGAGTTCTGGTGATACAGGCGCTCCAGCTACCATATATTTGTATATCAGAGCTTGATGTTCAAGTTCCTGCAACTGTGACGGAGTGAAAGGCGGCTGAAAACGCATCCTGCCGACTTCCGTAAACGAAGATAGCGTGCCACTCATTTCTCCACTTGATTCTTCCTCAACTAACCTGCAACTAAGATTCGTACTGAATCGAAAGTGAGAAAAGAGGTGTAGGGTTTTTCAATTAGAGAGAGAGAGAGAGGACTCACTTAAAGGCTGCTATGAATATATAGCTTTCAAATTTAAATTTTAAGTTTTTCATTAGATCGGTTTATTTGAAATTTTCATTAAAATTTTAAACCAATGAATTTGAAATATAATAGGAAAAATTAAATTAATTTTTCAAATTTATTTATGATATCAAATTATTGTTTTCTATTGTTACTCTTTTTAGTTATCAATTTATTGTTATTCTTTTAAATTGTCAATTTTGGTTTAATGGAAGAGAAAATTTTAAATATAAATTTTAAGTTGGGATTATATTGATTTATTTGAAATTGTTAATAAAATTTTAAATATAAAAGGATTGATGGGTTAACCTGTGAATGAATTTGAAATGTAACTAAATAGATAAATTTTAAATATAAAAGAATGGATGGTTTAACATGTGAATGAATTTGAAATCCAAGGAAAGAAACAAATTTTATTTTTGAAATTCATTCACGTGAATGACTTGTCGATTAAAATTCAGAGGCAATGCATGATTGATTGAGATGAAATTTGAATTTATTTTCTTTATTTTATTTAAACCCTAGAGAAAACATGTTAAAAAATAAATTATAACCTTCAAAAAAACGACTATTTTTTATGGGCCTTCTGCATTACCTATAATAATAGTAATAGTAATAGTAATAGTAATAGTAATAGTAATAGTAATAGTAATAGTAATAGTAATAGTAATAGTAATAGCGTTTAATATTAATCAAAATTTTAAACAGAATGGGAATGAGTTTAAATCTAATTGGAGAAAATTTACTTCTCAAATTTTTTCGCATTAACACATGATTCTTAACACTATTTATATCAAATTATTTTTTTATTACTCTTTTTAAATTAACAATTTATTTATATCAAATTATTTTTTTATTACTCTTTTTAAATTAACAATTTCAGTGTAGTGTATCAGTATTAATTGATGAGAAAATTTTAAATATAATATTTAAGTTTGGATTATATTGATTTATTTGAAATTATTAATAAAATTTTAAATATAAAAGATTGATGTGTTAACATATGAATGAATTTGAAATTTAATAAAAGACACAAATTTTATTTTTCAAATTCATTTAACTGAACTAATAATTAAAATTTAGAGCCTCTATAAAAATATGCTAATAGAGATGAAATCTGAATTTTTTTCTTTATATTATTCATATAAATAAATTATAACCCTCTCATTTTTTATGGACCTGCATCACTTATCAATAATAATAGTAATAGTGTTTTCGATGATAATAATAATAATCAAAATTTTAAACAAAATGAGAATGAATTTAAAATCTAAAGAAAGAGACAAATTTTAAATATAAAAGGATTGATGGGTTAACATGTGAATGAATTTGAAATCTAACTAAATAAACACATTTTATTTTTGAAATTCATTCACGTGAATGACTTGTCAATTAAAATTCAGAGGCTCAATAAAAATGCATGATTGATTGAGATGAAATTTGAATTTATTTTCTTTATTTTATTTAAATCCTAGAGAAAACATGTTAAAAAATAAATTATAACCTTAAAAAAAAACTGGCTATTTTTATGGGGCTTCTGCATTACCTATAATAATAATAATAATAATAATAATAATAATAATAATAATAATAATAATAATAATAATAATAGCTTATTTTCAGTAATAATAATATTAATCAAAATTTTATACAGAATGTGAATAAATTTGAAATCTAATTGGAGGAAATTTATTTTTCGCATTAACACATGATTCTTAACACTATTCATATCAAATTATTTTTCTATTACTTTTTTAAATTAACAATTTTCAGTATATTAATCGATGAGAAAATTTTAAATATAATATTTAAGTTTGGATTATATTGATTTATTTGAAATTATTAATAAAATTTTAAATATAAAAGATTGATGTGTTACATATGAATTAATTTGAAATCTAATCGAAAGAGACAAATTTTAAATATAAAATGATTGATGGGTTAACATGTGAATGAATTTGAAATCTAACGAAATATAGACAAATTTTAAATATAAAATGATTGATGGGTTAACATGTGAATGAATTTGAAATCTAATGGAAGAGACAAATTTTATTTTTGAAATCCATTCACGTGAATGACTTGTCGATTAAAATTCAGAGGCAATACATGATTGCATGATTGATTGAGATGAAATTTGAATTTATTTTCTTTATTTTATTTAAATCCTAGAGAAAACTTGTTAAAAAATACATTATAACCTTAGAAAAAACAGCTATTTTTTATAGGCCTTTTGCATTATTTATAATAATAATAATAATAATAATAATAATAGCATTTTTCAGTAATAATAATATTAATCAAAATTTTAAATAGTGTGAATGAATTTGAAATCTAATTGGAGAAAATTTATTTCTCAAATTTATTCGCATTAACAAATGATTCTTAACACTATTCATATCAAACTATTTTTCTGTTACTCTTTTAAAAGATTGATGTGTTAACATATTAATGGATTTGAAATCTAATAGAAGACACAAATTTTATTTTTCAAATTTATTTAAATTGAACTAATAATTAAATTCATAACCTCGATAAAAATGCTGATAGAGATGAAATCTGAATTTTTTTCTTTATTTTATTTATATAAATAAATTATAACCCTAGAAAAGACGGACTCATTTTTTATGGACTTTCTGTATTATTTATCAATAATAATAATAATAATAGGGTTTCAATGATAATAATAATAATCAAAATTTTAAACAAAATAAGAATGAATTTGAAATGTAACGGAAGAGACTCCATAAAAATGCATGATTGATTGAGATGAAATTTGAATTTATTTTATTTAAACCATATAGAAAACATGTTAAAAAATAAATTATAACCTTAGAAAAAACGGCTTTTCAACAAAATGGGAATGAATTTGAAATCTAATTGGAGAAAATTTATTTTTCAAATTTATTCACATTAACACATGATTCTTAACACTATTCATATTAAAATATTTTTCATGAGAAAATTTTAAATATAATATTTAAGTTTAGATTATATCGGTTTATTTGAAATTGTTAATAAAATTTTAAATATAAAAGATTGATGTGTTAACATATGAAAGAATTTAAAATCCAATAAAAGACACCAATTTTATTTTTCAAATTCATTCAACTAACTTATGTATCATCAAAATTCAAAGCCTTGATAAAAATATGATAGAGATGAAATCTGAATTTTGTTTTCTTTATTTTTTTTATATAAATAAATTATAACCCTAGGAAAGATCGGCTCATTTTTTTTACGGGCCTTCTGAATTACTTATCAATAATAATAATAATAATAATAATAATAATAATAATAATAATAATAATAATAATAATAATAATAATAATAATAGGGTTTTCAGTGATAATAATAATCAAAATTTTAAACAGAATGAGAATGAATTTAAAATCTAATTGGAGATAATTTATTTTTCAAATTTACTCGCATTAACACATGATTCTTAATACTATTCATTTATTTTTCAAAATTAATCAAAATTTTAAATAGAATGTGAATTAATTTGAAATCTAATTGGAGAAAATTTATTTTTCAAATTTATTCGCATTAACACATGATTCTTAACACTATTTATATCAAATTATTTTTCTATTACTCTTTTAAATTAACAATTTCAGTGTATTAATTGATGAGAAAATTTTAAATATAATAATTAAGTTTGGATTTAATTGATTTATTTGAAATTGCTAATAAAAAATTTAAATATAAAAGATTAATGTGTTAATATATGAATGAATTTGAAATCTAATACAAGACACAAATTTTATTTTTCAAATTGAAATTTAATTGGAGAAAATTTATTTTTCAAATTTATTCGCATTAACACATTATTATTAATACTATTCATAACAAATTATTTTTCTATTACTTTTTTAAATTAACAATTTCAATATATTAATTGATGAGAAAATTTTAAATATAATATTAAGTTTGGAGTATATCATTTTATTTAAAATTGTTAATAAAATTTTAAATATAAAAGATTAATATGTAAGCATGTGAATGAATTTAAAATCTAATAATAGAGACAAATTTTATTTTTCAAATTCATTCAACTGAACTAATAATTAAAATTCAGATCCTGATAAAAAATGATGATAGAGATGAAATATGAAAAAATTTTCTTTATTTTATTTAAACCATATAAATAAATTATAACCCTAGGAAAGACCGACTCATTTTTTATGGGCCTTCTGCATTACTTATTAATAATAATAATAATAGGGTTTTCGATGATAATAATAATAATCAAAATTTTAAACAATATGAGAAGAGACAAATTTTAAATATAAAAGTATTGATGGTTAGGATGTGAAGGAACTTTAAATCTAAAAAAGGAGACAAATTTTATTTTTACTCAAGTGAATGACTTGTAGATTAAAATTAAGATGAAATCTGAATTTCTTTTCATTATTTTATTTAAACTATAGAGAAAACATGTTAAAAAACAAATTATAACGCTTAGAAAAAACACAGCTATTTTTTTATGGACCTTCTGCATTACCTATAATAATAATATCGATAATACTAATAATAATAATCAAAATTTTAAACAGAATGGGAATGAATTTGAAATCTAATTGGAGAAAATTTATTTTTCAAATTTTATTCGCATTAAGACATGATTCTTAACACTATTCATATCAAATTGTTTTTCTATTACTCTTTTAAATTAATAATTTCAGTTTATTAATTGATGAGAAAATTTTAAATATAATATTTAAGTTTGGATTATATCGATTTATTTGAAATTGTTAATAAAAAATTAAATATAAAAGCTTAATATGTTAGCATGGGAATTAATTTAAAATCTAATAGAAGAGTCTAGGCTATGAACTCTAGGGTTTCCCGAGTCTACAACAGAAGATGTGTTTTTGTATGCATCAGGCATAAGCTCCTCTCCATGCAAATATCTGCGTTTTCACATTTCACATAAGATTAAAAAAAAATATATATATAATACATAGTATGGAAGAAACAATAAAGAGTTGGATCAATACAAACAATCCAATCCAACTCTATTTTGTCTGGGCAAAAAAAAGAATAATTTTGGTTTTTGGATCGTGTTTATCCAGAAACTACCGACAAATTTCTGAATTTGTCTTACGTTTAGTTTTCAAACATAATCTAGCCCAGATACGTTTTTGGAGCCAGAGTCTCGATAGTTAACCACAATCAAGACTCAAGTCAAGTCTTTGTGAGATGTGATTGATTGTGTTTTATCTAAAGAGCCAAACCCAACCAATATATGAACAACTCTACTCATTATACATACCAAAGTAGCCACAGTTTTAATGGCGATTTCAACAGCAAGAGACTCGAGCAATAAGAGGATATTGCACGTAATCGCCCCATTTAGGAGATTTTGTTTATAACATTTCCAGATACATAAACAAAATAAGTTTTTGAATATGTAAACCAATCCAAATACAAACACAAAAACAATAACATCTAGTTTGATTTGGGTACCCAACCATCCCATCATATCTTTTTTCAACCATCAAATCACACAATTTATCTACCAAAATTCACAAATACCATTGCTTTACTTTTATAGAATTTAAAATTAAAATACAAAAGGACATTATAGTAATTCAACCAATTAGAAACCCAAATAACCTACTTTTTCATCAAACAAGATTTTTGGTAAAAACCCAATAAAAACTCCCAAATACCTAACATCAAACAAGCCTCAAGTGTTTTTGTATCTAGGTAAGATGTGATTGTTTGTGTTTTATTCAAAGAGCAGAGCCTAACCGATATGAACCTCTATTTATACCTATCTATACACAGCTTTAATGGTATTTATAACTACAATAGAGACTCAATCAATTAGAGCATAATATTGCAGGTAAAGTCTAGGTAAGATCAGTGGCGGACCTAGAAATATTTTCTCGGGGGGGCCAAATACCTAATAACGTAGCATGTTTTGGCTATCAAATAAATGCATTTTTTAATTAAAATTTTACTCGATAATTACATAAAAATACTAATAGGCACACAATTACTAAATTATTCTTTTACATGAGTCGGTACAAAAGAAGACAAATATCTTCATTACGTTGACTATATCAATCAATCAATTTAAGAAAATTTCCTTTATTTGATGAACTACTTGACTCATCATGTCCTCGAAAAGGTAATCTTTGCCTCAATAGAAAACGTGTTACATCAAATATTGTCGTTAAACATGTGTGATAATTTATTTCTATATCACGACCATGTGTACGTAAAACGTTTCTCACGTTATGTCTTTGATCTTAAAATGATTCAAATTGAATTCTAGGTTCATTGTGACAACTATTTGAAGTTCTCATATGACGATTGAATCTTTCTAATGCTCTTTTTCCAATTTTTGTACTCATCTCCTATAAATGTATCATCTACGTTTTCTCTATTTAAAGGTTTGAAAAGATAACACCAAAAACAAAATGATGCATCTTTTGATATGCTATATTCTAACTATGTATATTTGATCAGTAATATTAGACTCATTAGTAGGCTCATTAATTGATTGAGAAGACTCATGCTCGTCATGTGATGTAGAAGTACAAATTCGTTTATAGAACATCTTCATTATTCTATATCCTACATAAAATAAATGATTAAAAATAAATATGTGTCACAACCCCTAAATAAAATCTAACAAATACATTTATTTGTTGAAAATTGTATTTTAGAAAAAAAAAATTGTATAAAATAAAATATTATTAGTTTGATCACCTGACCTCTACTATACATTTCAGCTCCAAAACCACTCAGGCAAAGCCTTATTTGATAAACATATATATATAATATCTTAAAACTTTTACCCAGGTTGGGGGAGGCCAAGGCCCCCCTTGTAGGGCCACTGGGTAAGATGTGAGTGTTCGTGTTTTATACAAAGAGTCAAACCCTTTCCATATGAACTTCAACTCATAGATAGCAAAGTATGCATATTTGTAATTGTGTTTTTTCCCACAATCGATACTCGTGCAAAAAGACCAATATGTGATTCTTGTGTTTTATCCAAAGAGCTGAAACTGCTATCCCTATTAACATTATGGTTTTGTGATTATGTTCCTTTCATATAACAAAATAAATTTTACTCACTTAGGGTGGTAGCTTTAGATCAACATTTCATAATATGAAGAAGACATCAAAGGAAAAGAACTGCTAACCTTTGTTCCTTATCTGTAGTGTCATATGCAAGACATTCCATCTGAAGTTTCAATACATTGCTTCTATATAACGAGTCATCTTCATTATTAACGATGGAAGACCCAAGCAGATTCTGAAAACTGCTGCTCCCTACATCATTTGAACGAAGAAATCTACATTTATCAACTAAATGGATTCAAAGTTGCTGTAAAAAAAATTGGGTTTACAAGTTGAACAAATTTATGAGGGAGCACAAGTACACAAAAGCAGATTCAATTTACACTACAACAAAATATGTTTTCAGTGACCAATAATTACCCACACATATTAAGCGTAGGTAAAAGTTTTAAATAAATTTTTTTTTGTCATCCTTTAATAGTTAGGACAACCTTAAAAAAATTAAAAAATAAAATAAAAAATTGCGGGTCTTAAGCTCAAGCTGTTCACTTCTAAGATTAGGTTAAAGAGATAGGTTTTAGAGCATCAGCAGCGCACAAAACCTCTGCCCTCTTATTTTGTGAAATCAATATTCCACATCAGCAGAAAGCGGACACGTAGTTGGCCAAAACACTCCAATGTTTATGCCCGCCCTTTTATCTAAATAATAAATTTTATTTATAATATTTTAAATAAATAACTAATTTATAATATATAATTTATAATATAGGAATATTATAGCTTAATATAATTAATAAAAAATATATTAATTTATTTAAAAAATATATTTATTAATTAAATATATAAATAATATTCCTGTATTATATATATAAGTAATATTCCTGTATTAAAGCTTTACTATAATATTAATTATATATTAAATTATAATAATATTAATTATATATTTAATTATAAAAATATTATAATATTTTATTATAATATAGAAATATTAATTATATATTCTCAAATTTTCCTATAATATAGGAATATATGTTATATATTCTCAAATTTATTTGTTTTTATATTATAATATATTTTAAATTATAAAAATATTTTATATTTTTTATTAATTATATTAATATGTTTTAAGGGAGAATTTAAAATTTCACCCTTAAAACATATTAATATAATTAATAAAAAATATAAAATATTTTTATAATTTAAAATATATTATAATATTAAAAACTAATAAATTTGAGAATATATAACATATATTCCTATATTATAGTATATTATAGGAAAATTTGAGAATATATAATTAATATTTCTATATTATAGGAAAATTTGAGAATATATAATTAATATTTTTATATTATAATAAAATATTATAATATTTTAATAATTAAATATATAATTAATATTATTATAATTTAATATATAATTAATATTCCTATCTTATAGTAAAACTTTAGAATATATATTTATTTAATGTTATTATAATGTTACTTAAAAATATTAAAAATAGTAAAATAATAGAAAAAAATATTATAATTAAATGTATAACTAATATTCCTATATTATATAATATATTATATTATATAATGATGAAAAAGTAAGAAGGGGCATGACCGGCTCTCTTTTTGCTTTTATCTACAATGTAAAAAATGAAAAAAACCAATGACCTGCCCTTTTCCACGCTATCCCATGCGGGCACAGGTCATGCGCTGTAGATGCTCTTATTAACTTTCATTTTCACTTCTCTCTAGATCCTCCAATCTCTTCTGAATCTTCTCTAATTTCTTCTTCTTCCGCAAAACCTGCTAGATTCGAATCCATTATTTATCTACTCTATTGCAGACGAATCGATTACCAAGCAACGGTCAGAGCATTCGTTCTCCAAGTGTGCATTCGTTCTCAATAGCTCACAATCTATGCTTTGTTTCTACAATCACCGAGCTTCGAAAAGGTATCACTTCCAAATCTCTGTGTTTATTTTCCGTTTTCAAACGTCATCCCTTCTAGATCCACATCTGGATAAGAAAAGATGTTTCCAAATGAATTCGCTGTCCTTAAAATTTCCTGAAAATTTTTATTATTAAGTTTTTGTTGTGTTTAGAAAATTTCTATTATAAAGTTTCGCAATGTGTTTGTTTTCCTACGGTTAAGAACATTCACTTAGGTGCATTGTTAGAATCTTAATACGATCATTTCTCCTATTTAGATATTCTTCTATTCATTTCAGTTTCTTAAATTGCAGGTTTTCACTCCATTAGCACCGCTAAGCCATCAGGTATGTGGGTTATTGTGGGTTATTTTCTTCTTGAAAGGGTATGTTAATAAGATTTGGCTGGTAACACTGGATTTGGTAATTGGAGAAGGGAGAGATCATTGTGTGTTTGGCATGATTGCATTCACTGCAGGAGGATATTTCTGCAAAGTTGTGCAGTGAAAGATTCAGCAAATTAATTGGATCATATTAAAATGTAAAGAATACTTGGATGGATTCTTCCGTCTGAGAATTTGTAGAGTTTATTTTTCATGTGTTTCACATTTTAGTGCTTTCATCTTTGACAGAAATTTTATGTTTTTTCATTTCTTTAGGTGGGACATTGGGTTATTATTCTGTTTATGTAGTTACTATATGTTTTCTAGAGCTACTTAAGATTCATCTAATCTGTTCCTTTTAGATTGGGAATATTTTTTACATTAATATTATTGACTTCAACTTCTTCGTTCACATAAAAAATTATATCAAATAACAGTGGCGTGGCAGATTTGAAGAGGCTTGCGGTGCAGACTAAAGATGGACCATCGGATCCAAATGCTTTTGCGAAGTGGCGCATACTTAATAGATTGCATGATAGAAATGAGACCAACGTGGGAACCATCAATTGGATAATTTTGGAATTTTCTAACTGTTTTCATCTTCGAAGGTAAGGGGCAACGTACGCAACTTTGGACATTATCTGATTATACAATAACTATGAACATCTTTGTACAAACTTATTGGTTGATACAACCTATTGTCCAGTAATTCTCAATTAAATTCATTGTTGTTCAGCATTTCTTGTTAGTTTGATCAATAACCATGTGAAGTGATTTTGGATTTAGACAGTAAGTTCACTCTCATGTCATTTAACAGGTACTTATCGCCCATATTGAGGAGTATGCTCCAATAGTTTATACTCCCACGATTGGTATTGTTTGCCAGTACTATAGTGGGCTATTTAGAAGAACCAGGGCGGGTCGTGGCGAAATGATGTCAATGGTCTATAACTGGCCAGCTTATCAGGTTTGCAATTCTCATGAGTTAGGCTGATGCTTGATATTGTTCTGAATCATATGAGGGTCCATGAAACTTTGGATTTACCTTGTCTTCTTTATTAGGGTGCACTTGGAGTATGTAGATTAATTCACATCCTTCACTTTATTATTCTTCTCACGGGAAAAATAATATTTCTTTATTGTGATGAGTGTCTACTATGGAGTGTTGATAAAAGCTCTCTTGTAGGTTGATATGATTGTTGTAACTGATGGAAGTCGAATCTTCGGTCTTGGAGTCCATGGTATTGGAATTGCAATTGGAAAGCTGGATTTATATTATTTCTACACTAAATTCCTTAATTCAAAGCTCTGAAACACATCATATATTTTCTCAGGTTACGAGGCATTGACAGAGATACAGAATTTGCTAAGTAGCTTTACTCATGAGCCACATATGAGAGAAAGCTTGATTGTTGATGCAAGCAACCGTTTCTTCACCATGATTCCTTCCATTCATCCTCATGTGATCAACGATGAGGATGATTTCAAGTCCAAGGTTTAAAATTGATGTTATGGCTCAAGCTTATAGTTTTTTATCTTGCAAATGTGCCTAATATGGTGGAAGCTTTGAAATATTTGCCAACTCCATTGTCCTCGATCTCTAATTCCTATATTGACCATTTCTGCTTTATTTCTGCACTGTGTTGTTTACTGGGTCCATTGTTGATCTTTTATCCTGTTATCTTGTGCATGATGTTCTGGATAGATAAAAAATTACAATGCAAACATCGTTTCCTGATATAATGATGATAATGCATACATGATTGGAAGTATAGTTATAGTAGTTTGATTACAGTCAAATGTATGATATGGCATAATTGTACTTTCATTTATTCAATCTAGAGGGTCCTCCAGTCATAGTGAGCACCATTAATACATTGAGTCATATTGCACTTGGTAATCATCCTTAGTGCTTCATCCTATATGCTTGCAGCAAAGTGGTGAATATGTTGACTGATATTCTGTTTTTATCATGTATTTATATTTAAAATAAACTCTATTGTAAATATTCTAGCTGTATTGGATGGTCGAATGATAACCTCCAAAGTTGATGGATTGTGCTGATGATAAAGCCACCAAAATATAATACAACTGAATATCACTGTATTTCAAATATTAGTACTAACAGCTTCATGATTGATCACTATCTAGAGATTTGTTATATATTGCTTTTGTTTTATGCTAGTAAGAATGAGTCTTGTGTATCAATAAGATAGATGTATTGTGACATGGCAGTCATGAAGTCAAGTAAACTTTGCTAAATATTTTGTTCAATTCATTTGTGTTAGCAATGCTTTGTTTAGTTTTTGTTCTTTTTCAGTTGTGATTTATTGTCGTATTCCTGCAAATATTATGGGCTCTTAGGTAAATTTTGGTGTTGATCCATGTGTCCTCTATTTTTACATTTTCTTTCCATTAATAAATCTGACTAAATGGTTAGCATGCACTGCAATTGCAGTTATAACGGGCTTTCAATCTTCAGACTATTTACTGGTTGTTTATTGTAGTTGTAAGTTGAATCAAGATTTTCTTTTTTGGGATTCTAAGCATTTTGGTCCTTGCACTAGAAACTTCAAATCATCTTTACTCTTATAGAATCTTTTATCGTAATAGAAAGAACTATTATGCTTTCTTTATCCGCTTCACATATAGTTAGTTATCTGGAATGACTAAAGATTTTAGCCAATTAAATAATTTTATTTCTAGGTGAAAATGTTGGACGCACTTCAGGATATTGAAATTGCTTCCAGATTGGTGGGTTTTGACGGTGATAATGATGACAGCCTGGATGAGAAGTATAGGAAACTTCAATGTAACATTGAGCCACTTCCACAGTGAAGATTATCGTTTGGTTGAGAAGTATCTGCACAAAACTCATGCTCCTACACACACGGTAAGATTCTTGCTTTCTCAAACTTTTCCTGAAATTAAGTCATTCCCCACTATTCTCTTTTGCATGCTTGTTGATGATGGGATTATAAGATTAAGGACGTATATTTTGGTAATGACTTAATTGATGATGGAATAAGAGTTTATTTTGGATTATATCCAAATAACCTTTCACCAAACAAGACCTAGTGAAACTATACTTCTGGATAGCTTTGACAATTATTAAGTTTTGACCAAACATGGAAAATCCAGTAATGATATCTAATTTATTGGCTATGATTCTTGTTCTTCTCTGCAGGTTCTAGACTAACAAATTTTGTGGGTATTCTTAGCTAAGGACTTCGAATAGCTTCACCTGAGGCTCCCTGCAACTGGATACATGGTTTTCACTTCTCTATACTTCCTGTTTTCATTTGCAATAAAATTTATACAATACAATTGAAAATCTTATCTTACAGTTTGGAAAGGGAGTATATTTTGCGGACCTAGTGAGTAAAAGTGCTCAATATTGCTTTACTGATAACAAAAATCCCGTGGATTTGATGCTCTTGAGTGAAGTTGCTTTGGAAGAGGTCTATGAGCTGACAAAGGCTTAGGTGGAATTCTCCTCTTGTTTTCATTTACTACAAGGGAATGAATAATCTTATGGTTATGACCTATTTGTCCATAATGTTTAATGATGATGTCCAGGTAATTACAAATATTTTATGTATTTATACATTGACAACCGTGTTGCAAAACTAGATTATATTTGTCCCTTAATTGATCTCTTGCTATATCATAAACTTATGGAAACTAAGAGAGAGTAGGAGATTCAAGATTATAACAAGAATGGTCTACCTTTATGTCATTGTATACGATATACATTGGAAAATCTAGAAATATTGGTTGTATTATAAATTTTATGAAATCTAGGTGGGAGTGATTAGGAGATTGTAGTAAAGAATGGCCTACCCCTATGTCATTTCACACTAGACATTGGAAAATTTTGGTAAATTGACTCTCATCCTTCACACTAGGGCTGAAAATGAGACGAGCTGCTCGTGAGCTGCTCGCGAGTAGCTCGGTCAAAGCTCGACTCGAGCTCGGTCAAACTCGAGCTTGAGCATGCTCGAGCTCGACTCGTTATATAATCGAGCCGAGTTCGAGTAGTTATATACTCGGCTCGAGTACTCGACGAGCTACTCGAATATATATAATTTATATTAATATATTTTATATTTAATTTATATTTTATATTATATATATATTTTTTAATTTATATTTTATATTTTATATTTTATATTTTATATTTTATATTTTATATTTACTTTTTATAATATAAAAAATTGTAATACTTTAATTAAATATAAAATATGAGTATTAAAATATAAAATATAAATTTATACCCTAAATGGCTAAATCCTTAATGGGCACCCTCCCTCTTCATTCTTCTCCAGTTCTCCTCCAAAGTCCAAAATCCCTAACCCTAACCTTTCTCCTCCAAAATCCCTAACCTCTTCTCCTCCATAGTTCATTCGGACAGCCGCCAACAAAGAACTAGGTTTTCATCAAACGAGAAAGTAAACGTCACCAAGGAGCTCAATGCAAAGCACCGAAAGGTTTTCATCGTTTTCCCCTTTTTTATTTTCATTTCAATTTCTTCTTTATTCTCTTTCGATCTTGCATAGATTCGATATGTTATACTTCCGATCTGTCAACAAAGAACTAGATTCTCTTCAATTTAATATCTGCATTTAGGAATCTTGCTAATATGAATACTGTAATACTGCATTTAAGTCTGTACTCTGTAATAACTAAATCCCTAAAGATCACTTCTGTAATACTGTAATACTGTCCCAAATCAAAGGTTGAACGAAATTGGTATGAGTTATCTTCAATTTAATGTCTGCATTTAGGAATCTTGCTAATATGAATACTGTAATACTGCATTTAAGTCTGTACTCTGTAATACCTAAATCCTTAAAGACCACTTCTGTAATACTATAATACTGTCCTAAATCAAAGGTTGAACGAAATTGGTATGAGTTATCTTCAATTTAATGTTTGCATTTAGGAATCTTGCTAATATGAATACTGTAATACTATATTTAATACTACATTTAATGTCTGTAATACTATATTTAATACTACATTTACGTTAACATATATTATTAGAGGAGTGATAGAGTGAGGGAATTTAGTGAGGGAATTTAGTGAGGGAATTTGGTGAGAGAATGACGTGGCATCACCTTCATTGGTTGGAAAATGTATAGGTGGAGGAAAGAGAGAAATTATTTGATTTTTTCAGCGAATAAGATTATGCCACGTCATTCCCTCACCAAATTCCCTCACCTAATCATTTCTCATATTATTATTTGAACATTAATTTAACTATATATTGTTTTTTTCAGAGAGATAAAACTTATCAAGAAATTTGTCTTCCGGAATCCAAATAAGGTGTTATTTTTTAGTTTGGACTTTGGAAGTTTGGATTAAGTAAGAACAACCAAAGTCCAAACTTACTTAATCCAAACTTCCAAAGTCCAAACTAAAAAATAACACCTTATTTGGATTCCGGAAGACAAATTTCTTGATAAGTTTTATCTCTCTGAAAAAAACAATATATAGTTAAATTAATGTTCAAATAATAATATATGTTAACGTAAAATAAAAAATATTAAATTTTACTTACCCTCGTATTTTTTTTCACTCAATGCAAATGTCGAAGCCAATCTCCTCCACATAGAAGAACTTGCACCGTCTCTGAGGAAAGTGATGAACGATAAGAATCAATGACCCTCGTCCCAGCACTAAATGTTGCTTCGGAAGCTACCGAACTTACTGGAATAGCTAAAATATCAGCGGCCATTTTTGATAACACTGGATATTGTAGTCTATTCATTTTCTACCAATCTAAATATGAAAAATCTTTAGGAATTTCACTCTTCTTCAAACGACCCTTTTCGAGATAGTCTAATAATTCAGATTTTGAAGGCTCTAAAGTCTCAATTTCCGCACAATAAGCATCAAAGTCATCCCAATTGGAGGAAGAATCACGTTGAGTCGTATTAGAATTGGAAGAGCCAATATTTTCCAAATGGAATGAACGAGAAATCCTTTCACAAGCATTTTCAGCAACATAGACATCATAAAGGCTAACAAGAGCATCTTTAACCTTACAAATATTTCTTTGGGCATCACCATGGGAATAAAGTTTTGGAAAACAAAACTCAACTGCTAACATTTTTTTTGTTGGATCTAGAATTGCAGCTAAAGCCATTAACAAATTGCACTCACCCCAATACTTGTCAAATTTTGTCTTCATTTTCAAAACCAATTCTTTAATAAAAGAATCCTCATCATTCACATGCCCATCCAAGGTAGATTTTATTTTTTGAACTTTTGAAGAAATAAATTAGAAGTGGGATATTCACTACCTGAAATGATGTGTGTTGCTGTCCAAAATTCTTTTAACAGTGAGCAAATTTTCCGTGCCTTCTCCCAACCTTCTTCTGAAGGGCAACAATCATAGAAAGGATCGCGTTCATTGAACATTTTGAAAGCTTCTTTAAATTTGAGTGCACAACTTAACATCTCAAATGTAGAGTTCCATCTTGTTTTGCAATCACGAATCAATTTCTGATCTTTTAACTGCAATTGTTGCACACACTCAGCAAATTGTACACGCCTTGCCTCTGAGCGATTAACATATTCCACGCCTTCTCGAATATCACCAATTATATCTTCAATCACCCCTAATCCATCTTGAACACATAAGTTTAATATATGTGCACAACAACGCACATGGAATAGATTTCTATCACATGGCAATGTTCTAGACCTTCGAATGGTATCTTTCATATACCGAATAGCTACATCATTATTAGAAGCATTGTCAACAGTAATTGTTACAACTTTATTCTCAATACCCCACTATTTCATACATTTGAAAATAGCATCAGAAATTTGAAGACCCCCTCTTGGTGGTGGAATATTTGCAAAACTTAGAACCCTTTTTTGTAACTTCCAAGAAAAATCAATCCAATGGCCTGTAATAACCATGTATTCAATTTTTTGATTTTTTGATTTCCAACAATCAGTTGTCAAACTGATTGTATGAACACTTTCCAAAAGTTTTTTCAACTTATTTTTTTCAATCTCAAAAATCTTAACGCAATCTGCCTTGCATGTAACTCTACTAATTTTTTTCCATTCCGGCATCCCTCGTTTCATCATCAAATTAAATTCTTCCTCATCTAAAATGGTGAATGGATGTTCATGCATCATAACCCAATTAGCAGCTGCCTCTCTCATTTGTTCCATATCAAATTTTCCAGTATGTAAATAAGGGAGAGAATTTGAACCTGAGTCACTTGGCAAATAGTTTAGCTTCATTTGTCGTTCGGCTTCTCTCAAATTTATCTTCTTTTTTATGCAGTTTGTACTGTGTCGCAAAAGACTTGTTGTAGACCCTTTACATATTGATAAAAAAGAAGAGCAATGCTTGCACTTTGCCTTTTTACTTTCATCCGTCACTGTAACAGATTCAAAATCATTCCAAACACTTGAAGTTTTTCTTTTTTTATTGATACAGAAACCTTCTTTCTCATGTTCTTCTGGATCTTGATTTTTTTGTGATTCTTCCCCAGCATGCGAAACAATTGTTTCATCTTGTTGAAGTTCATCACCAATTTCATTGCTCTCAATTTTATTTACAGCTGCTACACCATCTACGGACATAATTGATCTAAAAGCCACCAAAAAATTCATAATATATGATGAGTTAGAATTATATCATATGACAAGGACGTAATACAAAAACATACTTTCTAACTGTAAATATAAACGAAGCAGCATGAGAGATTACCTGTTGAAAGATCGAATATCTGTAAAAGGAACCTCACGAATGGTGTAAAGATTCTTATCTGCGTAATATTAGAAAATTTCATTAAATGTAGTATTACAGACATTAAATGCATTATTAAATGAAGTATTACAGAATTCATATTAGCAAGATTCCTAAATGCAGACATTAAATTTAAGATAACTCATACTAATTTCGTTCAACATTTGATTTGGGACAGTATTACTGTTACAGTATTATAGAAGTGGTCATTAGGGATTTAGGTATTATAGACTTAAATGCAGTATTACAGACATTAAATGTAGTATTAAATATAGTATTACAGTATTCATATTAGCAAGATTCCTAAATGCAGACATTAAATTGAAGATAACTCATACCAATTTCGTTCAACCTTTGATTTGGGACAGTATTATAGTATTACAGAAGTGGCCTTTAAAGATTTAGGTATTACAGAGTACAGACTTAAATGCAGTATTACAGTATTCATATTAGCAAGATTCCTAAATGCAGACATTAAATTGAAGATAACTCATACCAATTTCGTTCAACCTTTGATTTGGGACAGTATTACAGTATTACAGAAGTGGTCTTTAGGGATTTAGGTATTACAGAGTACAGACTTAAATGCAGTATTACAGTATTCATATTAGCAAGATTCCTAAATGCAGATATTAAATTGAAGAGAATCTAGTTCTTTGTTGACAGATCGGAAGTATAACATATCGAATCTATGCAAGATCGAAAGAGAATAAAGAAGAAATTAAAATGAAAATAAAAAAGGGGAAAATGATGAAAACCTTTCGGTGCTTTGCATTGAGCTCCTTGGTGACGTTTGCTTTCTCGTTTGATGAAAACCTAGTTCTTTGTTGGCGGCTGACCGAATGAACTATGGAGGAGAAGATGTTAGGTATTTTGGAGGAGAAAGGTTAGGGATTTTGGACTTTGGAGGAGAACTGGAGAAGAATGAAGAGGGAGGGTGCCCGTTAGGGATTTAGCCATTTAGGGTATAAATTTATATTTTATATTTTAATACTCATATTTTATATTTAATTAAAGTATTATAATTTTTTATATTATAAAAAGTAAATATAAAATATAAAATATAAAATATAAAATATAAATTAAAAAATATATATAAAATATAAAATATAAATTAAATATAAAATATATTAATATAAATTATATATATTCGAGTAGCTCGTCGAGTACTCGAGCCGAGTATATAACTACTCGAACTCGGCTCGATTATATAACGAGTCGAGCTCGAGCATGCTCAAGCTCGAGTTTGACCGAGCTCGAGTCGAGCTTTGACCAAGCTACTCGCGAGCAGCTCACGAGCAGCTCGTCTCATTTTCAGCCCTAATTGAAAGAAAGAAATATGTGAATATAGTGAATTTTTAAATTATTTAATTTGGTTAATCTTTAATTAATTTACCAATTCAACGATTATACAAACCAAAAATTCAAAAGTAATGTAAAATGAATTAATAGAAATTAGAAATGTATACAAAAGAATTGAAATATAAAATTCCTTATAATAGTTATGGATATCCTTGAAGGTTAAATAGGAGACCGAAAAATTATTTCGATAATTTTTAGGAGAGCTACTAGGATTTTCTTAGATTTATGAGAATGTAAGCCAATGTGTGAAAGAAGTCTCCCTTCTAGCCTAAGGTATTTATAAGGAGCTCTAAAGAAAAGTGACCATTCTAACCCCATGCTATATTTACATGTGGATCCCTATATTTCATTTAGGATTAGGAATAGGAAAAGATGAAATCAAATTTAACTTGCTTTTTATCTATCTCCTTATTGGAACACTATTCACCTCTTTGAACTTCTATAAATCTAGAAATATATTTGATTGTCCATCTATTTGATATACATATATAATATATAAGGCATCCTACTTCAATTTAGGAGGTCTACCACCATTATGTGACATATGGGTTACATCTAGTACAAAAGTTATTAGTATACCACTTCTACGAATAACTTGTAATTATGCGTCTCATTCAAGACCAGGATTTTTTTATCATGACTTCTGATCGTTGCATACCTTGATCTAATGTTGGACAAATATAATTTGATGTTGCACTTTAAGCAACAAAAGGCGTCCCTCTTCTTAGCCGTGAAGGTTCAAGTCCATCGGGTTGTTAGGATGCTTTAGTTGTATACATCAATGCACTTCCACTTGACACCTATCGTAATGATAAACGGTTCGTCTCACTAAGACATTCTCTTGAAATCTAAATTTTTTTATTCTCATTAGAATGTTCTAAAAACGCACCAATGAATCAAAAACATATTGCACTATAATTAGTTGTGCTTTATTGAAATTTTTTGGTATATTTGAATTCTACATGTTTCTCCGGTCAGCTGGTTTTTATGAGTTCTCAATCAAAAGTTATGATCGTTTCAAATCCGTCAAAAAAAAAACTTTTTTTTTGTTATAAGAGAAATCATATTTTATCCTTGCTCCTATCCTTCCATTAAATCAATTAGTTTTATATTTTTTTTTTATTTCTCGGATGGGCAAAAACACTTACAAAACTAAAATATATATATATATATATAAAATTAATTTATTTCAAAAGTTATTTATAAATTAATATATTAATTTATTTCAAAAACTTGACCTTTTTCTAAAATAATTAATAATTTATTTTTAGAGTTTTAATTGACACAATTTACTCACAAAGTTAATTATTCAATGTAAAATAGTCAATATTAGTTAGAAATTAATTTTTTTAATTTAATTTATATACTAATAAATTATTTATTTATTCACTTAAAATCTATTTAAAATTTTAAATCAATTTTTTTGAAGTTTAATTGACAAATAATTTAATTATCGTATTTTAAAAAGATTAATAATAGCTCAAATTATATCAATTTAACCTATTATTACCTTATTATTTACTAAAACTCTGAAATCAATTATTTTTGGAATCACACGTCAATGACTTTCAAAATCTGAAACTGAAACTAAAATAATTGTTCATTTAATAATCCATGCAATATGAGGTCATATATAAATTTTGTATAACAATATGTTCGAGATTTATCAAAATATATAAACAATATAATTAGTGTAAAAATAAGTGCCTATCGGCTACCACTTGATTTAGGTTTTTTCGTTTCCTTAAAAAGAAATTTAAAATATATATATATATATATATATATATATATATATATATATATATTGAAGTGCTCACGACGAAAATCTTCGTTGAGATTATGAAATTCTTTTCTAGAAAATAATAGTAATCAAACTTATTATATTTTTTGGTTAGAGATTGTCTTTGAAAATAAAAGATTGTATCAATAAAACAATATTATTTCAAACACAATTTTTCACTAGTGGTTAAATTTAAATATATTAATATTAAAATTAATTGTTTTCTAATCCGATATCTACATTAAGGTGTTTTTAAGGAACTTTGTTTGTCACGTTTAGGTACATTTTTATAAGCTCTTTTAATGATTTTTTCAAAATAGAATATCGAAAAATAAAATTATAAAATTTGTTGTCTATTTTTTTTTAACTATATAGTATTAAATTTTATAAAAAAATATTATAAAATAATTTTATGAAAGAGAATTTTTAATCAATCTTACAAATTATAGAAAGATTAATAGAAATTTAATATAGTGAATATTAAATAAATGATAGTATTAAATTAAAATAAATAAATATAAAAGTTTTAAGTAAATGCAATTTAGAAATTATTACACATTAATTATTTTCAGATATTCATTTTGCCCCCTCAAATATAATGCAATTTATAAATTTTTACACCTCAAATATGTTTCAAACAAAAAATGTGAATAAAAGATCTGGATTTTAGATAATTTGTCACAATTTAACAATAGTTTGAGTTCAAATTTGTTTATATTTGAACAATAAAATTTACACACTAAGTTGAATTGTATAGAATTTTAAATTCAAATTATAACCCAAATCTCAAAGGTTTAATAAAACAGTTTTATGAAATTAAATTGAATAATTACCAAATCGAATAACAATTATCAAAATAAACCTAAAAAATGTGGCCTTTAAATCAATCAAAGCACATCAACATTCATCATTGTCAACTTATGCAAATTATTTTCAAAATATTTCTAGCACCTAACCTAAGTTTAAATCAAACTCATTTCAAAAGAAAAACCAAATAAATAAGACGTTTTTTCACAACCTCATTTATTTTAGAAAGTTTAATTCTAAATTTAATGCATTATTATGTATATGATCCTAAGCATTATTAATATAACAAGTTCACTTTATACAGTTTAAGAGTATCAAAATGTTTAGGCCTTATTGTACGCGTTTCAAATCGAACAACCTATTTTTAAAAATATATTTAAATCAACTTCGAAAATTATTTAACTCAATAATGTAAATCTCATAACTTATTTTTCTCTCAAATCTCGAGTGAGATGAGAAAACAAAATAGTAGATTGGATTATAATTCAGTTTTGACTTTGTCAATTTAAAGTAATTTAGACTTCGAGAATCGCCATTTAATTTTTCTCAAGAAATTTTGAAAATAAATATTTTTAGCATGTAACAAACACTATTATCAGAGATTATGTAAATAAAATAGGTTCGGTGTTTGATTGCATTTGAGAAATGGTAACAATGTACCGTCCATTATCTCTAATACATAATTTTGGCATATTTTAGGAATATTTTCACCTTTAAAGGGTAAACAAATGAATGAATTTCAAAGTTCGATTCCAAACCAATTTTTTGAAATTTCAGAAACTTGTTTTCTCTTTTTTTGATTAGAATGAATCCTTAACAAGAGGATTGCCTGTAAATAAAAAAAATGAATATGAATTATTTATTTGAGTAGACTTAATTTCTTAAACTTTATTTCTCTTTTAATAAATTGGAATTTAGCTTAATTATTTTTTTCTTTTAAAATAGCTATGAATTGATTGAAGAGAACGCATGATGATTCAAATTGAAAAACATGACTAATTGAATTGTTAATTCACTTTGAATGAGGTCAATTCTTGATTATTTTGAATGATCACGTGCTTTCATATCTTGGTTGATAGTTGAACATGATATCATGAAAACATGCTTTCAAGGATAATCATGTTTGCTCTAGGCTTGACTTGAATGATGAAGATGGAATAGAAACATGAGAAGGTTTTTGAATGCTTGAATGATCACAAGTTTTCATATCTTGGTTTATAGTTGAACATGATATCATGAAAACATTCTTTGAAGGTCTTCAATTTGTTGAATGTGAAGTGGATGTTTTGAAAGATATGCATGTTTGCCCTTGGGCTTGACTTGAATGATGAAGATTTATATAAACATGGGAAGTGTTTTGAATGCTTGAATGATATATGAGATACTTGTTTATGTCTTATCTATTGATGATCTTGGTTCAATATTCATGAAAATGTGCTTGACTTGATTCAATTTCAGTTAAGGTGATTATTTAATTTGCATGATTAGTTAAATTTGATGTTCTTAAATGATAACATGCTTTGTATTGATAATTTGATGATAGAAATTGTAAAATATTATGACATACAAATGAATAACAAAAAATACTTAAAAAATATAGTAAATCTACTTTACTTTCTATAGGTATGTTAATCTCTAATACAGTTGTGATCATCATAAAATTAGTTTTATCATCAAGGTTTTTAATTATCATAAAATATGAGAATTGTGTATATGAATTTGTTTTAGTTTGTTCTTTTTTCTTTAAAGAATTTCAAACAAAATATTTCTCTTAAATTAATAGTTTGTATATAATTGTTTTTCTTATTATAAATTAGTTCTTATAATTTGACATATTTTAACACGAAATATTGTTTTCATTTTTATTTAATAAAGTATTTTTAGATGTTGTTCTCTCAATAATGATAGGATAGAATAAAAGGTAATATGTTCGAGTATTTACACTCCCAACATTTAAAAAACAAATTTGAATAAATTAGATTAATTGTAATTATTTATCATAAAAAACATAAATTCAAAAAATATTTTAAATAATAAAACTTTTTCATTGATACTATTTGTTTCAATTTCGCATTTGCTTATTCTTTGTTCATCACTTGTAACTGTTTTATAGCCATTTACAACATCTCAAAATTCTAACTTTTCAATTTTCAAAGACTATCTCCTACTAGGAAGAAACTCAAGAATCCTAAGGCTTTAGACGGTCTTTCATTTTTTTTCTTAAATAATTTATAACTTTGAAATTGTCAAAAAAATCGAATTATTACATGAAAACATTATATAAACTATAAAAATCATCTCGAAATCTTTATTATAATTTTTTGGAGTTATGGAACTTAAATTATTAGTTCACAAAGTTTAGGAAAATTGAAAAAATATTCCTAACAAATCTTAAATTGTGAAATTATTTATTTGTGTTAAAATAACTATTCTAATACATTTTTCTATTTTTTTAAGACTTAAAATAAAAATTATTTCAGACATTTAAAATGAAAAATAATTTAAAAGAAGCAAATAGGCTCTTAGCATCGTGCCCGATCGTACTTAAGAGACATACTTGGAAGTTGGGATGCACTAAGATACCAACTCTATGGGCTTATGCTCGGCCGATCGAGAGGCTTGGAGCATGATAGGAAGGCAGAGCTAGGCTAGGGAGACAAGGCATGGTCCAAAAAGTGGAATGGGAGGTTAGAGGTTCTAATCATGTCTTCCATATTTATTTTCTTTATTTTTAGTTCAGCGCGCCTTTGGATGTAATGACATCCAAATACAAAAATGGTTGTGTTGGGTTAAGATTTTTTAATGTTTAAACTGGTTTTAATAATTTAACTTAAATAATCAAAAAGGAAAAAATTGTTGGGTTAAGATTTTTTAATGTTTAAAGTGGTTTTGATCATTTAACTTAAATAATCAAAAAGGGAGAAATTATTGGGTTAAAATTTTTAATATATTTAAAAAAACTTAACAATTTTGATTTGAAGATTGATGAAATGGTTTTTGATAATAAATAGATAAAACTAAGTTAAATAATTGTTAGTCATATCAAATATATAAATATATATTTAGATATCAACATCGTCTGTGATGTAGTGGTAAGTACACATGTCTGTCATGTGGGTGACTTGGGTTTAAATCTCACCAGACGCATAATAGTCAAAGCGCAAACAAACTTCTCAAAGTCAACGCACGTGGTTAGATGGGGCGTCTAAAAGGCTGTTAGATGGGGTGCGTCTAAGAAGATGGCATGTGGAGGAAGATAGACATCTATAGGCCGGGCATCTGAAGCAGATGAGTGTCTAGACAGCTGACAGCCATGATCTCAAGAATCTTTTTCTGATGTACTACCAGTACCTCATGGATAGTACATCCAACAGAAAGAGGACATGTGTCCAAAAAGAGGATTCGATTCAACAGAAAGATGACATGTGTCCAAAAGACAATGGACAAATTGCTGGCTGAAAATATAAGATAGAAGCTGAAGCTCTTTCTTTCTAATTGAATCACCAGATTTCTACAAGCTTGATTTCTTCAATCAACTTACTCTCTCTAGATATTTTATTCTCAAGTGTATTTTGTAAATCACTACGTGAAGTTGAGAGATAATTTACTGGACTATTTGATAGTCATTAACAGTGTGTTGTAAGTTGAACAAAAGTTGTTTTGTTCAACAGAGAGTTAGCTAGATCAGTGAGTTGTATTCGATTTAAAGTATCTAGTGATATCCTTCCGGTTGTGAAAGAAGGGGTGACATAGGAGGGTTTGTTCTGAACATCCATAAACAACTCGCTGTATTCTTTACTTTCTGTCATTCAACTTTGATTGGTTCAAAGCTTTAAATACGATAAACATTTTCTCACTTGAATTTGTTTCAAGAGTTCGAAGGATTTGCGAAAAATAGAAATAAATTATAACTTCTTACAGAGTTAAAATCGAACTGAAGTATATAAGTTATTAACAATAGTTAGACCCTAGTCTCTATTGGTGACACTGATCCTATCAAGTGGTATTAAAGCCTTGTTTTCTATTCTTAAACACCAAAAGAATCTGAACCATTTCGATGGCCTCTACAATAATGTTCCCATGTTCTCAGAGGAAAAATATGTACTGTGGAAGGCGAGAGTCCACGCTCATCTAGCTGCCATAAATGATGACATGTGGTTTGTCATCACCGAAGGTCCAATAAAGATTGAGAAGGCTAGATCTGAGTGGACCAGTGAAGATGAGAAAAAGAACAACCTCGATAACATAGCAAAAGTCATTCTCTACAAGACATTGGATGATAACATATTACACAAGATCAACACATGCCCGGGAGAAGCTGACTCATATGTGTGAGGGAAACAAGCAAACCAAATAAAACAGACGCATGGTTTCCACATAATATTGAGATATTTAAATCACCATTTGTTGTTCATCTAGACTCTTGTCTAAATTGCCAATGCAAGAACAAGAATGTACCGTTTCTATTAAATATACCCTGAGTATAAAAAGAGCCCAAGGCCATAGAATCTTAAGCACACTGACCTCCGAATTTGAGAAGCGAGACTCAACCTCATGACGCATGGTTGAAAGATTAAGCATTCGAACGAACAAATCCCTCGAAAAACTCAGGGTAAAATGTCTCGGCGAAAGACAAGTCCCTAAAAGTGACAGCATGAATCTCGAAGAACATCGATTACATGTGGTTTCCTCTCGACGCACTCTAAGGAAAAAAGTATGGAACCGATTCTTGAAAGTATTTCAAGACCGTTGAAGAAGACGCTAGTGCTTTGAAAATTAAGGAAGTCTAACTTCGAACTTAATCACTAAGCAGATTTGTGATTAAATAGTATTTCACTAAACTGACCAGCGATACTCAAATCCATATAATCACTAAGTAGAATTGTGATTAAAAAGTGTTTCGCTAAACTGACCAGCGGCACTCAAATCCATATAATCACTAAGCAGAATTGTGATTAAAAAGTGTTTCGCTAAACTGACCAGCGACACTTAAATCTATATAATCACTAAGCAGAATTGTGATTAAATAGTATTCGCTAAACTGACCAGCAATACTTAAATCTATATAATCACTAAGCAGATTTGTGATTAAATAGTATTTCGCTAAATTGACCAGTGATACTCAAATCCATATAATCACTAAGCAGAATTGTGATTAAAAAGTGTTTCGCTAAACTGACCAGCGGCACTTAAATCTATATAATCACTAAGCAGAATTGTGATTAAATAGTATTTCGCTAAACTGACCAGCGATACTCAAATCCATATAATCACTAAGCAGAATTGTGATTAAAAAGTGTTTCGCTAAACTGACCAGCGACACTTAAATCTATATAATCACTAAGCAGAATTGTGATTAAATAGTATTTCGCTAAACTGACCAGCGATACTTAAATCTATATAATCACTAAGCAGAATTGTGATTAAATAGTATTTCGCTAAATTGACTAGCGATACTCAAATCCATACAATCACTAATCAGAATTGTGATTAAAAAGTGTTTCGCTAAACTGACCAGCGGCACTTAAATCTATATAATCACTAAGCAGAATTGTGATTAAATAGTATTTCGCTAAACTGACCAGCGATACTTAAATCTATATAATCACTAAGCAGAATTGTGATTAAATAGTATTTCGCTAAATTGACCAACGATACTCAAATCCATACAATCACTAAGCAGAATTGTGATTAAAAAGTGTTTCGCTAAACTGACCAGCGGCACTTAAATCTATATAATCACTAAGCAGAATTGTGATTAAATAGTATTTCGCTAAACTGACCAGCGATACTTAAATCTATATAATCACTAAGCAGAATTGTGATTAAATAGTATTTCGCTAAATTGACCAGCGATACTTAGATTCATAATAATCACTAAGTAGAATTGTGATTAAATAGTATTTCGCTAAAAAAAAATACAATCAGCAAACTAAGTCAAGATGTGTACTCATGTACAATCCAAAAACTAGGCGAGGTGTGTAGAAATATGGTCGAAACCACTAGGCTCGATCTACACGATCGATAAACCAGGAGCGATGCATATTCTAAACAAAGAGGAATCGTCAACGAGTGGATGATAAACCGACTTTGAAGAATGAAGGGTAAAATTACACGGGTCTCCCGAGAGACTCGTCAGGTTTGTTCTCTTTTCATTCAAGGAAGCCAAAAATAAACTATAAATTGGGTGTTTTCAAAACGCAGTGCCTATTTTCAAGCTTGGACATGCATTTTTCTAAACTGAGTGTTTTCTACAAATTTTTTCCAAGAGGGGCATTATGTAGACACTCATTTTTCACACCTAATTTTATAGTTTATGCTTTTCATAAATCTGAGTCTATAAAATTTTCTCGAATTCATTTACGGACTCATTGCATGATTTATATTAAAGACGATTATTTTTAGAACAATTGAGTTTTTGAAAATAATTGATTTTGGATTTCTTAATAAAGTTAAGGTAGTAATTTGTCTATGTTACAACATTTAGAGAAGTTATTATACTTAAAATATTCAAGGTTTTATTTATTTAATTACCTTGGGTATTTATAAAAAATAAAAATTAAAAAATTATTTACAAAATATATATTATCGTTTTTTATAAAATTTCGTTAGGTATATTTTGTTTTCTTTTAATTAGATTAGTTTGTTAGATTAGTTAGATTAGATTTTGCAATCTGATTAAGTTAGTTAGTATTTTATTATAATTATAATTGTTCCTTAGAAATATGAATAATTAATAATAATATAATTGCTTTTTTTAATTGTTTGTTTTAATTTTATTTATTTTGTAGGATAAAGGGAAATGGGTCAATCCAAGATCCACATGCAAGATCCGGATCAGATTTGTGAATAGAGATAGGAAGATCCAAATCAAAGGCAAATTAACCCGAAGTAAGGCCAAGGAAAGGATCCAATTGATGGATCCGACCGGTCACCCGACTAATGGACCGACCCATGCCCAAGATTCGACCCATGAAATCAAATGTTAAAAGAGTTAGGTGAAGGCAACAGTCATCTTCTTGATGGTGACAACCACAAATCTTGAAATGACGATTCTATCATGTGCGGTCAAAAGAAAATAAAAGAAGTTGCTAAAAACGAAGAGGAAGTGGCAAGAGAGAAAGTTTCAACGAAGAAAAGATTGAAGACTTGGTTATTTTTTTAATTATAAAATTAAAATGACGAAGTATTACATCATTATTAAATAAAGATTAAATCACATTGGATTGAAAACTTGATTTAGTGACATGTCAAGTGGAGATTGCTCCATTATTTTAAACATTTGTAAATGTTTAAAATAGTTTTCTTTCCAACGGTCAAGTTTGTTAAATGGGCCTTTGGGCCCTAGGGTTTCATAGTTTTGCCTATAAATATCCCTCTTAACACCCTAGACAGAAAGGTGAACTCTAGACCTTCACCTTTCTCTCTCTAGGCTGCTTGAAAATTCTAAGCAAACACCACTCTTGTTAAGTTGGTCACAAGATTTGCTTAGGAAATCTTAGATTAAATACCACCCTTAACATCAAAAGAGCAGCCCCATTGTAAGCTCTTTTGTCTTTTTTTTTTCTTCTTGAATTTGAATTTCAATCTTTTTTTGCTTTTTTTTTTTAATTCCATATATTGTTTCTTTAAGCTTTCTATTTTGATAGGTGTTTAGGATTTTTACTTTTCTTGTTGTAAATATGTAATCTAAATAAAAAAAACTTAATGTATATGAAGGTCATTGACCTAAAATTTCTTTAAAACCAAAACCGGCCCTTAAATTGGCCATTTCAAAAATAAAAATATAAAACACAAAGCCAAAACAAAGAAGCAATCTGCTTTTATTTTATTTTATTTTTTATTTTTATTTTATTTTATAATCCTTAGCATTAAGATTTAGTATGGTAGGATCCAAAATGTCTAAAATGTAAAGTATAATAATATTTTTTTTAAGGGCCAAAATTGTTAAAGTAGAGACTGTTTTTTAACAGGCATGTGAGACATAGCGCCAAAAGCCCTTTTTCACGTGTAACCAAGCACCGAACCTTTAAAGAATTTCTTTTTCAAAGGCGTTATTGTTTTACATGCCAAATAATTTATTTTCCTAGTTTTATAAAAATTTAGGTGGCGACTCTTTGGTCAAAAACTGGTTTTTAAACAATTCACCAATTTGATTTTATTTCAATTTTGTTTAAGAGATTTTTATATGTTATATTTATTTCTTAAAAGTCAAGAAAATCATTTTTGGGGCAAATGTTTTTAAACGCGTACAGTTTTCTGGCGACTCTGCTGGGGGCATTTTGATGCTTAACTTGAAAAAAACAATTTTGGCCAATTTAAAAAAATATTTTACACTTTAATGTTAGTCCCCGGGAAAAAATAATTTGTTTTTTTAATGTGCATGAGCTCTGGGGCTTCGATGTGAAGATAGTATAAGGTATACGTCATTGGACGAAACCTATACATCTATTGATTATGTGCTAGGATTGTCAATGTGAATGACACCCTCAACCTATGCCTTGAAGGCTTTTGTGTGATTTGAGAGTTGAGAAAAACAACAGGAAAAAACTCGGATTAACTCTCTCTTCTTTTCAAATATCCCCTACTATTGAAAATGAGGGATTTTGAAATAGAGGTGAGAGGGATGTCCAATTGAGAGCTCCCCTTACATCGAGAGATCCCTTTTGGGATAGTATCCTTGTCGGTGGAACAACTCTCTCTTAAGCCATTTCCAACTTTAGAACAAAAACCCAAAAAGCCAATTCTACCAAGCCGTTGCCTCGTCTCGTCCTGTCGAGCAACAAAGCCACGTCACGAAGCCCTTTACTTGACTACTATATATGATAAATACATGTATGCATATAGATATTTCTAGGCGCTCAGTTTATCCATTCAAAGTTGTAAAATGTCATTAAACATGTGAACAATTTCGAAATTTTGAGGCTAAACTTAATAGTTTTAAAGGAGTAAAATCGAGGAAACCTAGAAAAGCTAAAAGAAGAATCTAATGTAACTAGTTTTCTTTCTTTGTGTCTTTACTACTCAGATTCTAAGCGCAAGAAAGACGCGTCAAACACAAAGACGATCAAGAGAGACACATGAGGCGCAAAAACGATCAAGAAAGATGGAAAGACTTGAAGATTCGAAGACTTTGACTAGATTTCTTTATGCTTGAAATGTAAATCTCCTTATGAAGATACATGAGCGACATTGTAACGAAAGGATGAGGGGTGCTTGCTTTCTTTTCTTATTTTATTTTATGACTTGAGTTTGTGATTTTATTCATAACACTTAGGATTTTAATAAAAAAAACTCATTCTATTTTACTCATCCTTTTCTACAAGTTATACATTGTGAATGGGTAAATTGAGCGTCTATTGCGTGTTAGGGATTATGTGCATACGAGCTACGCATTGCTTGTTTTACTTGATAAAGGGTTTCGAACTGACTTTGTTCTCTTGAACACAACATACTCATATTCATCATCATTTACATTGACTAACCCACCAAGAAGGTTTAATGAGTTAGTTAATCTAAAGCTAGACGATCTTCGTGATACACTGATACAATAGGGGCAACAACTTGAAGACTTCACAACAGAAGTCGAAACTTATGCGACAATCGAACCTCTTAATCCGAAAAGCTTGCGAGAAGAAAGAGAAAGGGTAAGCAAGGCATTCATGGACGGTTGGAAAGCTGCTGAAAGGTCTATTCAAAACAAGAGCCATGCAAGAACGTCAAACTCGAGGACAAAATACTCATCAAAAGAACCCATTTCGCTTAAACAAAGTCAACAATCATCACAAGCAAGGAGTGCCACTACTGCTCCACTTCGTAGAAAATTTGACAACTTGGGGATGTCATTGTCGAAGGCCTTAAGAAACTTGTTGCAGAAGAACTTGATTCAAACGTTAACATCAGAACATTGGATAGAAGTAATGGACAAGTTCAAAACGAGTGGTGCGGATATCACTAGACTAGAGGGCATTCCACTAATTGTTGTTTCCCCCTCAAACAGAAGTTTTAAGATCTGATCGACGCTAAGATCATCCCAGTACCTAAGGTTAAAACCAATTGATGACGTCATAGACAACGAGGAGGAAGATCCGTACTTGACGAAACATGCATTCGCTAAAAACAATTTGAACTTAAAATTTATCATTTCTGAATTTCATTCACATGCAGAACATTATCTTGATAATTCTGAGTCTCTAGGCACCTTGAAAAATGTTTTTTAACAGTGAAAAAGAAATTTTTGATTATATGTCCTCCAATGAAACATTTAAATCAAAAATGACTTATGAGATGAGGCATTATCTAGATAAACAAGAGGAGAATTTATCCACTGCGGAAGAGACAATTGAAATAAATCTTAACACAGAAGAAGATCCTCAGATTGCTTTAATCGAAAAAAGTTTAAATGATTTGGAACGTGAAAATCTGACTAAACTTTTAAAAGCAAACAAAGACGTCTTTGCATGGTCTTATAAAGATGTGTCAGGCATTGATCTAGAAATCATCCAACACCGTATACCACTTTACGAAGACGCAAAACCGGTAAAGTAGAAGCTCCGAAGAATGAAGGCAGACATCATGGACAAGATTCAAGAGGAAGTTCAGAAACAGCTCGACGCAGGATTTCTCGAAGTGGTAGATTACCCAGAATGGATAGCCAATGTAGTCCCAGTCGCAAAGAAAGATGGAAAGTTCCGAGTGTGTGTAGACTATCGAGATCTCAACAAAGCAAGCCCTAAAGATAGCTTTACACTACCACACATCGACGTGCTAGTGGATCATGCAGCAGGCCATCAACTCCTATCATTCATGGACGGATTCTCAGGCTACAACCAAGTACTGATGGCTCCTGAAGACAAAGAGAAGACAACGTTCATCACAAAAGTCGGAACATTTTGTTATGGAGTCATGCCTTTCAGGTTGAAGAACGCAGGAGCAACGTATCAACGAGCTGCCACAATGATTCTTCACGATATGATCCACAAGGAGGTAGAAGTCTATGTCGATGATATGATTGTCAAATCAAAAGATCGGGAAGGGTACATCCAAAATCTTGACAAATTCTTACAACGCATCAGGAAGTTCCAACTTAGGCTCAACCCAAAGAAGTGCACATTTGGAGTGACAGTAGGAAAGATGTTAGGCTTCTTAATCACGCAAAGAGGAATTGAGGTTGATCCGAGCAAGATAGAAGCGATCACAACAATTACACCTCCACGAAGCGAGAAAGAAGTGCGAGACTTTCTAGGAAAGATCCAGTATATAAGTCGATTCATAAACAAGTTGACTATGACATGTGATCCTTTGTTTAAACTTTTAAGGAAAAATGAAAGATTTGTTTGGGATGATGCTTGTCAGAACGCATTCGAGAAGATAAAGGGATACCTCAAGAATCCTCCCATTCTTATGCCGCCAAGACTAGGCATACCGCTAATCCTATACTTAACAGTCACGGAAAACGCAATGGGTAGTCTACTAGCCCAAGAAAACGAGGAAAAGATGGAAGTCGCAGTCTACTACATAAGCAAGCGCATGACGGGCTACGAACTTAATTACTCGCCAGTAGAAAAGGTGTGTTGGGCTCTAGCTTGGGTCACTAAGAGGCTAAGGCATAACATGCAAGCCCACACAGTCAAGTTAGTATCAAGACTCGATCCAATTCGTCATTTATTCCAGAAAACGCTTTTGTCTCCGAGGTTAGCTAAGTGGATGATGATGATATCAGAGTACGACATCGTATACACAATTCAGAAATCTATCAAGGGGAGCGTTGTAGCAGATTTTCTCGCAGACCAACCAATCGAAGTTGAAGACGAAGAGGAGTTAGCATTCCCAAACGACGAAGTGATGACTATTAACCCTACGACATGGAAACTATTATTCGATGGAGCTTCAGGAAAACAAGGTTATGGCATCGGGATACTACTCATCGATCCTATGGGAACTTACAACCCAATCTCAGTCAAGCTCGAATATCAAGTGACTAACAATGAGGCAGAGTATGAAGCGTGCATCTCTGGCTTGAAGATTGCTCATGAAAAAGGAGCGAGACGTCTAGAAGTAGTAGGAGACTCAAACTTAGTCATTTCACAAGCTAATGATGAATGGCAAGTCAAAGGAGACAACCTCAAACCCTACCATCAACACTTATCGACTATAATAGAAAAGTTTGAACATGTAACATTCACACATGCTTCGAGAAGTCAAAATCGATTCGTAGACGCTTTGGCCACGTTAGCAGCCATGACGCAAATTCCAGAAGGAATTAAAATCAAGCCTTTGAAGATTCGTCAGAAACAGAAACGAGACTTCGAGAAGAGGACGATTGCCAACACCGAAGTGGCGCCCAAACCTTGGTTCGAACCTCTACAGAAGTACGTTGAGCATGGAGAGTATCCTTCACACTTCCAAAAGAAAGAGAGGAGAGCTCTACGCCAATACGCAACTAACTACGTGCTACTCGCAGGAAAGCTATATCGACGCTCCTTTGACGGTCAGAACATGTTATGCATCGACCAACCTCAAGCATCACAGATCATGGAGGAAGTACATGCAGGAACATGTGGCCCACACATGAACGAATCAGCACTCGCTAAGAAGATCCTTCGCTTTCGCTATTATTGGCAGAATATGGAACAAGAGTGTGTAGAATATGTTAAGAAGTGTCATCAATGTCAAGTTTACGCGAACTTGAAGCACACCCCAGCATCTCTACTTTACAACATGACTTCACCATGGCCATTCTCGACATGGGGAATAGATATTATCGGGAAAATTTATCCTCACGCTTCAAACGGACACGAATTCATCCTGGTGGCTATCGATTATTTCACCAAGTGGGTCGAAGCTCAATCATATAAGGTTCTCAAGTCATCACATGTTGCCAAGTTCATACGAAACAACATCATTGCACGTTATGGAGTTCCTCATGCTTTGATCTCAGACAATGGTGGACACTTCCGGGGAGAAGTACTCAAAGTACTAGATGAATACATGATTGAACACCACAAATCCTCACCTTATCGTCCTCAAACGAACGGCGCAGTAGAGGCAGCGAACAAGAACATCATCACTATCATCAAGAAGATGACTCAGACATACAAGGATTGGCACGAGAAGCTTCCATACGCCTTATGGGGATATAGAACAACCATTCGAACGTCAACGGGAGAAACGCCATTTGCATTGGTCTACGGAATGGATGCAGTGCAACCTATCGAAATCGAAGTTCCTACTTTAAGAGTGTTACTCAAGACACAAGTAGTGGAGGAAGATTGGTGTATGTCACGGTACAATCAGCTAGCCCTTATGGAAGACAAGAGGTTAGACGCATTATGTCACACGCAAGCATACCAAAGAAGAATGACCCGAGCTTTCAACAAGAAGGTGAAACCTAGGAACATTCAAGAAGGCGATTTAGTTCTAAAGAAGAACTTACGGATACTAGACCCTAGAGGGAAATTCCAAACACCATGGGAAGGACCCTACCTCGTCAAGAAGGTCTTTTCAGGTGGCGCCACGAGATTGACCACCTTAGATGGAGAAGAACTCTCAGCACCCTTCAATGTTGACATGCTCAAAAGATACTTCATTTAAAGCATGCGTGTTGAATCCCATACACCAAAGTTCATAACTTCACAAGTTGTGAACTACGTCAGACCTGATCTCTTTCGAGAGTACGTAGGCAACCCATCCAGGGTGCGGTCACCACTATCAATTATCGACAGAAATTGATAGACATTTCGCATTACATGCATTCATTACACATACATCAAAGTTCATAACTTCATAAGATGTGAACTACGTCAGACCTGATCTCTCTCGAGAGTACGTAGGCAACTCATCCAGAGTGCGGTCACCACTATCAATTATCGACAGAAATTGATAGATATTTCGCATTACATGCATTCATTACACATACATCAAAGTTCATAACTTCATAAGCTGTGAACTACGTGAGACCTGATCTCTCTCGAGAGTACGTAGGCAACCCATCCAAAGTGCGGTCACCACTATCAATTATTGAAAGAAGTTGATAGACATTTCATTTCACATCACATTGCATACATTCATTGCATATACATTAAAAAGGGAGTTAATCACACTCTGAGTTGGCTCCCAAACCAAAAACTCTTAGTCAACACTAGGGGCATTTTTATTAAAATAAAAATGACCACAAGATCCTCACAAAGTCCCACTTGAGAAAATATAACGCCCAAAGCTAAAGTATTTTTCTCTTCGACTTATGATCTAAAAAGATTTTCAAAACATTCACACATACACAAACATTTTTCACAAGCATGTGCATGGAACTACGTTGGACCTGAATTCCCCTAGCTATGGGATACGTAGGCAACTTGTATGAGCCCGGTCCTAAACATTTTCAAAAATCAAACCCTGTATCGACACTAGGGGCATTTTATGAAAATGAAATGATTGAAAGATCCTCACAGAGTTAGCTTAAATGAGTAAATATAACGCCTAACACATGGTTAAAGCACTTTATTCTCTACCAGCTTAGGATCTTAAACGATTTTCAGCTTAAGTCAATTGCCACTCCCGCAGATACTTAAGAAAATCTCCCCAGCTTAAGTCAATTGCAACTCCAGCAGAAACTTAAGAAAATTCCTCAACGAAATGCGGAATAACGATCTATCCGTGATACAATTTCGGAACTACGTTCGGACCGGATTTCTCCTTTTTTGAGAATACGTAGGCAACTTTTCACAAGTATGGTCCCCAAACCCCAACAACACAAATCTTGAGCTAAGACAAAATACATTCCCAAAGAGTTAAAGCCAACGAGAAATTGGGATCACAAATCTATCCAAAACAATCAAATCTCTTGTGTCGAAACTAGGGGCATTTGTGGAAGATAAAAAAAAAGATAGACCCCTGAATTTTTCTAATGCCAAGGGAACTGATGAGAGAATGCAAGAAATAAGTAGGGATGCGGGAAAATACATTTCTCCCCAATGGATGTCTCTTGACGAACTAATGTAACTAGTGGAATCCGAGTAAAGCGCTTCGCAAACGGATCTATCTCGAGCCTAGACAAAAGCTTAAACTAATGATGTTTAAGAGGGAGCTCATAAATAGATGAATGCCCAAACTCGGAACCATGTCATCAACAAAGGCAATGTCTTATCTCAATTGGAGGTCAAGTGCCAAAGATCTAAGACCTTAAGAAAAGTAAAATCAATTAAACAAAGACTGTGTTGGTTGAGATATGAAATACAATACTGTTGTTCATTTAGATTCTATCTAATTGCTAAGCAAGAACAAAGTGTTTGAATCTATCAGATACACCCCGGTCATAAAGAAAAGAGGCTGAATAAAATATAAAAATACTCGTAGAGGTTGAGATATTGAAATCACCATTTGTTGTTCATCTAGACTCTTGTCTAAATTGCCAATGCAAGAACAAGAATGTACCGATTCTATTAAATATACCCTGAGTATAAAAAGAGCCCAAGGCCATAGAATCTTAAGCACACTGACCTCCGAATTTGAGAAGCGAGACTCAACCTCATGACGCATGGTTGAAAGATTAAGCATTCGAACGAACAAATCCCTCGAAAAACTCAGGGCAAAACGTCTCGGCGAAAGACAAGTCCCTAAAAGTGACAGCATGAATCTCGAAGAACATCGATTACATGTGGTTTCCTCTCGACGCACTCTAAGGAAAAAAGTATGGAACCGATTCTTGAAAGTATTTCAAGACCGTTGAAGAAGACGCTAGTGCTTTGAAAATTAAGGAAGTCTAACTTCGAACTTAATCACTAAGCAGATTTGTGATTAAATAGTATTTCTCTAAATTGACCAGCGATACTCAAATCCATATAATCACTAAGCAGAATTGTGATTAAAAAGTGTTTCGCTAAACTAACCAGCGGCACTCAAATCCATATAATCACTAAGCAGAATTGTGATTAAAAAGTATTTCGCTAAACTGACCAGCGGCACTTAAATCTATATAATCACTAAGCAGAATTGTGATTAAATAGTATTCGCTAAACTGACCAGCAATACTTAAATCTATATAATCACTAAGCAGATTTGTGATTAAATAGTATTTCGCTAAATTGACCAGCGATACTCAAATCCATATAATCACTAAGCAGAATTGTGATTAAAAAGTGTTTCGCTAAACTGACCAGCGGCACTTAAATCTATATAATCACTAAGCAGAATTGTGATTAAATAGTATTTCGCTAAACTGACCAGCGATACTCAAATCCATATAATCACTAAGCAGAATTGTGATTAAAAAGTGTTTCGCTAAACTGACCAGCGGCACATAAATCTATATAATCACTAAGCAGAATTGTGATTAAATAGTATTTCGCTAAACTGACCAGCGATACTCAAATCCATATAATCACTAAGCAGAATTGTGATTAAAAAGTGTTTCGCTAAACTGACCAGCGGCACATAAATCTATATAATCACTAAGCAGAATTGTGATTAAATAGTGTTTCGCTAAACTGACCAGCGGCACTTTAATCTATATAATCACTAAGCAGAATTGTGATTAAATAGTATTTCGCTAAACTGACTAGCGATACTCAAATCCATACAATCACTAAGCAGAATTGTGATTAAAAAGTGTTTCGCTAAACTGACCAGCGGCACTTAAATCTATATAATCACTAAGCAGAATTGTGATTAAATAGTATTTTGCTAAATTGACCAGCGATACTCAAATCCATACAATCACTAAGTAGAATTGTGATTAAAAAGTGTTTCGCTAAACTGACCAGCGGCACTTAAATCTATATAATCACTAAGCAGAATTGTGATTAAATAGTATTTCGCTAAACTGACCAGCGATACTTAAATCTATATAATCACTAAGCAGAATTGTGATTAAATAGTATTTCGCTAAATTGACCAGCGATACTTAGATTCATAATAATCACTAAGTAGAATTGTGATTAAATAGTATTTCGCTAAAAAAAATACAATCAGCAAACTAAGTCAAGATGTGTACTCATGTACAATCCAAAGACTAGGCGAGGTGTGTAGAAATATGGTCGAAACCACCAGGCTCGATCTACACGATCGATAAACCAGGAGCGATGCATATTCTAAACAAAGAGGAATCGTCAACGAGTGGATGATAAACCGACTTTGAAGAATGAAGGGTAAAATTACACGGGTCTCCCGAGAGACTCGTCAGGTTTGTTCTCTTTTCATTCAAGGAAGCCAAAAATAAACTATAAATTGGGTGTTTTCAAAACGCAGTGCCTATTTTCAAGCTTGGACATGCATTTTTCTAAACCGAGTGTTTTCTACAAATTTTGTCCAAGAGGGGCATTCTGTAGACACTCATTTTTCACACCTAATTTTATAGTTTATGCTTTTCATAAATCTGAGTCTATAAAATTTTCTCGAATTCATTTACGGACTCATTGCATGATTTATATTAAAAACGATTATTTTTAGAACAATTGAGTTTTTGAAAATAATTGATTTTGGATTTCTTAATAAAGTTAAGGTAGTAATTTGTCTATGTTACAACACTTAGAGAAGTTATTATACTTAAAATATTCAAGGTTTTATTTAATTAATTACCTTGGGTATTTATAAAAAATAAAAATTAAAAAATTATTTACAAAATATATATTATCGTTTTTTATAAAATTTCGTTAGGTATATTTTGTTTTCTTTTAATTAGATTAGTTTGTTAGATTAGATTTTGCAATCTGATTAAGTTAGTTAGTATTTTATTATAATTATAATTGGTCCTTAGAAATAGGAATAATTAATAATAATATAATTGTTTTTTTTAATTGTTTGTTTTAATTTTATTTCTTTTGTAGGATAAAGGGAAATGGGTCAATATCCACATGCAAGATCCGGATCAGATTTGTGAATAGAGATAGGAAGATCCAAATCAAAGGCAAATCAACCCGAAGTAAGGCCAATGAAAGGATCCAATTGACGGATCCGACCGGTCACCCGACTAATGGACCGACCCATGCCCAAGATTCGACCCATGAAATCAAATGTTAAAAGAGTTAGGTGAAGGCAACAGTCATCTTCTTGATGGTGACAACCACAAATCTTGAAATGACGATTCTATCATGTGCGGTCAAAAGAAAATAAAAGAAGTTGCTAAAAAAGAGGAGGAAGTGGCAAGAGAGAAAGTTTCAACGTGTGTAGAAGAAAAGATTGAAGACTTGTTTATTTTTTTAATTATAAAATTAAAATGACCAAGTATTACATCATTATTAAATAAAGATTAAATCACATTGGATTGAAAACTTGATTTAGTGACATGTCAAGTGGAGATTGCTCCATTATTTTAAACATTTGTAAATGTTTAAAATAGTTTTCTTTCCAACGGTCAAGTTTGTTAAATGGGCCTTTGGGCCCAAGGGTTTCATAGTTTTGCCTATAAATATCCCTCTTAACACCCTAGCAAGAAAGGTGAACTCTCGACCTTCACCTTTCTCTCTCTAGGCTGCTTGAAAATTCTAAGCAAACACCACTCTTGTTAAGTTGGTCACAAGATTTGCTTAGAAAATCTTAGATTAAATACCACCCTTAACATCAAAAGAGCAGCCCCATTGTAAGCTCTTTTGTCTTTTTTTTTTTTCTTGAATTTGAATTTCAATCTTTTTTTGCTTTTTTTTTTAATTCCATATATTGTTTCTTTAAGCTTTCTATTTTGATAGGTGTTTAGGATTTTTACTTTTCTTGTTGTAAATATGTAATCTAAATAAAAAAAACTTAATGTATATAAAGGTCATTGACTTAAAATTTCTTTAAAACCAAAACCGGCCCTTAAATTGGCCATTTCAAAAATAAAATATAAAACACAAAGCCAAAACAAAGAAGAAATCAAAACAAAGAAGCAATCTGCTTTTATTTTATTTTATTTTTTATTTTTATATTATTTTATAATCCTTAGCATTAAGATTTAGTATGGTAGGATCCAAAATGTCTAAAATGTAAAGTATAATAATATTTTTTTTAAGGGCCAAAATTGTTAAAGTAGAGACTGTTTTTTAACAGGCATGTGAGACATAGCGCCAAAAGCCCTTTTTCACGTGTAACCAAGCACCGAACCTTTAAAGAATTTCTTTTTCAAAGGCGTTATTGTTTTACATGCCAAATAATTTATTTTCCTAGTTTTATAAAAATTTAGGTGGCGACTCTTTGGTCACAAACTGGTTTTTAAACAATTCACCAATTTGATTTTATTTCAATTTTGTTTAAGAGATTTTTATATGTTATATTTATTTCTTAAAAGTCAAGAAAATCATTTTTGGGGCAAACGTTTTTAAACGCGTACACAATCAAAGTCATGCGTGCTCTTCCCAGAGAGTGAGATATTAATACGATGAAGATAAGGGAGTATAAAGACCTCAATAAGATGAAACTTTTTGACTTGTTGGACGATCTGAAGGCCTATGATTTCGAGTTGAACTCTAGAAATGAAGAGGAGCACCCCACATCCAACATCATAATAAAGGCATTGGTGACCGTTGAGGAGCCATCTACTTCCACTGCTGTGAAGGTTGCTTCTAAGCATATTAGCAGCGATGTCATGACTCTTTTCATGAAGAAAGTCTGCAAATTCATGAAGAAGAGACACTTCAAGGCGGAAAACAGCAAGCCAAAACGATATGAGAAAAAGAAAGATCAGAAAAAGAAATATAAGAAGAAGAAAGAGTTGAAGACTCTCATGGTGGATGAAAGTAAAGCCAAGTGGGCCGACAACGACTCAGATGATTCATCATTCAACGATAGTGATAATGAAGAGGTCACTTGCTTCATAGCAAGAGAAGAAGAAAACTCTGAGGAATCCGATGTATGTGATTTCTCTTTAGAAGAGTTTACACGAGATGAATTAGTGGATGCACTCAATGACATGGTCATTGAGTACAAGAAACTGTCAGACTCTTTTGATAACTAAATTTGAAAAACAAATCTGACAGCACTTCTTCATCTCAAAACAATGATTCTGAAGTTTTTGAAAACAAATTGGTTGAGCTCTCATCTGAGAATGAGAAGCTCAAGGAAAAGGTTCAAACTCTGTTTTCTGAAAACCAACGTTTGACATATGAGGTTAGTTCCTGGACAAAGTCTAGAGATGTACTCAAGCAACAGATAAGTGTGTTGAGGCCTACCGAATGCAAATCCGGTTTAGGATTTGACAATGCTATCCCAGATCAGTCATCTAAGAAGTTGAACCCATTGGAAGACAAGCTTAAGGCTATAAGCTTTGTCAAATGGAGTTTAATTGAGAATGGAACTGATCCAAGCTATGATGAGCTAACCTTAAAGGATGAGATTACTTATGTTCCGCCAACTGTGAGCTGACTAAAAAATAAGATGGAAGTAGCCAGCAAGTCTGGCATGTTAAAACTTAACAGGAAGTCAAGGAGTTTTAGACAAAAACCATCCTCTAATGTTAACAGTTCAACTGCTAGAAAGAAGACGTCTTCTAAGCCTAAATTATACGCACTGATCACAACGCAACATGTGAAATTCATAAAAATAATCAAAGTATAGATTCCCAAGGGACTAATAAGCCATGGACCCAAAGAAAAATGGGTACCAGATTCGTTATTGTCTTTGAATGCAGGTAAAACAAGAAAGCAGCTTGGAAGAGTCAAACGGCATCTAGACAACCAACTGCTCGGACATAGCATATGACAATCAACAGCCTGAAGTGGCTGACATCTTCTCAAAACCACTTCTCGAGTCTAAGTTTTCTTACCTTAGAAATATTTTTAGGATTGTTGGATTACGATAATGCCTAAATTATGTTTAAATCATGAACTCACCTAGTTTTTATAATTTAGCTTAAATAATCACAAAGGGAGAAATTGTTGGGTTAAGATTTTTTAATGTTTAAACTGGTTTTGATAATTTAGCTTAAATAATCAAAAAGGGAGAAATTGTTGGGTTAAGATTTTTAATTGATTTAAAAGAACTTAACAATTTTGATTTAATGATTGATGAAATGGTTTTTGATAATAAATGGATAAAACTAAGTTCAATAATTGTTAATCATATCAAATATATAAATATATATTTAGATATCAACATCGTTTGTGGTGTAGGCACAACTCAAAGTCAACGCGCTAGCAGACGTTTCAAGTCAACACACGTAGTTAGATGGGGTGTCTAACGTGTGGTTAGATGGGACGTCTAACGTGTTGTTAGATGGGGTGTCTAATGTGTCTAAAAGGTTGTTAGATGGGGTGCGTCTAAGCAGATGGGTGGCTAAGATGATCAGATGAGCAGATGAGCAGCTAAGATGATTAGGTGGGCTTCTAAGATAAGCAGATGGCATCTGAAGGAAGATAGACGTCTAGAGGTTGGGCATCTGAAGTAGATGAGTGTCTAGACAGTTGGCAGCAGAGTCCTCTAGGCAGCTGGTAGCAGAGCTCAACAAATGAATAACTACCACGTACACCATAATTCAAATTGTCTATACTGCATTGTACTACCACAATCTCAAAAAATATTTTCCTGTTGTACTACCCAGTACCTCATGGATAGTACATCCAACGGAAAGAAGACATGTGTCCAAAAGGAGGATTCGACCGTTAGTACTTTTTAAGTATAATTAGTTGTCTAAAGACAACGGACAAATTGCTGGCTGAAAATATAAGACAGAAGCCGAAGCTCTCTCTTTCTAATTGAATCACCAGATTTGTTCAAACTTGATTTCTTGAATCAACTTACTCTCTCTCTAGATATTTTATTTTCAAGTGTATTTTATAAATCACTACGTGAAGTTGAGAGATAAGTTACTTGATTATTTGATAGTCATTAATAGTGTGTTGTAAGTTGAACTAAGGTTGTTTTGTTCAACAAAGAGTTAGCTAGATCAGTGAGTTGTATTCAATTCAAAGTATCTAGTGATATCCTTCCGGTTGTGAAAGAAGGGGTGACGTAGGAGGGTTTGCTCCAAACATCCATAAACAACTCGATGTATTCTTTACTTTCTGCCATTCATCTTTCATTGGTTCAAAACATCAAATCCGACGAACATTTCCGTACTTGAATCTTTTTCAAGAATTCGAAGCATTTGCGAAGAATAGAAATAGATTTTAACTTCTAATAGAGTTAAAATCGAACTGAAGTATATAAGTTGTTAACAATAGTTAGACCTTAGTCTTTATTGGTGACACCGATCCTATCAGGTTGTCTCAAATCTTAGGTCGTCATCTTTACTCATTAGGAATTTTCTGGTCTAATGAAAAACAATCTTCTCATATATCTCATTTCTCTCGACATTAGATGTAGGGAGATTATTCTAGAATGGTAATTTCTTCTGTTGATCAAAATATTTTAATTGGACAGTAAAAATCATTTAAATTAATATTCGGTAAATTAATAAACACTCAAAAATAATAAAATTTTCCAATGTAAAAAAATATAAAAAAAAAATTGATAAAACAATAAGATAATATTTTTTCGGGAGATCTCATAATAATTTTCAGTCGCAAAAAATTCATAAATTAATAATTCATAGAAACTGAAACATATATATTATACTCTATTAAAATATGATTCAATAGTTGTATAGTTTCCTTTAAATTTCAAGTACATTTGGAGGTCATCTCTAATTTTTCTTATTGCATTCAATAGCTCATGTATTGTATATTTGTATTCATGTAATTTATATACTGTACGAAAAACTTACTTAATAATACATTCACATTTGTTCATCTTGTTTATATTTACAATAGTACTTCAAAAGTCATTTAATACTTAAAAAATCATTAATAATTCTAAGCTTGGAGTCTCAATGTTCGTTTGCAACGTAATTCTATGAAGAATGACTAATTTGGTTTTTATTTGGTCAGTATAATTACTTATTTTATAAGGATATATGAATTATATCTTGAATCGGTTAAAAACTCTTTAAATTAATAATTATTAACTCTAGAGATTCCGACATTATTAATTTAAAAAGTTTCTACCGTATATTGAATTGGGAATTACTTTTAGTTTTTAAGAGAATGCATATTTTATTTTAATTATAACTAGTTGTTTCAATTTCCCATTTTATTATTATTTGTTCAACAAAAGATTTTTAATAACTTTGTTACTACTTATTTATTACTCTCTCAATATCAATATTAGATTGTTTCTAACTTACAACTCTATGCATTCTTTGTTAAGATTATGTTACCTCATTAAATAGATTGAGAATAAGACATTGAGATTTGAGATTGAAAGACATTTATGTTTATGTGATACTTATCAACTTTAATTGAATAATATCTCGTAGCAACATTTATATCATTTTTATTTATTTCTTTATTAGAATACGATCAATTTGACAAAATTTGTCATAATAAGTTTGGTGATTATATTTATATTTTTGATAGTCCTTATTATTATGCATTTAAGTTATGTTATCAAAACACTTTGTCATTTTAATTATTAATTTTCAATAAAATGATTGAATTTCCTTTATATATTTTTATTGACATCGTGTTTTTATAAATTTGACCATCGTTTTATGCTATCCCAAAAGATTAAAAAAATTTAATATCTGAAATTTTGAATTTATTTTTATATTCAAAATAAAGTTATATTATTTTATCTTTGAAAAAAAAGTACATTTTTATAATAATTTTTATTTGTTTTATTATATAATTGAATTTAATATTGATTAACTAATAAATCATTGATACAATTGTAAAGTTTAAAAAATATTAGATAAAATTTTATTTTACACCTTGATGATATATAACACAATTGTTATTTAGGGTTCGAACTTTGAGTGATTTTACCTAAAGGCTCGAACTTTGAGTTAAGTCATTTATGACTCAAACTATTAAAGATTTAACTAAAACAAACTAAATATCCATCTATTTTAATTTATATAATATTGTTTTATTTTTAATTAATTGACACATATTCGTGTACTATAGATTCAGGACAAGCAAAATGGTATTCTTATTCTTTCCCAATCATGCTTGTGTTGTTCACTTGTAACTGTTGTATAAACATTTACAACCTCACTAAATTATACATTTAATCTTCAAAGTCCTATCTCCTACGTAAGTGTAAGAAGAAACTAAAAAAACAACTACTTCGGATTCAAGGCTCTTGCAAGCTTCTCCATTGTCGAGCAAATTTTAATGAGGAAGAAGATAGAGAAAAAAAGAATGTGTTAATAAAAAAAAAAACTTATTTTCATTTGTCAAATAATTAAAAATAAAATAATGGCACATTAATTTAAATAGACAGAGAAAATATCATCAAATATCAAATTGTTTAACAGGTTGAGTTCAAAGTTCAGACTTCAGGCCCAATTTCGAAGATTTATTTATAAAAGAAAGCAAGCCCAAAGTAAATTTCATAAAGATTTTACCCTAATAATTTTTTTTTCTTTTTCTCTTGGAGTCTGACCGCCTTTTCTCTTTTCTTTGTAATTTCATTTATTAGTCTGACCTAATTAAACTTCACATTGTTTTTTCTTCTTATTAGCAACCCAACCCAACCCATATTCCTTGTGCGGTTCTTATCTGTGGTCGTCTTCTCTTTTTCTGGTAGTTCCAATCTCCTAACCCATGTAATCGTTTCTCTTATTCCTTGTGCGGTTCTTATTTGTGGTCGTCTTCTCTCTTCTTGTTGCCCGTGTTCTCCTTTTCCTGTTTCCGATTGATCTCTGGCCTTCTTCTTCTCTTCCTGTTGTAGTTTCAATTTTTGGTCATCTTCTCCTATTCTTCTTGATGTAGTTTCGATCTCTGACGGTGTTCTCATATTCTCGTTGTGGCTCAGATCTCTCGTCATTTTCTCCAATTTCTCCTACATACCGTAGTTTCGATCTTTTTACTTACCGCAGTTTTGATCTTTGTTAGTTTTTCCTGTAATGTCAAGATTAAAATATAATTCAAGCGTATTTGCTAAAGAAGTTTATGTCTAGGATGTCTATCATGATATATATATATATATAGTTTAAAAGGTTTTGAGCTGGAGCTAGTGTTGAGCAAATAGGTCAATTATTCGTATTAATTCCAAACTAAGTTTATCCAATCCTTAATCCAAATCATTTTACTAATTAATACGGATTGGATTGAAAATGGTTTGGATAATCTAAACTAAAACATATTTATATATGTTAGCTTGAAATTAGTCAACAATTTTTTTATTAATTTTAATTTTTAAAATTCGAATTTTTTTTTATTATTAAATTTGAATTTAAAAAAATTAATAAAAAAAATAAAAATAAATATCTAATCCGAACTCAATCTGATCCGATCTCAGTCTAATCCGAAATATTCAATCCGAATTAGTATTTAAACCACCCAATGCTCACCCCTAGCTGAAGCCCACGATGCAGTTGGCACATGGACCGTCGAATGTGATGAATGGTAGCTCCACAGGGCAAGATCGCTAATGTGAAGGAGATTGTTCAACATTGTGTCTCATAGTTCATTGGCCTGATATCTGCCAAAGCTAACCTGCATTATCAGAGCAAGGGTGAGTCATAGAATTATTACTTGCATTATCAGAGCAAGGGTGAGTCATAGAATTATTACCGTGGATGACATTCTGTGAGCCATGGCCAAGTTAGAGCTTGATGATTATGTTAACCAACCCTCCCTCTACATATGTTCCCTTATCTTTATTATGTGCAAGTAAATATTAGTTTGACTTAGTCAATTCAAAGTAATTTAGACTTGAGAAATAAACATGCAAGTAAATATTAGTTTGACTTAGTCAATTCAAAGTAATTTAGACTTGGGAGTAGTCATTGAATTATTCTCAAAATTTAGAAAAGAAATGTCCTCTATGATTTCAATATTGGTTTGGTTGAAAAACATCGTTTTAAAATAAAATATTATTTTAAAAAATTTTGATAATACCTTACCGCCTTTTAAAATTAATTATAAAAATAATTAATTTTATTTAAATTTTAATAATTTAGGGATTTGCGGTAATCAAATGACGATTTGAGTATCATAAAATCCTAGTTAAATTAATTAAACATAATTAATTTTTTAAAGATTATTTATTTGAAGACTAACCAATTGATTTTAAGAAAATCAATTAAAAAAGGGTGTACGTGTACAAATGTATTTTACACTATAGTTTTGTTTTGGTTCGAAGTTTAGTGATACTTGTGAAAGAGTTTTCACGCTTCATCCTCCATACATATTTTTTATAAAGGGTCTCTACTTATAAACTTGGATTTTGAAAATCGATTGTATAACGTTTGAGTTTTAACCGATTATTCTTCCGACCCTAGTCATTCTTTTAGGTTTTCGCATTATTTGAAATATTAAAACAATAATATTTAAATGATAGTACATGTTGTTGATGATAACGTAGGAGGAATATACCTGAAGAATATCAGTCAATTTTAAGGGTTTTAGGGTTTAGAAATAAACGTCAAACAAAGTCTTTGACAAAATATTTGTTTGTGAAACATCCGAATATATTTTGAAATCATTTACCAATCTCTCGGGATTTTTAGAAAATAAATTAGGGTACCAAAATATCAAAAATAATTTTGGGTTTTAAAAAGTGGAACCAAATAGGCCTTAGGACCGAAGTCCTAGGCTCTAGGTCCGATTTATCGGTCGAGGCCAAAGACCCTTGGTCTAGGTCGAGGAGCCTCTCGATCGAGGCTCACGGTCTTTTTTATAGGTGCCGAAGTCCCTCGGCTGAGGTGTTAAGGACTCTCGGTCCTTGGCTAAGATCCTTAGTTAGGGTGTATAAACCCCTCAACCTAGGCTAAATATGGGCTAAGTCCATAGGTCACGGGTTCAGGAACTCTCAATCTTGGACTTAGACCTCTCGGTCTTAGGGTTAGACCTCTCGGTCCTGCGTTCGGGATTTTCTATCCCGAGTTTAGACCTCTTGATCCTATAGTTCAGGATTCTCGATACAGGACTCGGACCTCTCGGTCCTAGCTCAAGAACATCGGTCGGACCGTTCGGTCTTAGCTCAAAAACATTGGTTGGACCTCTTGGTCTTATTGAAATTCTCGGTCTTAGGTGTAGATCCTAAGTTCATTTTTTCTTGGTCCTAGGTCTCAGCCCGAACGGAGGGTGTTCGGTTGGACCTCTTGATCTTCAGTCAGATATCTCGGTCATCAAGAACATCAAAGTTGTAGTTTTTGCAACTTTGATTTGAGCTCGAATTCTCTAATCCGAGGGCTTGGGTAGCTTCTCAAAGTTTTTAGGAACATATTGATCATTATCTCAAGGTATCATCAATCTACCTAGATGATGATAAATTTGTTCAAAATAGTTTATGATCAAAATTTGGGTTTTTGATTTTAAAATTGTTTTAATATGTAAGGAGTTATCCAATAAATTTCTTATACTACATATACTTGATTATACCAAAACAAAAACACGATTGCTTTTTTGAACCAATCAAAGAACTCAAAATTTTCAAATATTTTTAAATTTTTGATTTTGATCAAATATGATCCAAACAGTTTCCCTTTCATCATTACAATCATGTTGGGAACCTGGGTTGTGATTTAACAAAATTAACCCAAGAACAACAAACCCGATTTTTGGGTTTTTGTTTTTAAGATCAATTGATCAGTTCTATCTTATGCAGATAGTTTCTAAATGATCATATGATCAATATTCAACCATAAGACATCATAAATAAAAGGCATATAAGCTTACGCAATTTGAAATGTAAAAAATTTAAATTGTAAATATGAATTAGAGGGTGATTGAAATCTTACCAATGATAGGATAACATTTCTTGATCATTAGAGAAGCTTTTGGGATGCTCAGATCCAAGCTTTAAGACCTCAAACAAAAAATTTGAAAAATCTGAAAGTTTCAAGCCTTAATGGCCGATTTTTTATTTTAATCAATTTAAAGGTGTAGAGTGGGTTCCTCCATTTCAGAATGACTTAGAAGGTGTATTTATAGCTACTCTAAGTCGATGGAGACTTCAAGTGTGCTAAATCAGCCAAAAATTATTATTAGCATTTTGACTATTCTTTCGGTCATTTGATGATATAGGGATGAATCACCCCTATATGAGTAGTACAAATGATCAAATTATAGGAAGATTGAATGTTGATGAATGATGACACAAAAGTAATCCTAAAAGGGATGTCGTCTACTCGGAAGGTGCTTCAAGGCAACCCATTATCTCTCGACGAGAGGTGTCAAAACCTCTAAAACACATGTCATAAGGTATGATCCTTTCTCTGGGTGTGCCTATCTTCTTAAGACTCCTCTAAGGACATATGTTGTGAGTGGATCCATTGTCTATTAAGACCATTGAGATGGTCTTTCCCTCTATTTGCATAGAAATGTAGAGGGCTTTGTCATTATTTAGTTCGGCTGTTGGAAGATCTCTATCCTCAAACCCTATCATGTTATATTGGGAACTAGAGAATATGATCCCTATACTAGTTCCCTCTAGGGTAATGTTAGTAGCGACGCTGACTATGCTTAATTCGTTGAGGACTGTTTTTCTATGCTCGATAGAGTACATTAGTTCTAGCTTCTTCCTGTTTCTTCTGTCTTCTGCCTCCTTTTCTAGTGGTTTTCTTCTGTGCCTAGTGAACCTCGCGTCCCAAGATCATCTAGCTTCCTGTCTCGTATGATTCGATTCAGTGATTCAGATGTTGGATTTTTCCCAAAGGAGAATCTGTTGGCTTTGATAACAGAGGATGTGTGTGAGAGAGAAACGAGTTGGAAAAGAAAGAATGGCAAAATATATTTTTCTGATTTGCCATGGCCTGTTTGATTTGTTTATTTTTGGGTCTAGGCATCTGCGCCCTGTTTGGTTTGGGGTTTGGGCATTTGCCCCGTTTGATTAAGCGGTCTACACAATTCCTCTATTTTTTTTTTCAATCTTCAAAACAAATGAAAAAGATAAAATATTAATTTTAATTATGATATTTTTATTTTTATTTTTTTAAAACAAAGTCCAAATTTTAGTTATAAATGAGGTATGAAATCAGTTGTCTACAAGTAGAAAAAATAATAATAAATTATTTATATTTAAAAATAAAAATTGATCAAAAGTCACTTTTTTTTTCATAACTTTTCACTTAATTTTTTGTTTATTTAATTCAATCAAATATTTTATATCAAATAAAACCACTTTCACTTTTTTTAGTTTGACCATTTTTTTTTAAAGTGGATGTGATATTGATAATTATTAAATGTTAATGGTAGATCTGCATTTTAAAATATATTATAATATTATGTTATTATTTTTAAATAAAATTAATAATTTATCTTATTTTTAAAAAAATATTATATTAATTTTATAAGTATCATTGAATAAAAGTATTGAAAAATAATAATAAAAAAATCAATAAAATAAATTAAAAAGGTTAAAATATAAAAAAGTAAAAAATATTTAAATTAAAATTATATTAACTTAAAACTGATATTTTTTAAAGTTAGTAAAGTATATTTAATAATATAAAAAAATCTACAACAATTTCAAAATTATACAAAATTCAATGAAAGGTTATTTAATTATTTTTTAAAAATAATATAATCTAAAAATTTATCAATTTTTTGTATTTACTTTTTAATTAAAAATATTTTATCTAATTTAATTATATTTCTTATATAAAATAAAAATAAGAATAAATAAATATTTTATTTTTGATAATTTTAGAAATAATTGTGATCCTTATATACTAATAATTTGATAAAATTAGAAATAATTGTAATAGTTTAGGTTATAGATGCATGATTAATAAGAATAAGCTAAATAAATGATCATATATCATTGTATCATTAGTGTGGTAATATAAATCAAAATAATATCATATTATAAAATAAATTACTCCAAACCCAGTCTAAAGAATGATCTCATTCAATTTTTGATTTATTAGAAACTTTAATTAGTTGAGGAAAGTTATAGATATTAAGAAAGAAGCCAAAAAGTAGAAGTGACTAAACAAAATGAGATAATTAGGAACTAAGATCTACTATTGCTTTTTTTTTTTATATATATATTCTTCAAATTATTTTACTTATATATTTTATATATATATATTTGGTAATTAATTGATGTGCATAATAATTCTAAAAAATAAATATTATAATAACTATTTTAGTTAAAGAACCTGAAATCTATAAATCAATTAATCAAAACTTATTATCACATAAATTAAACTATCTAGAATGAATTGTTGCAAATTAATAAATTACTTAATTCGAAATGTATTAATTTTAAATTTTAAACAACTGAAAAACTTTAATTTCTAATAGAAATAAAACATTTTCTATACAAACTAATACCCATAAATCAAATAAAAATAAAATCCCTAAAAAATTGAAATTGTCCCTTAAAATATATATATTAAATCGGATAACAATAAGATAATTGGCTAAGAACTTTTGTCTTTAATTTTATTTATTTTAATGTGAATAAATATAAAAGTTAAATAAATAGGAATAATATTTAATTTATCTTACTTTTTTTAATTATGGATATTCTTGAAACCAATCAAATTGAGTAAAATGTCCAAAAGTAAGATTACTTGGTATCTAGCATTAAATTATTTCATAGGTTGAAATGAGCTATAAAATAATGACATTACCTTGGATTAGATATTAGAATTTTACCAACTTAACTATGGAGAACAAGGGTTCAAGTTCAAGAGGTAGATTAAATCTATAAACTTGAATCTCATTTAGTTACTTTCTAAAAATATTTTCCAAAATGTAGTTCATTGATTTGGGTATATGAATTTTGTTGAATTTATTTATTTAATTATTAAAAAACGATGATTTTTCTATTTCAGCTTCTGCGGTGCCACCAACGGAGCTATTCATACCCATGGCAAATGTGGTGAGGATCATGCGGCGTGTGGTACCGCCACATGGAAAGATTGATGACGATGTGAAGAAGATTGTTCAACACTGTGTCTCAAAATTCATTGGCCTGATAACTACCGAAGCTAACATGCATTGTCAGAGCGAGAGTCGTAGAACGATTATCACCGATGACATTCTGCGGGCCATGGCCAAACTAGGGTTTGAGGATTATGTTAACCCACTTTCTCTTTACATGTTCCGTTATCGTGAGGCGGAGTCATTAGGGATGACGAGACGACCCATCATGACTTTGGGGCCAATTCTAGATCCAATGGGCCATCTAGTTTTGCAGGCCCACGATGCAGTTGGGTCGCATGGACTGTCGAATGTGATGAATGGCAAAAGAGGAAGGGACGGTTCTTCTCGCTCAAGTGACCCTAATGTTGGACCTGGACATGGACATGGACTTAGACTAGAAGGTCCTAATTGATAGCTTCAATTTTGGAAATACATGGTAATCCTAATGATGTAACCAAAAACAATACTTGATTATGTGTATTCAATAAACATGCATGCTGGTATCTATATATATATATAATGATACTTAATTTTTAAAGTGTCCGGATTGCCGGGTCGAGAGTTGTGGTTAATTTGGATATATGTGAGAGTAAATGGATATTTGGATCGGATTGTGAATTGACCCGCCAATAAACTTAAAACGGTTAAAAATAAAATTAAAAATGCTATAGGTATGGTTCGAACTTACAACCTAACAAAACAAGTAAAACCTTTTAACCAAATAGGCTAATAACACTTTATATTTTAAATTCAACCCAAAATTTGATAAACGCGTGACATTTTAACAATATAAGTTCAACTTTTTAACTAACTAATCTATATATATATATAATGATGCTTAATTTTTAAAGTGTCCGGATTACCGGGTCGAGAGTTGTGGTTAATTTGGATATATGTGAGAGTATATGGATACTTGAGTCGGATTGTGGGTTGACCCGCCCATAAAAAATTTACCGTAATATTGTTTCTCACTGTTTTTTATATTATTACTCGTGTAAATGCACAGAATACATGCTAGTTTGGATAATGATGGTTAAAATTTAAGACGATAATACAAAATGGGATAATATTTTATAATGCTCATTCAATAGTTCAGTTTAAATTTTTATTTGCTAATTAATTGGGTAAACTCATTTTAATAAATGACAATATTTTGAATGGGCATGGAAATTATTTATTGATAAAATTATATAAAATAAGGTTTTTTCTTAACGATTTCAAATATAATTAACTTATTATTTACCTATCATTTATAGATAAATTAACAAAATTTTAATGTCACTAATTTAACTAGCATGTATCCGTGCATCTGCACGAGTAATAATATAAAAAACAGTGAAAAAATATTACGGTAAAAATGTTTATGGCAGGTTAACCCACAATCAGATTCAAGTATTCATTTACTCTCACATATATATCTAAATTAACCACAACTCTCGACCCGGCAATCCGGACACTTTAAAAATTAAGATCATTATATATATATAGATAGATTAGTTAGTTAAAAACTTGAACTTATATTGTTAAAATGTACCACGTTCATCAAATTTGGTGTTGAATTTAATATATAAAGTGTTATTAGCCTAGTTGGTTAAAAGGTGTACTTGTTTTGTTAGGTTGCAAGTTCGAACTATACCTATAATATTTTTAACCCAGCAATTCGGACACTTTAAAAATTAAACATCATTATATATATATATATATATATATATATATATATATATATATATATATATATATATATTATCAAGTTTTAACAAATTAAGGGTTTTGACTACCGATTCTATGAAATTAATTAGCAAATATCTCAACTCGCACTATAACAAAACATACTTTCGACAATCCTTATATGTCAACCCATATTAAGCGTCGACAAAAAGTTAAAAGAAAACAAACTTTTATCAACCTTTATATATTTTCAACAACCTTTATTATTATTATTTTTTATATACCTTGACAACCTTATAATTTAACTATTTTTTATGTTTTATTTTATAAATATTTTATTTCATTATTTAAATATTTTAAATTAAATTTGACTTAAAATTTTTTAAACATTCAAATTTTATAAATATTAAAATTTAATTGTTATTTTTTTATAACATAATTATTAATTTTGTTTATAACATTATTAATTTTTTTATTTATTTAATTAATTATTATTTAAATTTAATTAAAAGTAAAAATAATATAAACAAAAATTAAATTATTAAATATTATATGATATTATATTTAAGAATAAAAATTAAACAAAGTTATATAAAAATAAAATAAAATAAAGAACAAAAAGAGAGAAAAAAAAAAGGAAATGGAGAAGACGAAAAGCTTCTTGTCCTCTAGTTTCGGCCATGAAATTAACCGTCTGTTCTCTACTTCTTCATCTGCTCTATCCATGGCGAAATCTTCTGCAAGTTATCATCAACCTCAAACTAAACCATATATCCACGAACCAAACTTCAATCTGATTCGCCATTTCATTGATACACTCCTAAAATGCAATAACCTTGAGCAAATCAGACAAGTTCATGCTCATATTACTATCTACAGTATGTATCATAACCTAATAGTTGTAAACAAGCTCCTTTACTTATACGCATAATCAAAATCACTTAAAGACGTTCACGCTCTATTTGGTGTAATGAAAGAAAGAGACGCCGTAACTTGGACTGTCATGATTGGTGGTTTTGCAAAGGTTCGTGACTACTTCAATTGTTTCAAAACATTTAGAGATTACATTAGATCATGATTAGTTCCTGATAATTATACTTTACCTTCTGTAATTAGAGCATGTAGGGATGATAAACATCTTATATTTGGAAAGTTGATTCATCAAATCACTTTCAAGTTCGGTTGGCAATTGAATGAATTTATAGTAGCTGCACTTGTAGATATGTATGCTAGTTGTGATTTATTTCATGATGCACGCCAACTGTTTGATAAAATGCCAAAGAGAGATTTAACTACTTGGACTGTTATGGTTAGTGCATTTGCTAAGTCTGGAAACCCTAGTGAGTCTCTTGTATTGTTTGATTCAATGATAGATGAAAGTTTTGTTCTCGATAAGATTTCTATGGTGACGGTTGTTAACGCTTGTGCGAAAACCGGGGATATGAATAAGGCGAGATTAATTCATGTTTATTTGTTGTGGAGGAATTTTTCGATTGATGTAATTCTCGGCTCGACGATAATTGATATGTATGCTAAGTGTGGGAATGTTGACTATGCTCGGGTGATATTCGACGGGATGAGTCGAAAGAATGTGACCTCTTTGATTTGTTTAGTATAATCATACTGATCGGTGTATCAAATCCGTCATTTCTTCTATTATGTACTTTTCCTAGGGATAAATTGAATTGCAGGTTTAACTTCGATAGAAATTGTCGAAAACATAGAAGTTTTTCTTAATATACAAGTTATAATTAGTGTGCTTATTCGCCTGGATCATAATGATTTATCTAGTGTTCCGATTTAGTGATTATACAGAGTGTTTGCACAATACTAGTATCTGAATTTTCAAGAAACTATACTAATAAAATCTTACAGTTATAAAATTAAACCTAGTGATTATTCAGCTAGATGATGTATTAATCTTATGGTTTCAGAGTTGTTTAGCTATGAGATACGAGAGCTTGATTTTGCAGGATATTGTGTCCAGCAGTAACCGTTCATTACAATTGTCACAAAAAGAATGAGTTACCTTTCTAGGACATTCAATGAAAAACGGGTTCTACTAGTCATTTCTTTAGTCTACTTGAAATAAGTTGTTAATCATTTGTTATACTCAAATCAAAATTGAAAAAAGTCACAAGTTCATAATATTGTATGTTCTAGTTAGGCTTAGAATTGACAAAGTCACAAATTCATGTTAAAATTTCTGACATATCTAACTATAGTTTTACCCAACTATTTTGTTCCCCAATTTACATTGATTTATTAAATTGTTGGATTTACTTTGGTCTGTGTTACTGGTTTATTGTGCTATTTGTTTGTCTTAAAATCAGAAACTGTCTAAAATATTTAATAAGTGAGAAACTTTTTCCATAATTATACAAAAAGAAAAAATAGAAGATTGTAAAGTGACTGGTAGGTTCTGTTGGGGAATTGTGGAAGAATAATATTATATAGTGGAGAAGAAATGAGATAATTTAGAACCTAACCGGGTAGCTCAATGAAAAAGTTTTTACTAAGTCTCATGTTTACTAAGAACACAAGAAATAAAAATTGAAATGGATAAAAGAGATAAGAACAACAACTAGATAATAACAAAAAGAATAAGAAGATAAGGATTCATTTTAATTTGAATCATTCTTTAATAGGGCCAGAGTCTATTTATTAACAAGTATTTGGACTTCAAAATTCATATAGTTTTCTTCAATTTCAATTTGATTTCCTGGTTCTATTTTGTTCATTAGAACAACAAGATAAAGATTTCATTACTTGCTTTTATTTTCATCCTCTACAAAATTCTAGAGATAATTTCAGGTTAATCTAAACCTGTAAAATACCAGTTAAATATCACTAGTAAAAAAAGACTTTCTAGCGATTGGTAAACCAATCGCTATTCACATACAAACCAATCGCTAGAAGACTATAGCGATTGGTCATAAACCAATCGCCATCAATCGACAAAGGTGTTGTCTCTGTTGCCTTAATTGGCAGTGAATGTCCACTCGCAATTTTCCTATGGCGATTGGTTAGTTTACCAATCGCAATTTCCCTTTACTCTATGGCGATTGGTTAGAATACCAATTGCAATTTCCCATTAGTCTCTGGCAATTGGTTAGTATACCAATCGCCACTTCCTTTATCGAATATATAAAAAAAAATTATAAATTTATACTTTAGCAAGTCTCTTTCCCACCCAATGCATTGAAGCTGAGAAATTTATTATGAAGTTAATACAAGTATAGAAAAGATCAGAAAATAAAAATGCTTCCAAGGGTTCCTAATGATTCTCACTAGCAATGTTATATCTCTCCAACCAAAAAATGGAGTTCAACTAGAAACTGAGAATATGTACCTTATCATTTGTAGCAACTACATGACCATAGTGAAGAACAAAACTGCCAAAATATATTAAAAGAAATGAATAATTGTCAATAGCAGCCATGTGCAAAGAAATTTAACAACCAAACCATAAAGACCCAAAGATCTGTTTAACTCTATGAGATCATACATTGAAACAGACAAATTTGTAGGCATAGAAGTTGCAAAATGTAAACAATTTAGCAAAAGACCAGTGATATATATAACATAGCATTCGTTCAAAATAGTAATGCCATTGGTAATAACCAGATGAAGATGCATAAACAATTCCCAATTTGTAAACAGGGAATATAGGAAATCATACCTATTGTCACCAGTAGCACAAATGCATGTGTATGAACAATCTCCTTAATTCTAACTCTAACCTACAGTAAATATATTATCAGTTCTATTCATTGTCATTGTACAGATCAGCGATGATCAAGATGAAACGGTAGACATGAACTAGCAGCTTTCACAACATGACGAAATGAAAAGGTAAAGAATCATAAACTTTATTCCAGTCCATGTGACTTTTGATTTCCAAAACAATTGAATTTTGTCTTGTTAGCTCTCAGATCCCGACAAGCTCTAACCTACTAAACCCTGTCATTTCAACTGATAAATAAATTATTTCTGATCATATTTTTTCAAAATGGATGGATTAGACTTTAGAGGCTAATCTCCATCTAAGTATGCGCTTAATCAACATCGTCCGAACTAGCAGATTTATTAATTAGGTCAAGCAACTATGCTAATTCAATTTTAGACTCGGACGTGGAAAAGCATTAAATTACCCTAATGATCTTAAGCATATGTGCAGATGGAAATACTCTTAACTAGAATAATATGAACAAATTTGATCAAAATTAACATGAGAAAATTAAGCACAGAAAATTTCAACTTTGTTAAACCCTTTTAACCCATAAACCACAATAGAGCATGTGCAGTTTCGATACATAAATAATCTCAATACAGCTATGTGTTACTGGTTGTAAGATCAAAAGGAGAAAGAACTAACTAGCAGTGAGCTAAACTATACAAGACTAAATAGCTTTGGAAATATCAAAATCGAAGATTTCTCAAATCGTGGAAGGGTTGCAGCAAATCAAAGAGGTGCAGAATTAAGGCGATATAAACGAAAGCTAGAGATTGATGAAAATAAGAAAGAAGAGTTATATTTGGTTTGGCATACACTGGTTCCAAGAGCAGGAGTGTGAATCTGACGCTCAAAAATCCGCGCAGCAACAGCAAAATGGAAAAAACATCAGAATATCTCAAATAGGGATTTCTAAGAGACTAATTGATCGAGGACCCAATTGAATGTGGGTACCAAAGTTTGTAAATAGTTTCTTGTGTAGGTGATGCAGGAGAGCTGCAGGAAGGAAGCATGAAGAATACTCTTCTGAGTATACATTTTAGAAGATCAACAATGGCCTTTTCCATTCCAGAGGACTAAGTGTTTTTATGTTTCAAAAATATTTTTGGTCCTAAGACCTTAAAACAGTTTGTTTATTCATCTTGTACATGCACAAAATGAGAGGGAAAATTTATTTTGGAAATAAAGATACATTCAGACAAAAGGCCTTAATTGGTCTATTAGACGAGGCTGTCTAAGAGAAAAAGCATGTACTTAGACGTATTTTTACTCACACTCTATGTATCTAAGTCTATGTGTCTTGGTTAATAACCTGTGCGGTTAGACGTACACGTCTAATAGACGTTAGACATTTTACGACAATAGCAAATGGATGCGTCTAATACGTGATGTTCATGCGTAATTAGACGGCGACGTCTAATAGACGCTAGACGTTTATAAGAAACGTGATTAGACGCTTGCGTCTAATAGACGTTTAGATTTAATAGGTTGGTGTAAGTAAGAAAAACGTCTAACTACGTGTGTATTAGACCGATCAATGACAATTGTCCTACGTGAGGTGATATCTAATTTTCCCGCTCAAACAGAAACATAGTCATCTCCGAATAACATGAAGATATGTGTCTTTCAAGTTAAGAGACAATGACTAATATACCCTCAAAATAATGTTGACTACTTAGAAAGGACGTCTAATATTAATTGATGGACCATACCCCTAGGAAATATGACGGTTATACTATGCGACTCTTGAGAGTTTATATAAGGACATTCTACATGAGATTGAAAGTTTTTTCTCTCTTAAATCTCTCAAGAACCTTAGATTTCTTCGATTTTCTCTCTAAGAAACCCTTGTTTATCTTGTGTATGTTCGCATTCTGTCAAAAATGGGAAACAAGAGAATCACAGTTGGTCATTGTACTCTACATGTTGATTTTACCTCCGTCTACACATTCGATCAGCAAGATGTGGTCGAGATGTTCAGAACCTTTGAATATTCCAGTCTCGGGAAGTACCTTGGCGGGTCGTTCATATTCCATGAAAAAGAAGTAAGGGAGTTCTTCTAATCGATGACGATGGTCGGCGATTCGATTGTTGCAATTGTGAATGAAACCGAAATCTCTTTCAACGAAGCTTTTTATGCGGATTTTTTGAACTTTCGTCGGAGGGGCACACATTCAACTTGAATCTGCCATTTGAAGTCACGGTAGAAATGAAGATGGTTTTCTCCGCCGATGGCTCAGAGATTTGACTTAACGGGAGTAAGAAGGCTCTAAAACCCCAGTTTATATTGTTGAATGACATAGTGGCTAAAGCTCTTCAGGGGAAGGCGGGGTCTATCCATCTATATAGTCATGATCGTTTTGACTACATGTCGGCTATTTCAAAAGGGATTCAGGTCAACTGGGCCTCAACTTTGTACCAGAATCTATGCTTTGCGTTCAATCAAGAGAACAAGGAAAGTGTAAACTTTGCTGCTCAACTAAGTCGTTTGTTGGAACATTTGGGGGTCCCCATAAGAGATTTAGAGCCGATCAACTCGATTCGGGTGTTCACTGTCTTCACCGTTGTCAACACCCTCGTCCAAATGAAGAACAACAAAGAATCGCTCTCGGGAGCATCAAGCCAACAAATAGGAGGAAGGTCTGTTACTCGTTCTAAGCATCCAACGGCTTCTGTCCTGTCTACAAGAGCAAAAAGATCTAAAACTATCAACGAATTAGAGGTTAGTTCTACTAGTCTTAAGAGTTCTTCGAAGAAGGACTCTGGAATAGTCGATTCTAGAGTCAGGCAAGGTCCATTCGAACTTGTTGCCATTCCCATGTCTCCCCTGTCTCCAGTTGTGAGTCAGTTACGAAAGCCATCCAGGTCCTTTGCCTCAAGAGGAGAAAAATAAAAGGCGCCCGGGGCATCTAAATCTGTGAAAGCATCATCGAAGGTAACCCCTCCCCAATCTCAGGCCGAAGTACCTAAATTTAATGATCTTGTGTTGGAACAAGACAAATATGTTTTTATTCCTGTTGAGGAATTTACTGTCGGGCCAACTGTTGAGCCAGTTGATCCAAACACTAAAAATTTTGACAGGGTTCCGTCTTCTGTCCGTCAACCCGATCTTGTAGTTGCTGATGCTACATAATCTCTTGAACCAGAACAAGGTGCAGTTCTTACCCTTACTGCTGGTGATGTATCTGACAAGGCTCTTTCTATGCCATTCTAAGAGCCTCATGTTCCCAATCCTGTCCCAACAGAGTCCTTAGTAACCGGAAAGCTTGTTCCAGCCGAACCCACACCGGAACTCTTTGTCAAACCTCTCACTGCCCACGAAATTATGTGTTCCACAAGACAAGCTACTGGAATCACGATTAGGGAACCAAGGCCCACTCCAAAGCATGTTGAGGTTATTGGAAAAGAGAAGGATGTTGCAATCGATCCTAATGAGGATGTCTCTGAAGCAAGTTGCATCGTCAATCTCATGATGGATCAGGCCAACAATATTGCTGCTGAGAAGATCGAGATCTTTGACACTTGGGTCTTGAATAGAATGTCTATCAAGTACGATGAGGTCATCAAAGGCAGAAGCATTAGCAGTCAATGGTTAAAGTTAGTAAGGAATGAAAAGATAGTCTTGAAATGGGCCAAGACATCGGAGGTTTATGAAGCTCTTAAGAGAAAAGATCTAGTTGAAGCAAATCTGAGAGGAAGAGCTCTCTTTCCGATTCTGCAAGCCAGAAGAGCCAATTTCAACCCTCTTGAGAAAAGTGCTAAGGTAGAGGAAAAAGCTCTAAAAAGGTTGGATTAGATTATGGAGGATTACATCTCTATAGTTACCAGGTACGTTCATGGAGCAAATTGCTCAGGGGCTCGTCCATTTGGAAGTTCTTCAGATGAAGGTGAACTTATGGATCTGTTAGATCGTAATATTGATGAAGATGAGCAAGTTGTTGCTCTTCTTATAGAAATATGAAGTTTTTTAGCTGAGGAAAAACGTCTAATGGCTCAACCCCGTATTGAGAAATCTGTAGAACCAGTTCAAACCAACCCGACTATCGAAGAAAAAGAAGGTATTAATGAACCCGTTCAATCTTTGGTTAACTAGGAAGTGTTGGAGTCCTCTATTCTCGAGACAGAGGCATCTCTAGAAAAGGAGGTTGAAGTTAGTGATATTACTATAAATCTGAGGGTGAACCCTCAAAAGACAAGAAATCAGAGAAGAGTCCCTCATCTAAGGGGGAACAAGCCAGGAATGATGAATCTTCAGAAGAGCTTCCATTGTCTCAATATTTCATTCTAGGATCTCCAAAGCCCCCGACCATTTCCTGATATCAATGCTGTGAATATTCTTGATGATATCGTTAACCTTCATCATTTAGGAGATGAGTCCGATAAGATTCACAAGGTATGTAAAGAGATTTTGGAAGATGAAGAAGAAGAAAAGTCTAAAAGTGACTTAGAGAAGAATGGACTCGAGCAGTCCATACAAGTTCATACCCACATCAGTCTTATTCAGACCGCTCCAACAGATTTTCAAGAGATTTCATCTAACGAAGGATCATCTGCTGACAGTACAAAACTTATGAAGTCCATCACTACATTGATGGAAACTCTTCAGAAGAATATGTCTGTAATGGAATCCAATATGATGAAAATCATAAAGACTCAGACAACAAGCAAGAAGGAATTTGCAGATCTTCTTAAAACCCATAATGAGATGGAACAGACGCTGAAGAAGAACACGTTTGAGGTTCATATCGTCAACAAGTCTTACACCAAATTTGAAAAGAATTTCTTCAAACGGCAAACCGAGTTGCTTGACTGTGAAAGAGAAAATGTCGTTGATATGCATAATGAAGTTATGGATGGAATTAGCTTGATTCGAGATCAGATGGTTGAGATTTAAGGTAACATGAGCAGAGCTGATGTTGAAAGGTTAGAACAGGTTGATTCTTTTGCAAGGAAGATTCAGGATGAAGAAGATGCAAAGGTTGTTTTCGAGAAAGAGAAAAATCTTATCACTCAAGGCGAGGAAAATAGCGAAAGAAGAGGTGGTGATGTTTCAACAGGCACCAGGTCCAAGCGAAAAACAACTGGTGATGATAGCGACAGACCAATCAAAAAGAGGCGGAGGTCGCAGCGGTGATCGCGGTGGTAAAAGTTCTGGAGGTCGCAGCAGCGATCGTGGTGGCCAAAGTGGTGGAACTGATCGTGGTGGCCATTCTCTCCCTCCTTTTCGCAACCTGCTGACTAGTGAAGAACTAATCTATGAAGGATCTCGCTTTCCAATCGACCCACTCATAAAAAGGGAAGAACAATAATCTTCTTTCTCTTAAACTATCTTCTAGTAGCTTATGAAATTGGTTCTTTGAATTTGGTTTTTGAATATTGGTTTTAGGAAAGTGTTTTTGTAAGATTGGTGAACAAGTTTAACTATTTCTTTTATATGATGAATGCTCTTTTTGTTATCTATGCAAAGTTTTAACAACATCATCAAAAAGGGGGAATTGTTGGGTCAAATTATTTTGACTAAGTGTCAAAGTATTTTGTATATAGGAATTTTGATGATGAGTGTGTATAAAAGTTAATTTAAGTCGTCTAATCATTTTTGGTGCTGGTGTATCGAAAACATGTTATATTAGACTAAGTCTAAATGAAGTTCATTAGACTGATTGGCCATTAGATACATTGAGTTAGACGTGCAGTTTAACAGATACGTAGTTAAACGTGTAGTCTAACAAACGTAGTTAGACGTGCAGTTTTACAGACGTAGTTAGACGTGCAGTCTAACAGACGTAGTTAGACGTGCAGTCTAACAGATACGTAGTTAAACGTGCAGTCTAACAGACGTAGTTAGACATGTAGTCTAACATATATGTAGTTAGACGTGCAGTCTAACATATACGTAGTTAGACGTACAATCTAACATATACGTAGTTAGATGTGCAGTCTAACAGATACGTAGTTAGACGTGCAGTCTAACAGATACGTAGTCAGACGTGCAGTCTAACAGATACATAGTTAGACTAAATACGTAGTTAGACGTGCAGTCTAATAGACGTAGTTAGACGTGCAGTCTAACAGATACGTAGTTAGACGTGCAGTCTAATAGACGTAGTTAGACGTGCAGTCTAACAAACGTAGTTAGGTGTGCAGTCTAACTCCTTCAGATTAGTTTGAATGGAAGCGTAGTTAGACGTGCAGTCTAACGTATGAGAGTTAGACGTGCAGTCTAACTCCTTCAGATTAGTCTGAAGGGATGCGTAATTAGACGTTCCATCTAACAGATGAGAGTTAAACGTGTAGTCTAACTCCTTCAAATTAGTCTGAAGGGAACCATAATTAGACGTGTCGTCTAATCCCATTAAACCAGGTGACCATGTGGTCTAATGGATCCTGCTATTAGACGTGGGCGTCTAATTTCATTAGACTTGTCAGTCTAAGTGAAAAACGTCTAATGCCATGCTTAAGCAGTTTCTTGAAGCTAGCACCCGTCTACCCACGATCAACTAGCTGTATGCTACTCCTGCTCCACTTTCTAGTGAAGATCATTACGACAACCAGTTGCAACCAATTGATTAATACCACTTAAGCAAATATTCTTTCCACTACTTGTTTCTTACAGGAATATCCTAGAAGAATATTTGGCACACTACCAGATTGGCACGGACACAATCTTGGTGCTCAGAATCTGTTGTGTACTATGGAGGCGTTCCAATGGAAGCTCGCCACGTGTCATTATGAAAGATTCGACCGTTGGTACTTGCTCCCTATTTAAAGATTTTCAAGGACCACGGATGAATCATCGATCTATCGATACTCAGAGAATTATACGCGAATATACAAGCTGATATATGAAAGAGCTACTTTCTTGTTTTACTGTGTGTTTATAAAGAGAGAGTTATAATCAAAGCATTGTGTTACCTGAGTGATATAATTCATTATATTGTAAGTTGAACAGAGTCTGTTCTGTTCAACAGTGAGTTAATCGTGCAAATGTATTTGATTCTAAGAAACATATAGTGAATCCTTCCGGTGGTTGGAAGAAGGAGTGATGTATGAGAGTTTGCTCCGAACATTCATAAACAAACTGATGTGTCATTTATATTCTGTCATCTTCTCATTCTTCGGTTCTTAGCTTTAAACCTGAGCAAACGTTTTCGCGCTTGAATCGTTCAAGAGTTTGCAAGGGTTTGTGTAGAATAGAAAGTGATTTAAATCTTTGACATGATTTTTATCAAACCGTTTTTCCTAAACCGTCATCAATAGCCAGACCCCATCTCTATCGATTACGCCGATCCTTTCAATAGAAATATAGTACTAAATTCTTGGTAGCCTGCTACATTTTTCTGAAAAATTTAACTGTCATTTGAAATAAAAAATTTATCATATATATATATATATATATATATATATATATATATATATATATATATATATATAATAAAAGTGTCCTATAATACGGTTATCAATCATTACCTATCTCAAAACACAGTGTTTCATTTTAATTTCATATTTACGACTTTAAATCCAATTTGAATTACCCATCCCGACCTCATGAGAATGCTAATTACCATCCTTACCATGAACTTTTATAAACTAAAAAAAGTATTATGCCTTCATATATTTGAACTTCGTAACAATGGAATTAATCAATTATATGACGACTCTATTATATTTAAACACTATATTAATACAATTCTTAACTCGATTTCACGGTGGATAATTGAAACGTGATGAGAATAATTATGTAATATTTTCGAAAATAATGAAAATTAAGGGTACTAATTTTGTAGTACAATTTTCTCATACAACCATGAATGATTACCGGACTAAATTTTATCTAAACCATTCATTATGAATTGTCTTAAAAAATTACCAAATTTTGTTTTCATTTGAACAAATTACACTATGCAACAAATCGATATCTTTGAGAAAGTATAATGTTTCAAAACAGAATTTTAGGATGGCCAAATCTAATGTTTTGATTCAAAAGTAGGAGAAGATTGATCTAAATTTCTAACTAGACCAAGACGAATGAATACGTCTATGAAAGACAAAAAATTAAATTCAAGGTGAAATTTTATCCATCCTCATTTTTAACACGGATTGGTGGTCTTTAGCTTGTTACTTTCACCACTTTTTGGGTTCAAATTGCAGTCATGAGTTTTAATCATATAAAAGACCCTTTAAAACATCGGTGGACAACATATACATGAATTTTGTTTATCGTCTCAATGGTTGTTCTTATGATTTATCTTGTAATTAATTAGTTGATTAAATTGTCTCATTCATATTTCTCAATATTTATCAAATAATTAATTTGTTGGTTTATTGAATTAGTTGTTGTTAAGAAATATTAATTAATAACCAAAATTTTGATATTTATGGGGTGGAATTATGTTGGTGATAGAGATGATAGTATAATGGATAAATGTGGTTCAAGCCATCTAAGGTATTAATCTTAATAAGTATTGTCTTCATAAATAATATCCTGTAATACTTTTTCTCATTCATGTTTTTGATTAAGTATATGTTTAAATAATATAATAAGTATACAATAACCCACCTAAAATTTTCAAAAATATCAATCCAAAACATCATATTAATTTCTATTAAATATATTTTAGTGTTTCTTTTAGAATTTGCATAATAAAATCTAAATTAAAACTTAATTATGTCTACACTAACTATGTGACAATGTACCAATCTTATTATAGTATAGTAGACACTCAACTTTAAAACCCAAAATTAAGATAGGTTTGTCCGGTCTAATATGTTGATCATACTTGACTATTGGACATGAAAAACAAAAATCAAAACACTTTTTAGAATTGACTCAGAATGACCCTTAAATAGTGATCTTGACGAAATCTCGTACCTTCAAATTGACGGATTTCGAAAATCATAATTTTTTAGTATAATATTATTATTAGAGAAAATATATATAACACTTATTTTTGAGCTTATTTTGCATCCAAATGCCATTTTTCATAATAAATAAATAAATAAATCGGTATTCGAGAGACCCGATACATTCAAATAAACATGTCAAAATTTAAGTCTGACTCCTATATATTTTTTATTATATGAAGTTAATGACCTACTTAAAAAATAAATAATAAAGAGTTATTTTCTTTCTTTCTCTCTCTTTCGTCATTTCCCTTACTTTTCCTTTCACACTCTCTTACTTTCTTTTATAATATATATATCCAAGATTTATGATTAGTAATAACTTCATTTTATTTAGATTACTTTTAAAGTGATTTGTCAAACTTTTTACATTTTTTTTTAACTTTATGCCATCATACTTAAACCATGAATTTCCTAAATACAAATAAATTCTCAAAATATCACACATATAATCTCACATATGCCTTGTTTGGTTGCAAAATAGGGTTTTTATTTTCTCTATATAAATTAGTGTTCTCAAGTTTAATTTAAAGACAATAAATTGAGAGTAGTATCTATTTTCCATTTCTTGATCATCCTATTGGTGGTAATTACTCTCTCCATCAATACCGCTACGAGCGGTCCGTCCCTCCCTCCCCATATTCCCGAATTATCCAACACTTCAAACGTGAAACCACCTAGGATTGTAAACCATCCCTTGCAACCAGAACCGTCAGTGGAAGGGAAATCATCACCTCATAAAAGTAAGCCAAAACCACCTCGAAGTACTTCACATGGGAAATCGCCACCTCCACCCCTTTACTAGAAGTCAAGTTAGGCTTTTGTGTTAACTTGAAATAAGTTTGAGAAATGTAAAAATAGTAAATATTACTTATGAACAATTTATATTTATATATATATATATATATATATATATATATATATGTTTTTTTTAATGTATGAATTGTTATGTGTTTTAGAGCCCAATTATCAACCAATACCTATGTCAAAACTCGAGGAGTGTTTCATTTTTATTTCATATTCACGACTTCGAACCTAATTTAAATTACTTATAGCTCTAGTTTGAATTACCCCTTGATATTTTAATTATTTTAAATTTGTATTTTAGATTCGGTTCACACTTAAAAGCCGAACTGAGGCATATCAACATTTGAAAGTAATTTAAAAGTCGAGTCAGTCAAGGTATCCATCAATATAGGAAACGACATACTAAATAATGACTTAATCTTCTATGAATTGATCCCAAAATTAAGTAAAAAATATTTTGAACTAAAATTTTCAATTCAACTTGAGAGTTGTATATTGAACATTTAATTCTTTATAGTTGATTAAATTGGATAAAGTTATATGTCAAGATCTATACATTTTAAAAATATTTTACAGATGTTGATTTTTTATAAATTTTGAAATTGCTATGGGAAAAAAATCTCCAAATGATAATATTTAGGTAAAAGTATAAAATGATTTGTAAGATAAATATTATAAATCCATCCATATATTGACATGTTAAAAAAAAATATAGAGTGCTAAATGATTCAATTAACTTTTGTATAAAGAATTATGATTTTAAAAACTTCAAAATTACAAAAATTTGTTTATCTCAAAATCATCGTATCACATTTATTACCATAACTCTTTCCTTTACAAAATTAATAACATAAATGGATATTTTATATTATAATTTTTAAAATATCTTTTCAATTTAAAAATAATAATTATCGGAGCAATATGGCCCCTGTATCCTCGTCTTCTCTGACGACTACTTCCTCCTCTTCTCTTTGCTCGGTATCACGATAGGAGCGGCGCGTACAAAGACAACATGAGAGATGAGTGGAGAAAGGGGAGCGGATTTCTAAGAGGGGAAATAATACCATTTTTTACTAGTGAATAGCGATTGGTTAGTTATCCAATCGCTACTAAGAAAATAATAGCGATTGGTTTCCTTTTCCAATCGCTACTAACTCTTCAAAAACGCATCAAAAGAAGGCGTTATTTTTGTGTGGTTTTTAACTAGGTTTATAGCGACTAGTTTTGTAACCAATTTTCGTTATGTCAAGGTAGTACCAATCGTTATCAAGGTAGTAGCGATTGGATTCTACTTTGATAATGGCGATTGGTATTTGAACTATTTGCTATGTTTGCTCGCTAATTGGTCATTTTTTACTAGTGGATTCAGAAATATGAGAAGATTGACCTATAGTGTTTTTACTTTAATTATACTTGTGATTTTCTCAAACTAAATATTCCATATGTGGCAGAGAGATTTCTATTCTCTTCATTTCTTTAGATTCCTCTCCAAGATTGAATGAGTGCATTTCACTACGAGTTCTTGAATTTCTTTCTTTTCAGATATTGTAGATTACTGTTCCAAAGTAGCATTTCAATATACTTACATAGAAGGATCTTTCTTTTGCTTTATTTTTCATCCATTTTTGGTTTTTTTCCAATTTTCCTGGAAAGTTGATGATGTTCATGTATGCAGCATAACTCCTTCAGATTTGTATTACAAAAGAATATTCCCTAAATAAATGGTTTATGCTTTCCTCAACTCCCGAACATATGACACAGTTGATATCATTAATGTTTATGTATTTTCGAATTCTGTCTTTTGTTGTCAATAGGGGTAAGCAAACGGGTAAATCTAATTTTTTTTACCAGATCCATATTATATCCAAATTATATTAATCCAATAAGTAATATTGATTAATATATATTTGATTTGGATTAGATTGAGTATGGTTTGGATAATCCAATTTAACATTTTTTTATTTAAGTATTAATTTAAAAAAATATTTTATTTATTTTATTTTGTTATTGTTTTTAAATTACTAAAAAAAAAATTATAGTTAATTTTTTTAATATTATATTATAATATTTTATCTTATTCCATAAATACTGAATAATATATATATATATATATATATATATATATATATATATATATATATATATATATATATATATATATATATATATATATATATATATATAATTGATTAGTGTAGCGAAAGAAATGATTGACTAAATATTTTGAAAATAAACTAAAAAATAATAATATATTGAGGTGAAATAAGTAAAATTAAGAAAATTATATTTTATTTAGATATTTGGATAATTCTAATTCAAACCAATTTAATCTGTATTTAATCAATTCAATCTATTCTGAACTCAATCCAATCCAAAATAATTAATTCGAATTAGTATTTTGGATTCGGATCGAATTGAATTTCGGATTAATCCGTGTAATGCTCACCTCTAGTGGTTAACCTTTCCTATATACCAGTAGAGAATAACTTGTTCTCCATAGTTAATTTGTAAAATTCCAATATCTAATCTAAGGTAATGTCATTATTTTATAGATCATTTCATCTTATGAAGTAATTTAATGCTAGATACCAAGTAATCATATCTCGGACATTTTACTCAATTTGATTGGTTTCAAAAATATACAGATAAATTAATTATTATCCCTATTTATTTAACTTTTCTCTTTTCACATTAAAATAAAAAAAAATTAAGACAAAAGTTCTTAGCCCACTGTCATTGTTATCCAATTTAATATTCATATATTTTAAGGGGACAATTACAATTTATTAGGAATTTTATTTTTATTTAAATATGGGTATTAGTTTGTATAAAAAATATTTTATTGCTTTTACAAATTAAAGTTTTTTTGTTTGTTTAAAATTTAGAATCAGTACATTTCGAATAGATTAATTTATTAATTTGCAACAATTCATTCTATATAGTTTAATTTATGTGATAACAAATTTCGATTAATTAATTTATAAATCTCATGTTTTTAAACTGAAATAGTTATTATAATATATTTTGTTGAGAACAATTGTGCACATAAATTAATTATTATATATATAATAATAATAATAATTTGAAGAATATATCAAAAGAAATGAATAATAGATCTTAATTCCTAATATCTCCTTTTGTTTAGTCACTATCTACTTTTTAACTTCTTTCTTAATACCCACAAGTTTTCTCAACTAATTAAAGTTTCTAATAAATCAAAAATTGAATGAGGTCAAGATTTTGGCTTCTTTTATATTGGATTTGGGGTAATTTCTCTTATAATATGATGTTATTTTGATTTATATTACCACACTAATGATACAATGATATAGGATCATTTATTTAGCTTATTTCAATAGAGCTTCAAAACTTATCCTTATTAATCATGCATCCATAACCTAAATTAATACTAGGTTCGATAACTTGACTTAATTAATATATTAATGACTTATTTAAAATAAGTATATTTGATAACAAATATTTATAATCACTTATTATTTAAGTGAAAATACGTTAAAAATAATAAGCTTGAGGAAAAAAATCTTAACGCGCTACTCTAACTTAAAAAAAAGGAAAAAAAATTCACTTAGACGTATGTACTTGTATAACTAGCTCACTTAAACGTATGTACTAATAAAAGGTCATTTAAACATATGTATTATCAGAAATTGGCTCATTTAGCCTCTTTTAGTAACCATGGTTAACTTTTATTTTTAAATTTATATATTTATTAATTAAATATTAATATATTTTCTCTCTTCTTTTTTTCATTTATTATTTCATTTATTACTAATAAATGACCCTTTATTTTTTTATTTTTTATAATTTTTTTATTATTTCTATATGAGTATTTATGATTGATTATTTTAATTTTATTTTATATATATATACACGAGTATTCATCATTAATTATTTTAACTCTATATTTCTTCTTCTTTTATATATATATATATATATATATTTATATTTACATTAATTATTAATTATTTTAAATTTGTTTATCCCAGCAATTGAATATAATAATGAAAATTCTCTCAACTATAAATTAATTAATAATTAAGAATTGAATAATAATAAAAACTCATTCATCAAACACAGTAATAATCAAATATTAGACAAAACAATTCATTTACTACTAATATAAGTCGTGAATAAAAATTAATTAAAAATTATTATTTTTATTTTTATTTATATTAAACTAAATAAAAAAAACCCTTTTTCATTTTTATTATATTAAATTAAATAAGAAAAAACCCTTCAAAAAAAAATATTACAGTAAAACATAAAATTCATAAATAAGTTGTTAAATTTTTAAAAAAAAATGAGAATTTAAGAAATATGAGAAATAAAAACTAATAAAAAAAGATGAAATATAAAATAAAAATTAATATTAAAATAATAAAAAATTTAAGAATAAAATAAATTACCTAATTTAATTAATAAGAAAGAAAGAGAGAAAAAATATATTAATATTTAATCTATAAATATATAAATTTAAAAATAAAAGTTAACCATTGTTACTAAAAGAGGTTAAATGAGCTAATTTTTTATAGTACATACGTTTAAATAACCTTTTATTAGTTCATACGTCTAAATGGTCTAAATGAGCTAGTTGTACAGGTACATACGTCTAAACGAGCTTTTTCCTAAAAAAAACTATCAAAAGACCAATATATCATTTTAAATAGGAAAAAAGCTATCAAAATACCAATATATCATTTTAAATTTAATAAAATTACTATTATATATTATAAAGTTGTATTACTTTTTTATTTTTTTTCTCTCTTTTTATTTTTTGAATGATAATATATTTAATTATTTTTACAAGACTATTTTTAAAAAATAAAAATATAATTATATCAAAACTAATTATTAAATAAATAATAAATATATATATAACTTATTTTTAATACTATATATAAATTTATATTATTTTTTTCTTTTTCATATTATAAGTACAATAAATTTCTTCTTTTCTTTAAAATAATTTATTCAATTATCTTTTACAATATTATTTTCAAAAATTATCAAATAAAAATATAATTATATCTAAACTAATTATAAAATAAAAAATATAATATAAAATATATATATATATATATTAGGTTAATAAATTATAATTTAATATAAAATAAAATATTTTTTAATTTTTTTTTATTTAATATATTAAATTATATACTTTAATATATTATATTAAATTTATTAACTAATATGACTAATATATAAAGGTATAATAGTCTAAATGTATTTGTTCATATATTAATTATAGATATTATCAAACTAACTGAAATATTAAATACTTAAATTTTAAAGGTTTGTTAATTTAATTTTGTATCTCTTGATATTTATTTTTGGAAAAAATATCTCTTGATATTTAAGTTAGTAAGTATTTAAAATTTAGTATTTTGGTATTAATTTTTAGTTTTATCAAATACAACCTAAATAAATTTAAAATTATTTCTAATTTTATCAAATAATTAATATATTAGGATCACAATTATTTCTAAAATTATCAAAAATAAAATGTTTATTTAATTTTATTTTTATTTAATATAAGAAATATAATTTAATTAGATAAAATATTTTTAATTAATAAGTAAATAAAAAAATTGATAAATTTTTAGATTATATTATTTTAAAAAATAATTAAATACATTTTCAATGAACTTTGTATAATTATGAGATTGTTGTAGATTTTTTTTATACTATTAAATATACTTTACCAATTTAAAAAATAGCAGTCTTAAGATAATCTATTTTAATTTAAATATTTCTTACTGTTTTATATTTTAACCCTTTTAATTTATTTTATTCAATACTTTTATTCAATGATACTTTTAAAAATAATATAATTACCTTTTTTTTAAATAACATAAATTATTACTTTTATTTAATAATAATAACATAATATTATAATTTTTTTTAAAGGTAGATTTACAATTAACATTTAATAAGTATCAATATCACAATCACCTTTAAAAATGGTCAAACTAAAAAAGAGGTGAAAGTGGTTTTATTTGATTTAAAATATTTGATTAAATTAAATAAAAAATATTAAGGTGAAAAGTATGAAAAAATTGACTTTTGATCAATTTTTTTTTTAAATATAAATAATTTAATTTTTTTTCTACTGAACATTATTGATTTTGAATTTTAATAAAATAGAAAATATTCTTCAATTTCAAATATTTATAAACTATTTAAAACATAATGTTAAATAGATTAATTATTTGTTTAATTTTCATATATATATATATAATACATATTTATTATATTATATTTATTTATTTTATAAATATTTATAAAATAATTAATAATTTTAAAATAACAATACAAAAAGATTAAAAAAAAATTGTGTTAAATATATTAATTTTTATTTGAATATTTTAAATAATTGTTAAATATGTAGTTTAAAATATTATTATACATTTTAAACTTTTATAACTCACAGTTTTCCACTTAAATTCATAAATTTTGTTTCTAAAACAATTAAATTCGAACTATTTTTTGAACAATTAAATAAATTCGATTGAAATATATAAACTTTCTTAATTTTTATTGTTATCTTATATAAATTATCTTAATTGTATTTATTATCTTCTAGTATTTAAAAATTATCTTAACCTTAACTACTATCTGTCTAATACGATTTGAGTAAGATAAAAGAGCAAAAAGAGCTGCAATGGATATAGACAATCTGACATAATTGACTTAAAAGTTGCGGTTATTAATAAAGTTTTAGATCAAGAAAATAATAAAAATAAAAGCAAAAAAGCGGTAAAAGAAAGAAAAAATAGGGAGATGTGTTTCAAATCCAGGTAAAAGAAAAAAAAAATAGGGAGATGTGTCTCAAATCCAGATTCACCGATCAAGAAAAAAAATAAGAAATAAAAAACAAAAAAAAAGCAAAAAAGTTAAAAGAAAGAAAAAATAGGGGGATGTGTTTCAAATCCAGATTCTCCATCTATATAATTTCAAAATTTTTTATTTTTCTGAATTCTGGAATTTGAGAGTGCTAAAGATTGAAAGTTAGCTTAGAAATCCTTTTAAAGAGCATTTAGAAATGGTGTAAAGTTAGAATGTAGCTCATTATTTTTTAATGTTTCAATTTTAAATGAATGTTTTTCAAACCTTCTTCTCTTTAACATTGCATTATACTTTTTCATGTCTTTTATTGATGATTGGTGTTGGTTCTGAAATGTGTTAGAGTTCTACCTAAATTGTTTTCGTGTAACCAGAAAGGTCGGATAACAAACACCCAAATAAGAGATTTGAGTAATCTGTTTTCATTTTTTTTTCTATGTTTATTTTTTGGAAGTCACAAAGGTTTGTATCCTTACGGTCTGATTGTGCTTCACGGGCTTCTTAGAGGCTGATTATTTGAGGCATACATTAGATATTTTGTCTTGAAATAACAATATATATTTGATGCTACAAAGAAATTAATTGAATACAATATTATAAAGAACAAAATCATCATAATACAATGTTGATTTGAGACATGTGCTTAACATATCTATATATAACTAATTACGCTTAATTTAAAATGTTTGAGGTATATAACACGCTCTCTCCATAATCACTCACAAATAAGTCATTTCTCTTTCCTAATTTAATTTCACTCACAAAATATTTTATATGAGTTTCTCTCCTATCATAATTATATTTCCATAATTACTAATTTATCTATAATATATTTCTTAATTAATTTCTGTTTTTATTTTTCTCTCTCATTATATATATATATAGAAAGAGAGAGAGAAATGATTAGGTGAGGGAATTTGGTGAGGGAATTTGATGAGGGAATGATGTGGCATAATTTTATTCGCTGAAAAAATCAAATAATTTTTCTCTTTTCTCTCTTTCCTTTCACTTTTATATTTTCCAACAATGAAGGTTGTTAGGATCGGGGACGCCCTTGGAGGACCGGGGTGTTTCCGATTTCTGGAATGGTGGCCGCTTACAACAACACAACACACAATTTGGTGATAGTCCGGTTAGAGACTAAAACCGCTCTTAACACTACACAGATTGTCACAGACTCTTGAACCGAGTTCAAGTGCGGAAATGTCCGTTTCAATCTGAAGCAACGAATACGATTCGGATGAAGTTTATGAGGAGTCGGTTTAAGGAGTATGTATAGACCGGTTTTGATTATTGGAGTAGGATTATATTTCGGTTAACGTATTTCGGTTTTGGAGTAAATAAGCGGGAAATAATTAAAAGACACGAGACAAGATTTTTTATGGATGTTCGGAGCAAACCCTCCTACGTCACCCCTTCTTCTCAGATTATAAGAAGGATCTCTACTAACTTGAATGTTACAACACTCACACAATGCCGAACGAGCCCAACTCGCTACTCGCCGGTTACACCAAACTCACTCTTTGATATAATACAACAACTCAACACAACACAATATAGAAAGCTTCCGGTTTTAGACACACCGGTTTTGAATATACAAGTTTATCTCTCTAGAATCTTATCACTTGAATTGTATTGAATGATTTTCTTGCTTGATCGATTCGCTACTTCTTCCTTGCCTTCTATTTATATGAAAAGTATGACAACGGTCATATTTTCTCTCTCCCGGTAATGATCAAGAGGCTTGCACGTCTTCCCTCTTGGACAGATCAATTTGGACACATGGCAGACATGCGTTTAGCCGGTTTGCATGTTGAACACATGGCAGACATGCACTTAACCGGTTTGCATGTTGGACACATGGCAGCTCTTAGCCGGCCGCCTGCCTGACAGCTACCTGGAGATTGCTTAGCCGGTTTGCATGTTGAACACATGGCAGACATGCACTTAACCGGTTTGCATGTTGGACACATGGCAGCTCTTAGCCGGCCGCCTGCCTGACAGCTACCTGGAGATTGCTTCTGGATTTGGACAAGCATGCCTGACAGCTACCTGCTGCCTAGAGATTTCTTCTGGATTTGGATTACTCATTTAATAACCGGAGCTTGACAACATTTAATCAACCGGAACATTTATGACTGAACGGCTGCATTTAATCAACCGGAACATTTATGACTGAGCGGCTGCATTTCATCAACCGGAACATTTATGACTGAGCGGCTGCATTTAATTGTCGGTTGACCAGAGCCTTCTTTCATTAAATGTCTGTTGACCGATCTCCTAACTGAACTCCAGTCGACCAACCGGTTGAACGATCACCTCAAACAACCCGAACGGTATATATATTTCCAACCGAATGGATTTTGCTCAATTTCCCTGAAATAGAAAAACTTTAAATATTATTTGCAGCCAGACGCTACAACAGCTTCTTGTTATATTTAAACCAATTAATATACTTGATATAACTTAGCGGTTTAACATATATATTTGAACTTAGTTTTATCTATTCATTAAACTTTTCATAAGTTATAACAATTATTTTTTTATCAATTTCTCCCTTTTTGATTATTTAGAATAAATATTCAAAAATCGTAATGTGTGGCCGGTTTAAAATTAATCTACTTAATTTTTCTATCAATTTCTCCCTTTTTGATTATTTAGAATAAATATTCAAAACTTGTAATGTGTGGCCGGTTTAAAATTAATCTACTTAATTTTTCTATCAATTTCTCCCTTTTTGATTATTTAGAATAAATATTCAAAACTTGTAATGTGTGGTCGGTTTTTAAAAAAGGCTTATATTTGTTTGACCGGTTTTAAAGAGCTTACATTTGTTTGGCCGGTTTTAAAAAGCTTACACTTGTTTGGCCGGTTTTTTGGAAAACTTATATTTGTTTAGCCGGTTTTTGGAAAACTTATATTTGTTTAGCCGGTTTTTGGAAAAACGGTTTCGTTTAAGGAATTTTTTTTTTTAACAAATTTTCTTCAAATTTTCTAATCTAACAATTCTAAAATATTTCTAAGGGAAAAAAACTTAGACTAGAGAAGTGGCTTTGTGAGGATGTTAGCCACTTCATTCTTGTTCCCTTCATGTGATGTGTTCTTCAGCAGCCGGCTGTCCGGATGCCATGATGTCTCTTCCAAGCTTCTGTCTTGATTTACCTGCATTTATAGACAATAAAGAATCTGGTCCCCATTTTTCTTTGGGTCCGTGGCTTATTAATCCCTTAGGAATCCAGACTTTAATAAGTCGGATAACTTTCCCGGTTATGGTTCTAATTACTTTTCCGGTGCTTGGTTTTACATCTTTCTGTTGTCCTAAGAGTGCCTTATTTTGTGATGACTTTTGATTAATTTTATGTGGGTGTGTATCAGTTTGTTTACCTACTAGCCGGTTGGCTTTCCTTCTCTCAGGATGAAGCCATTTTTCCGAGTCAGTTGGACTTACATATTTTATTTCTTTTTCCGGTTTTAGATCACATTGTGCCTCATTGTCGGTTGATGAACTCTTGACAAATCTTATGAAAGGAAGATTATCTTTTGTGAGTTTCATCCCGTTGGAATGATTGTGAGTGGCGGATTTGTTATAACCAATACCAAATTTACATTTGGGATGTCTTTGGTAATTAGACATCTGGCTTACCGCTTCACTAGATCTCTTCCAAGAAGCCGTGACATATTTGATTCTCTCATTTTCTTCGGTTAACGATTGAACTGTCTCCTTGAGCTTCTCATTCTCTAAGGATAGTCCAAACGGTTCGTAAGTCTCGGTTCCGCTTGGCTCACCAGCGGTACCACTTGACTCTCCGGTTTCATATTTTGTTTGGGTCGGTATTAAAACAGACAATTTTTTGAACTCATCGACCATGTCGTTGAGTGCAATAACTAAGTCTTCTTTAGTAAATTCTTCAGAAGAGAAATCAAATACCTCAGATTCTTTCTCCGCCATGAAGCATGCATCAACTTTATCATCGTCGTCGCTGGATGATGAGTCGTTCGAATCGCTATCGGCCCATTTGCTATTGATTTCATAAGCTATCAGAGCCTTATGATCTTTCCGGTTCTCCTTTATTTGATCGCTACCCTCACACAGTTGGATCAACTTCTCCCAAATTTCTTTAGCAGAAGAGCACAGTTTGATTTTACTAAACATGTTTCTGTCCAAAGACTTGAACAAAATGTTTTTGGCAACATTATCCAAGTTATTCATCTTCTTATCTTCCGTCGTCCATTTGCATCTTGGCTTATCAATCTTTATCGGACCATCGGTAATAACATACCACATGTCATCGTCTTGTGAGGCCAAATGCACTTCCATCCGTATCTTCCAATCAACATATTCTTCGATGCAGAACATGGGGGGCTCGTTGATGAAAGACATGATGGTATTCGGTTGCTTGAGTGTTAAGAACCTCGCTCTGATACCACTTGTTAGGATCGGGGACACCCTTGGAGGACCGGGGTATTTCCGGTTTCTGGAAGGGTGGCCGCTTACAACAACACAACACACAATTTGGTGATAGTCCAGTTAGAGACTAAAACCGCTCTTAACACTACACAGATTGTCACAGACTCTTGAACCGAGTTCAAGTGCGGAAATGTCCGTTTCAATCTGAAGCAACGAATACGATTCGGATGAAGTTTATGAGGAGTCGGTTTAAGGAGTATGTATAGACCGGTTTTGATTATTGGAGTAGGATTATATTTCGGTTAACGTATTTCGGTTTTGGAGTAAATAAGCGGGAAATAAATAAAAGACACGAGACAAGATTTTTTATGGATGTTCGGAGCAAACCCTCCTACGTCACCCCTTCTTCTCAGATTATAAGAAAGATCTCCACTAACTTGAATGTTACAACACTCACACAATGCCGAACGAGCCCAACTCGCTACTCGCCGGTTACACCAAACTCACTCTTTGATGTAATACAACAACTCAACACAACACAGTATAGAAAGCTTCCGGTTTTAGACACACCGGTTTTGAATATACAAGTTTATCTCTCTAGAATCTTATCACTTGAATTGTATTGAATGATTTTCTTGCTTGATCGATTCGCTACTTCTTCCTTGCCTTCTATTTATATGAAAAGTATGACAACGGTCATATTTTCTCTCTCCAGGTAATGATCAAGAGGCTTGCACGCCTTCCCTCTTGGACAGATCAATTTGGACACATGGCAGACATGCGCTTAGCCGGTTTGCATGTTGGACACATGGCAGCTCTTAGCCGGCCGCCTGCCTGACAGCTACCTGCTGCCTAGAGATTTCTTCTGGATTTGGATTACTCATTTAATAACCGGAGCTTGACAACATTTAATCAACCGGAACATTTATGACTGAGCGGCTGCATTTAATTGTCGGTTGACCGGAGCCTTCTTTCATTAAATGTCTGTTGACCGATCTCCTAACTGAACTCCAGTCAACCAACCGGTTGACTGAACTTCTTGGACGAACCGGTTGAACGATCTCCTAACTGAGCTCTAGTTGACCAACCGGTTGACTGAACTTCTTGGCCGAACCAGTTGCTAGTGGGATTTGATCCCTGGTCACCTATGTGACAGGCAGAGGCATTTACCACTACGCTACAACAGCTTCTTGTTATATTTAAACCAATTAATATACTTGATATAACTTAGCGGTTTAACATATATATTTGAACTTAGTTTTATCTATTCATTAAACTTTTCATAAGTTATAACAATTATTTTCTATCAATTTCTCCCTTTTTGATTATTTAGAATAAATATTCAAAAATCGTAATGTGTAGCCGGTTTAAAATTAATCTACTTAATTTTTCTATCAAAGGTGATGCCACGTCATTCCCTCACTAAATTCCCCACTCTATCACTCCTCATATATATATAATTAATTAATTTTTAATAACTAATAATTAATTATTTATTTATTTTATCACTTTTTCATTTATATATTAAGTTTCTTCCTTCTTAAGTAATGAAAAGTCTTTTTTAAATTATTAGTCTCCATATTTATTAAATTAATTTTAAAAAAATAATTAAAATATATATATTTATTTTCTCCTCATATTTATTATATATATATATATAAATATAATTTATCTCTCATAATTAATTTGTGTATTTTATCTAATATATTATGATGAAAATAAATGTCTCTTGCTTATTATATTTTTTTTAACATTTTATAACTGTTTCTCTCTTATCATAATTACCATAATTATTAATTTATCTTTACTAATTCATTTTTATTTTATTTTACTAATTTTTCTTTTCTAATTATTATTTTTATTATTTTATCTTAATATAAAAACGTTCAATTTAATAAATGAAAAATTAGAATTAAATAAAAGAAAAATATTAAATTTAATAAAGGATAAATTAATGAGAATTAAACATAAATAACAAAAAAAACAATACAAATATTTGTGAACTTTTCTTTCTCTTCACATGTTCCTTTTTTATTTTTCCGTTTCTCACCTATCATTTTTTTTACTTAGGATTTTGGACGGGCTAGACACAATCATGCACTAGATGACCGATCTGCAGACGCTGAATGACAGCTTCAACGTTGAGGATTTCGAACTGCAGCGGATAAATTTTAAAGAAAAATTCACTCTCTCCTAAACCTATGGTAAGTTTTCTATTCCTTCTCTTTTTCAAAAAAATAAACAGCATATATCTTATGAATCCTAAACTATTTATATTTTACGGTTAAAATGATGCAATACTAACTGGAGGATGATCTCATTGGCCTTTTGTGTTAAATCTAACATTTGACCGTTGTCAATTTCGAATTGGAGCTGATGAATTTCCTTTAGACCACGTGGACAACACGCTCTCCCTCCATAATCATTCACAAATCACAAATCACAAATCACAAATCTAAGTCATTTCTCTTTCCTAATTTAATTATTTTCTTTCTCCTAATATATATATATATATATATATATATATATATATATATATATATATATATATATATATATATTTCATAATATATATATATATATATTTCTTTTCTTTACTATAATTATTATTTTCCTCATTTTATATGAGTTTCTCTCTCCTATCATAATTATATTTCCATAATTATTAATTTATCTATAATATATTTCCTAATTAATTTCCGTTTTTATTTTCTCCCTCATTATATATATAATTAATTAATTTTGTATAGCTAATAATTAATTTATTTTTTTATTAAGTTTCCTTCCTAAATAATAAAAAGTCTTTTTTAAATTATTACTCTCCATATTTATTAAATTAATTTTTAAAAAAATAGTTAAAATATATATATTTATTTTTTCCTCATATTTATTATGTATATATATATAATTTATCTCTTATAATTAATTTGTGTATTTTATCTCTCTTCGTATATCTAATATATTATGACGAAAATAAATGTAAGGTTGACATCCACGCTCTCAACACAACTCACATAGCCTTAGAGCATCAGCAGCACAAGACCTCTGCCCTCTTATTTTGTGAAATCAATATTTCACATCAGCAGAAAGCGGGCACACATTACACATTGTAGTTGGCCAAAACACTCCAATGCTTCAGCAGCCGTCTTATCTAAATAATAAATTTTATTTATAATATTTTAAATAAATAACTAATTTATAATATAGGAATATTATAACTAATATTCTTATATTATAGCTATATTATAGGAAAATTTGAGATTTTAAACTCACGTATTAATATAATTAATAAAAAATATATAATAATTTATTTAAAAAATATATTTATTAATTAAATATATAAGTAATATTCCTGTATTATATATATTATAGGAGAATTTAAAATTTCACTCTTAAAATATATTAATATAATTAATAGAAATATAAAATATTTTTATAATTTAAAATATATTATAATATTAAAAACAAATAAATTTGAGAATATATAACATATATTCCTATATTATAGGAAAATTTGAGAATATATAATTAATATTTCTATATTATAATAAAATATTATAATATTTTTATAATTAAATATGTAATTAATATTATTATAATTTAATATATAATTAATATTCCAATCTTATTCTAAAATTTTAGAATATATATTTATTTAATATTATTATAATATTACTTAAAAATAGTAGGAAAAAATATTATAATTAAATATATAACTAATATTCCTATATTATATAATATATTATATTATATAATGATGAAAAAGTCAGAGGAGGGCATGACCGAGGGCACTGCCATCTTTTTGCTTTTATCTACAATGCAAAAAATGAAAAAAACCAATGACCTGCCCTTTTCCACGTTGTCCCATGCGGGCACAGGTCATGCGCTGTAGATTCTCTTATTATATTTTTTTAACATTTTATAACTGTTTCTCTCTTATCATAATTACCATAATTATTGATTTATCTTTACTAATTCATTTTTATTTTGTTTTACTAATTTCTCTTTCCTAATTATTATTTTTATTATTTTATTTTAATATAAAAAACTTTCAATGTAATAAATTAAAAATTAAAAATAAATAAGAGAAAAACGTTAAATTTAATAAATGATAAATTAATGGGAATTAAACATAAATAAGAGAAAAACAATACAAATATTTGTGAACTTTTCTTTCTCTTCCTATGTTCCTTTTTTACTTTTCTGTTTCTCACATATTCATTTTTATACTTAGGATTTTGGACGGCTAGACACAATCATGCACTAGATGAGCGATCCCAGACGCTGAATGACAACTTCAACGTTGAGGATTTCGAACTGGAGTAGATGAATTTTAAAAACAATTTCACTCTCTCCTCCACCTGTGGTAAACTTTCTATTCCTACTCTTTTTCAAAAAAATAAATAGCATATATCTTACAAACTCTAAACTATTTATCTTTTACAGTTAAATCATATTAAATGTCATTATATATATTATTATTATATCATAAATATTTTTATAAAAAAATAAATATTTAATATTAAATATAAATTTATATAAAATTAATGAATAAAAATAATATATATAAGAGATATGATAATAAAAAATATAATTAAGAAAGAAAAATTAATAAATAATAAATTAATGAGAATTAAACATAAATAAGAGAAAAAAAATACATGTGAACTTTTCTTCCTCTCACATTTTCATTTCTCACTTATTTATTTTTTTTTTACTTAGGATTTTGACCGGGGAGACTTAATGCACTAGATGACACTTAATGCACTAGATGAACGATCTTTGATCCGGACGCGCTGAATGACAGCTTCAACTTGAATTTTGAAGATGGATTTTAAAGACAATTTCACTCTCTCCTCCACCCCTCCACATGTGGTAAACTTTCTATTCCTTCTCTTTTTTCAAAAAAATAAACAGCATATATCATACGAACTCTAAACTATTTATCTTTTACGGTTAAATGGATACAATGCTAACTGGATGATGATTCATTGCCCTTTTGTGTTAAATCTAACCCCTGACCGTTCCAATTTCGAACTAGAGCGGATGGATTTTGAAGGCCATTTCACTCCCTCTTTAGACCAGTTATATATAGATTTTAAGAGAGAGAACAATTTAATATTAATTTTTTAAATATTAATTTTTAAATAAATTAAAATATTTATAATTTTTATTTTATTAAAAAATATAAAAGTTATGTGTAAAAATATATGAAATATATATAGAGAATGAGAAAGATAATAAATATATATATATATATATATAAATGAGGAAAAAGAAAATAAAAAATTAATTAATGATTAGAGTTATAAAATATATATATTTATATATATATAATGGATAAGAAAGAAAATAAAAAAGGAAATTAATTAGGAAAAATATATTATTAACATGAAAGTGGAATGAATATTTAATATCTAAAATGGAGAAATTTGTAATTTTAGTGTGAATTTAATCAATCATATTAAACGTCATTATATATATTATTATTATTATTATTATATCATAAAAATTTATTTAAAAAAATAAATAAATATTTAATATAAAATATAAGTTTATATAAAATTAATGAATAAAAATAATATATATAAGAGATATAATAATAAAAAATATAATTAAGAAAGAAAAATTATTAAAATAAAATAAATTTTAATTAGGAAAGTTAAATTAATAATTATAGTAGGAGGAATAAATTAGTAATTATGTATAAGTAATTATGATAGGAGAGAGAAATTTTTATAAAATGTGTATAAATATGGTAAGCATATATGAATTAGGGTGAAGTTTAATATTGGTTTTTAAAATTTTATTTTTTAAATAATTTTTTATTTTATTTTTTAAATAAATATAAAATTTATTTATTTGTATTATTATAAAATTAATGATAAAATATAATATATATATATATAATGAAATAGAAAATAAAATACAAATTAATTATTAGAGTTACCAAATAAATATATATATATATATATATATATATATATATATATATATATATATATATATATATATATATATATATATATATATATATATATATATATATAGATAAATATTAGTTAGGAAGAAAAAAATAATATATATAAATTTAGGAGAGACACACTTAATATTAAATTTGTATTTCTAATAATTAATTTTTTTTTTACTTTCTCTCTTCTCATTTATATATATATTTTTCATATTATCTTATAAAAAATTTGATAGAAAAAAATTAGTAATTACACTATTAAAGATAAATTAATAATTATTATATTTTTTTCAAAAATTTGATCGTTTACATATTTATTTATTTTCATAAAATTTACTTATATTATGTAACAATTATTAATAATTAATTATATATTTATATTATATATTTTCTCTTCGTATAAATATAATTTTTTTTATTAAATTAAATATTTTATAAAAAATTTATTTATATTTTCCCATATAACTTAAAGTATTCTGCAAATATATACCAACTAATAATAATTCTCTGTTATCATACTTACTAATTTAACTTTTATTTCATAATTACTAATTTATCTTCTTAATTAATATTTTTTTTTATTTTCTCTCTCATTATATATATATATATATATATATATATATATATATATATATATATATATATATATATATATATATATATATATATATATATATATATATATATATATTAATTTATTTCTCTTACTATAATTATTAATTTCTCTTTCTTATTTTATGTTCTCTCTCATATAAATATATTATTTTTCACACAAATTACATAAAATATATATTACTTTATTAATAATTTTATATTTAATATTAAATATCTATTTATTTTTATGTAAAAATATTTATATTATACATAATAATAATAATAATAATAATAATAATTCTCATTTATCAATAATTTTGTATAAATATAATTTTTTTATATTTTCACACAAATAAATTTTATATTATTTTTAATAAAAGAAAAAATTATATATTTTTTAATTTATTTAAAAATTAAATATTTTAAAAACAAATAATATTTCTCTCACCTAAAATTTATATATATTAATTTACTTTCATAATTTTTTTCAGTCTTATCTTTTATTTATATATATATATATATAATATATAAAATATATCGAATAATAATAATAATTCTCAAATTTTCTCTTATAATAATTACTAATTTAACTCTTATTTCATAATTACTAATTTCTCTTTCTTTCCATTTTTATATATATTAATTTTTTCTTCCTAATTAATATTTTTTATTTTCTTTTATAACTTTAATAATTAATGTATATTTTATTTTCTCTTTCTATTATTTGATAGATTTTGCGGGGCTCTAATTATTTCTAATGTTTAACTCAATCCAGAATTTTTTAAATAAATAAGTAATGCAGAAGCCAGTTGTGCTAGAAGATGAGATTGATGCACAAGAGGATGTGGCGTTCATCGCGTCGACTTCTACTAACATTCCACGCTGTAACTACAGGTATCCTTAAGGTACACATTGATTTTTCTAAGTTTCGATTGATCTTGTATTCTGTTACACTTTTTGGTAGACGACCTACTAGAAAATTGTTCTGTTGCGGGAAATCGTAGATGGTGAGTTCATCGTCTTCTTCCCCCGATGAGACGACGGTGACGATGAAGACGACGAGGAAGAGGAGAGATGAGAAGAATCGGAGGAGTGATGTGATAGTTGTAGGATACCAAGTGTTCGATGAAATGACAAAGAGAGGTTCTTACTTTCTCATCTCCTTTAATAAATAAAACTTTTATATAATTTTCAGAGGAGAGTGCACCTTTCACCATTTTCTCAACTTTTGATTTCTAAAAGTTGTCTAAATAAATTTTATTCTTCCTAATTGCTTAAAGTTTGAGCCAATTTTAATTTTTTTATAATTGAATCTAGGGTTAATTATGAGATTATATAAAAATTCACCACTTTACTTCCAACTCTAGGCATTGTTTAATTCGATTATGACATAACAATGGTTGTCACAGATTTGCCTGGTTTATGTCGTGACCTTACTATCAATCACGATATAAATCTCATAATAATAGTTTCGTAGAATAGATAAAGAAGAACAGAATGAGTAAAAGAACAGAATAAGAACAGAATAGATGGAAGAACAGATTGAATAGAAGAACAGAATAAATAGAAGAACAGACTGAATAGAAATTGGGAGTTTATTAGGGTTAGGGTTACCAGGAGCGTCGGCTCTGATAATTAGAAAGAGAAAGTATAACAATTAGAATATCAAAAGCATATCCCTCTCCTTACAATTATATCCTTATTTATAGACTAACAAATTATAAAATAACCCTTAAAAGATATAACTATGTCTATTTCAACCCTCAGTAATTTTGGAAATAGAATCCTCCTGTTTGGAAATAGCATCCTCATCTTTGGAAATAGAATCATCATTGTTTTGAATATTAGATTCACAACATCCCCTTCCCCTTAAGAACTTCCTTGCCCTTTTCGAACGTGGCTTCTGCATCGGAAACTGTTTACAGAATTTAGGAATTTGGGCTGATAGCAGAGTTGTAGACTCAGCATTCATAAAAAATAGTTGACCCCCAAAACAATTGTCACCCTTCTTCACATTACGAGCTACGTCGTCCCCTGTCATTAAATAAAAGGAACTGCCCTCTTTATTACCCGACAGTCGAATCTTCTCACCCGATAACCTAGCTTTCATAACTCTCGCCTCGAAATCAAGGCTCACTGTTCCATATTTAGTCATCCAATCAACTTCCAAAACCATATCATAACCTCCCAATTTGATCGTTCGGAAGTCTAGTAGAAAATCATGACTCTGCATTTTCCAAGCCAAATTTGTGCATAAGAATCGACTAAATATTCTGCCTCCGCCTGCAATAGTATCCCCCATAGGCATTGTTTCCTTTAGAACACAACCCAACTGAGATGCAATACCCTCATCAATAAACGAATGCGTACTGCCACTATCAATTAATATAGTGATTTTCCTTTTTTTGAGTTGTCCAAGAATCTTGAGCGTAGCATTATTAGCACTCCCATTAAGAGCGTGCATTGAAATCGAACCCCCGTCGTTAACTCCTTCGACTCTAGCCCCCTCTTTAGCCTTAAGATAGTCATCATAGATATATTCGGCTTTGGACTCCTCTTTAGCTTTAAACCAGTTATCTATCTCGTCTTCCATTACTTCAATATTGAATAACTGATGACGATTGGGGCAAACGTGATCTTTGGAATATTTTTCGTTACACTTGAAACAAATACCTTTAGCACGTTTTTCTCTCATTTCTGCAAACGTGAGATCTCTAACTGGTATTTCAGTAGTATTTTCGTTAATAGTTGGTTTAAACGTACCTTGTTGGTTATTACTCCATGGAGGTTTTGGTTGTGTTTCATTTGAGGTCTGAGTTGACAATTTGGTGAACAATTTCTTTTCCTTACCAAGAGGTTCGAGGAATTCGTCCTTCACCTCAACTAGTTTTATTGCCTGATCTAATGTCACTGGTCCTGCCATCTTTAAAACCTCTCTCAATTCAGGTCGTAAGCCTCCCATGAAACTCTTCACATAGTATTCGTCGTTCTGTGGAAAACATTTAGCTGCAACCAATGCTCTTAGCTCTCGCCATTGATAGATATAGTCTTTCAAAGTCTCTGTCTGTCTCAACTGATTAAATTCTATTATCACATCTTGGTGTCCCTCTTCTTGAAATGCTAATAACACCTCTTCAGAGAATTCTTCCCAATTTGGCAATGAATGATCTCCCGCAGTCCGTATCGAATTAGGACTTGTAGTGTGTTTCCGATTACTGATAGGAGTCTCAGTTGTTCCAAAACTTTGTTCGACCGGCTGTTTGTCTGGCCTTCTGTAAATACCATCTCTCTCGTAAGGGGTTGCTCCAGAACTAAATCTCGACTGTAGTGGAGGTGTATTTAAACCTCCTCCTTTGTCTTCGGTTGATTTATTATTTGTGTTCGAATTCTTGGATTCCAACAGCCTTATTATAGATTCAAATTTTTCAGCGTTAGCTTTCTGCATAATCTTGAAGTTACGAGCAGTTTCTATCTGATTCGCTTCAATATTCTGATTAATTTTGAGATTCTCCAACTGCAGTAACTGGAACTTATCATTAATCTGTGATTCCATCGTCTCGATGCGTTCAGTCAGATTCTGGATCATCTTTTCATTATTTTTGCTACGTGAATTCACCATTCTCAGCGGAAGTCCGAGGATCGTAAGCTCTGATACCACTTGTCGTGACCTTACTATCAATCACGATATAAATCTCATAATAATAGTTTCGTAGAATAGATAAAGAAGAACAGAATGAGTAAAAGAACAGAATAAGAACAGAATAGATGGAAGAACAGATTGAATAGAAGAACAGAATAAATAGAAGAACAGACTGAATAGAAATTGGGAGTTTATTAGGGTTAGGGTTACCAGGAGCGTCGGCTCTGATAATTAGAAAGAAAAAGTATAACAATTAGAATATCAAAAGCATATCCCTCTCCTTACAATTATATCCTTATTTATAGACTAACAAATTATAAAATAACCCTTAAAAGATATAACTATGTCTATTTCAACCCTCAGTAATTTTGGAAATAGAATCCTCCTGTTTGGAAATAGCATCCTCATCTTTGGAAATAGAATCATCATTGTTGTGAATATTAGATTCACAACAGTTTACTCGAGGGAGCTCACCAAGGTTTTGGTTTAATCCATGAATTTCTTAGTCACACAGAAAGATGTTTTGTTTTGGTAAAATGAAATTATATATTCATTAATGTCATCATACTGTGCTACTGCTTATTTATAACCATTATGAAAACCAGGAACAAGTTATTGATGGTTCATCTGAACAGCCAAAATACGAATATGATTCAGTTCGACTTGAAATATAATTGTTTATTCCAGAGCTTTCTGAAAAACCATGTTGAGTAGATTATAAATAAATTGATCTTCCAGAAGCATATGAGAAATGGGCATCATTCAAGGAAAATATTAAAGGACGTGACATTATATGTTTTTTGTATAGTGTTGCCACTGGAAAGGGTACCCACAAAGTGATACCTGCAGCTTATGAACTCATATTGGCTCAAAGAGAAGACAGTATAAATAAAGTTTTTACCCTTTATTTAAAAAAAATCTTAATATCTCTAGAATATTTAAAATCTTATATTAATGTTTAGATACAAAATATTTTCCAAATATTGCTCTCTTTTATAGTGGGATGTCTCAGTTTTCATTGTATCTCAACTAGGGACATCTTTCTGTATTTATAAATTTATTAGCAGTTTTCAGAAGTATATTGCACACGTATTTATGAATGAACCATAAACATATTTTTGTTTGTGATGATGATACAAAGCATAAACTCTTTATTTTTTATGTTAGATTCTCTTTTCATTACTAAACATGAATTGATAATTATATAACTACTGACAACTTTTCATTTCAGTTACATAGATTCAGAAACATGTTTGGTAGTTTATAACAAAATGGATCATCTAGAAGCACATGAAAAATGGGTATCATTCAAGGAAATTTTGAAGGATGTGGTATTAAATGTTTTTGTATGAGTGTTGTCACAGGAAATGGTACCTTAGAAGTGATATATGCAGCTTATAAACTCATATTGGCTCAAAGAGAAACAATATAAATCAAGGACTTACCTTTCTTTTAAAAGAAATCTTAATGTCTCTAGAATATTTGAAGTATCATATTAATGTTTAGATAAAAATTTGTTTTCAAATATTACTCTCTTTCAGAGTGGGAGGTTTCTATTTTCATTGTATCTCAGCAAAATACATCTTTTTGTATCCATAAATTTATTAACTTTTTTCAGAAGTATAATGCAAAAGTGTTAATGAATGAACCTATAAACATATTTTTGGTTGTGATGATGATACAAAACATAAACCCTTTATTTTTTTATGTTGGATTCTCTTTTCATTACTAAACTTGAATTGATAATTATATAACTGACCACTTTTATTACAGTTGCATAGATTCAGAAAGAAGATTTTGATACAAGAGAGAAAGGTATTAGGGTTAAATATAGTGACGAGAATAAAGTGACAGTTATAATGTAGTTAATTGTGAAGAGTGTGTAATGAAATGATTTTAGTTGTATCAGATTTCAGCACGTATTGGAAGTATGTGGAGTATATAAGTCTTTGTGTAAATTTTGGTGTAAAAGAGGTGACACCGTTTTTGTTGGAGAGGTTAAATTTAGGTTTTTCTTCTTCCAATGATTTTGTATCTTTTTAATGATTGAGTTATGAAAACACATTTTGCAGATGGAGATGACATGAAATGACTCTAATGGACCAGATGGCCTCAATGGAATTAAAATCTTAACTTTCATCTACACAACATGTAAACATAACTGATCACTTTTCATTACAATTACATAGATTTAAAAAGAAGATTTCAGCACATCTTAGAAACAGGTGGGTATAGAAATCTTTGTCTAAACTTGGTGTAAAGGAGGGTGACACCGTTTTTGTTGAAGAGGTTAAATTTAGCTTATTCCAACGATTTAGTATCTCTTAATAATTTATATGAACACATTTTGCAGATACCACTAAATTTATAAAATTAATAAAGAAATTAAAACAGTGTAAGTTCATGTTTATATTTATATAAGAATATTTAGTTCATATAAGTTCGTTTATAAAAAATTTAAATATTATAAGTTCATATATGTATATATATTTTCTTTTAATATAAATATATATTATTTTATTATTAATTTTATATAAATATTTTCTTTCATTATATATAAACATATTAATGAACATATTGAATTAAATATCATATAAAAACTTCATTTATATTTTTTCCCGTACAACGTATGGTATTTTACTAGTTTCCTTTAAAATAGTAACACTATTTATCCCCCTTGTGCTGAAGCTTATCTTAGATGGTTGTCTCCTAAGATATAATGAATTAAGTAGTGATTCAACACTGAAATCACTACACAGTGAACTTGACAAAGTACCTGAATCGAACGTCGGGTTTCTACAGAAATATGAATAGTTAAGAACTTGAAGACACTCAAGTAAACTAAGGAAAAAACCTTTCAAATTTTAGAGATATAATGAAATGAGTGAAGAAGATATATATGAAGATTTATTTATTGTTGAAAATTAAATCATCAAAATAAATTCATTTATCAATCCAACCGCTGATAATTCATTCAACGACTTCTATTCCTAGACTCTTGACATTCGATCTTATCCATTGTCATCAAATTTCACCAAATATTCACATTTGAATTTGATTTGAATTTATATTGATTTGGATTAAATTATATTTAATTTATTTATTAAAATTTTCATTTTCATTTAATTGCGGTTATAAATAAGGTTTTAGATCAAGAATAAAATAGAAAAAAGGGGGAAATCGGAAAAAGAAAGAAAAAAGAGGGAGAAGAGTTTCAAATCCAGATTCACAATCTATATAATTTCAAACTTTTCTTCTTCTAAATTTCGGAGTTTGAGTGTGCTAAAGATTGAGAGTTAGCGTAGATACCATTTTAGGGAGGATTTAGAAATCGTGTAAACTTTTGATGTAGCTCATTTTTTTTATAATGTTTCAATTTTTAATGATTTGTTTTGAAACATTCTTCTCTTTAACATTGCATTATACTTTTCCATGTCTAGTATTGATGATTGGTGTTGGTTTTAAAATGTGTTACAGTTCTACCTAAGACTTTTTAAGACTTTTTGGTGTAACGAGAAAGGCCGAATAAGAACGCCCAAATAAGAGATTTGAGTAGTTTGTTTTCCCTTTTCTTTCTTTATCTCTATTGTTTTTTTTCTGGAAGCCACCTGGGTTTGTCCCGACGTTCTGCTCTACATGCTTCTTAAAGGCTGACTGTTTGAGGCATTTATTAGATATTTTGTCTTGAAATACCATAAATATATATATATATGATGCTAAAAAAAATAATTACATACAATGTTACAAACAACGAAATCACCATAATACAATGTTAATTAGAGTCATGTTCTTAGAACATTTTTCTTGAAACAGTTCTACCGTCTTCCCTTGTGGTGGAGCTTATCATACATAACTCTCTCCTAGGGTATAACAAATCTAGTAGTAATTCAACACTGAAATCACTATGCATAAAACTTGACAAATTACCTGAATCGATCACTAGGTTTCAATGAAAATACGAAAACTCAATATCTCGAAGAACACTAAAAAAACAAAGAATAAAATATTTCAAATTTTAGAGAGATAGTGAAATGAGTGAAGAAGAGATATATGAAAAGTTCTAACATGAGAGAATATTTATAGTTGAAAATTAAACCATCACAATAAATTCATTTATTAATCCAACCACTTCTATTCTTAGACTCTTGACATTTCTAGACCCATGACATTTGATCTTATTCATTGTCATTAAATTTCACCAAAAATTCACATTTGAATTTGGTATGAATTTATATTTATTTGGATTAAATTACATTTAATTTATTTATTCAAATTCTCATTTATATTTAATTAATAGAATTAGTTTAAAATTCCAACAATCCCCACATTAATGAAAATTGAAGGATTAATCCGTTGAAAGGTTCAATAGTTGAATCCTATATATGATAGGCAGGTGTAACCCCTTTGAACCTTCCCTTATAAAAGTATATATATAACTTTACTAGTCGATTAGTAGACTCAATATCATTAAACTATTCTGTCATTTGTGTAAACGATTACACACTTTCACATAGAATTTTTCCTGATACATGTCAAACTATCATGGTTGTGTATGTTTTGGCCATGAAACACGCGTTTGATTATGTGAGAGGATCTAGAATTGAGCCGTATAATTTCTTTAAAGTGGATCCACTTCTCCCTCACATAGGTGATCTCTTTGCTCACAAAGAATAATTAAAAACGATATGCTTATCCTCATCAAATTATATATTGTTCTGTTATAGGATTAATCCTCAACAATAATCTTCCAAGTTAGTACGATTAGAATGTCCCATTGAATCTAGTTCATGAGATCTCTAGTCTACATATGTTGGGTTTTCCTTCATACCAATTATAGTAGGCTCATGTCTTTAAAATACTTTCAAACTAACTCTATATTAATTTTTTTTTAGGAAAATGACTTATTCGACACTTTATGAAAACCCAAAACGGGAAAAAACGACATGAGATTGTTTGTATCAATCTAGACAATCCCTAAATTTGATACATTGAAAAAGCACAAATGAATCAATCCATATACAAAAATAAGTAAAGAAAAATTACAAAGATTTCAAACACATTTTTATCTTGTTTTAAACATACATAGCTTCGTGATTTCTGAATATTTCACTCCCCATTTTCTCTTAAGTCCCAATTTCTTTCATCCTCGGAAACCCGCCTCCACGTGTCAATGAGAGCCTGAAAATCGATCATAGCATCCTTCCACACTCCTTCTGGATTTCTACAAACTCATCCTTAGACCCTTATATTCCTTTTACCCAAATATGATATACAACCGAGCCAAACCCGCATTTATAAACACTTGCTGGAAATTTTTACCTTTGGATTTAGTTAGAGTAGCCACCTTGACTTCCTCCCATTCCACCAGAAAACTCAATAAAGTCATAGCCGAGGCGAATTCGCTCCAAACCAACCTAGTAAACGGGCAGTCGCTTGATAAGTGATAAATAGATTCCTCACTTGCCTCGCATAATAGGCAGCTATAATCCGATATCTCCATGTACTTCTTTACTCGGTCCCTCTTGTTTAACCTCCCCAAAATGCAAGCCAAATGATGAATTGTTGCCTCGAGATAATCTTCGATGACCAAACCAAAGGAGCCCACTCTACAATCGAGCCTCTTTCCCGAATAACATTCCATACCTTACTGAAAATTAGTTTTCCTTTCTCATCGGCTTCCCATGAGTGTGAATCATCCCTATCATGAATTTGAATATCATTAAGCCGTTTGAGAACCCGGTGCCCTTCTGGTATGCGTCGTAAGTGGGTCTCATTTTCCATCGTTAAAGTCTCTTACCGTGGTAGCCAAGCAGACCCTTCTTATACGCATATTTCAGAATTATTCTTTAAGAACTAGGGGTTGTTTTTCAAACCAAGGGTCGTGCCAAAACAATGTACCTTGACCATCTCCCAAACGTATGTCGAAAAGTGGTGTTTGAGTTTCAATATCTATTTGAGTGACCATGTCATTTCGTCTTTGATTTTACTTCTCCATACATTCACTTTTTGTTTCATAAATCGTGAGTGGACCCATTTCATTCAAAGAGAGTTTTGTTTATTTTGAATCGCTCACAAATACTTGAAAGTGAGCGCTCTATTCCACTCAACGTTGCTCTTTAGCCCGATACCGCCCTTGCTTTTCGGCTTACAAATATCAATTCACTTAAATTTGTTGCCCCCTCTACCTCGGTTGCCCCAAATTAAATCACGTATAAAAAAAATCCAGCTCCCTCATCACCTTCTTTGGAAGCACCAACAGTTGAGACCAATATCTGATTACCCCATAATGACGCTCTTAACTAGCTCGATTCGACCTTCATATGATAGCTTATTCGCTTCCCATCTAGTGATAGTATTCCTTACTCTCTCGGTGAACGGACGATAATATTATATTGACTAATATAGTCAAATGTGATGACGCAATTAGAGAATATAGTCTAATGACATTATATCTAAGACATGTATGTCAAGACTTGTCATTGACTCTAAGTTTTTCCAATTTCAAATTATTTTTACAATAATTATAAATTTTCTCTTAGACAATCTTGAAATATCTTCAAATAAGCCCAATCATTCATACATAATTATCATTTAAACATTTTTTTTGAAAAATTATGTTTACTTGACTAACTAATAGACAAAATGTCTTTGAACTATTATGACTTCGTGTAAACGATTACAAATTTCATAAAAAATATATTTTTGACATATGTCAAAAATTTATGAATATATATTATATTATTTAATCTATCAATCAAAATTTCGTTAGAAGATTTTTACTCATATAGTCGCAATTCAAATGTAAACATATTTTTTTGGGAAAATAGCTTAATGACATTTTATTAAGAACTAAAAAGTAGAAGAAATGGTCATTAATCAAAGTTAGACAAACTCTACCTTTGATTAAAAAAAAATCAAACGACACTAGAATATCTAATTAGACACAAACAAAAAAATCAGAGATTACATACAACTAAAACATACTTGTCATACTATTTAACATTCTTGTTCAATGTAGCCAATATAAAGAATGGAGAAGTTTGTCCAAATTTAAATTTTTATTGTTTTAACCAAGATGATATCAAATTCAAGACAGTCATTTTAACTAGGAATTATACATTTTTTTAATTTTGAGCTCACTTTTATTATTAAAATATTTCTATACAAGTTGATTGTTAATGATTATCACTTTTATAATTAAATTAATTTTTTAAAATACGAAAAAAATAAATAAAATTAGTATTATATTTTAAATATCTATTATAAATAAATAGAATTTATATTATGTTATATTATATATATATATATATATTATAAAATGTCATTTTTTTAGGTGCGCGGGACTCAAGTTGAAGCCCATCCAAGACCAAAACTCGATGGCCAAAAACAAGCAAGTATGAAAGATTATGGGCTAAATTAAATACAAAACAAATCGGAGGAGTAAATTGAGCAGAAGAAATAATGGGGGACAAAGAAGAAAGAGAAACATTTTCAAAGGTGACTTTATATATTTTAAAAATATCATGCAATTATATTATGAATGGATAATCGTTTAAGTACAAAGACAAAAACATTACATTTAAGAAAAAAATCACACAAATAATACAAAATTAACGTGTACGGAGATCTTCCAAAAGGGCAATGAGCTCTTTGATTAGATTTGTTAACTTCTCATTTCGAACCTCATATAATGTTAGGATGATAGCATTGTGAAGAATCCACAACGGTCATTTAAGATTATTGAAGGTTCTACAATTTATCTCATAATTGAGGTATAACCCCATTGTTTTATGCATGCAAATCTAAATGTCTCAATCCAAGTTTCCCAACACGCACTAATGATTCCCGACATAACCTTGTGAATACCAGTAATACTTCAAAGAAGACTCCAAATACTATCGACATCCTTACAATGTAAAAGGAGATGAGGGATCATCTCCACATCCTTAAGACACAAACGACATCGACTAACTAATATAAGACAATCACGCATATATCTATCATTAGTTAGAATACCACTATGAATTACACTCCACCCGAAAAAGAGATCTTAGTGGGAATTGTGCTCGCCCATTTTCTATTTCCCTAACGGTACCGATTTTTTATTTTCAGTTCCTCGGGATTTTAGTTCTTATTTGATAGTCAACCCGGACTGAGCTGGTCAAAGGTATAAAAATATAGCCTTGGTTTACACGCCAAAAATATCTTTCAAATAAAACATTATTTAAGAAAAATATTTGTTCAAAAATGTAGCATTGGCGCTTGGTTTGGAGATTTAAATATAAATCGTTGGATTTACGTATAAAAATGTAATAATACCAGAGTTTTCATAAAGATGTTCATTGTTTAGTTACACTCGGGAAAAGGCTTTCACATTATGTCCTCTATTGTAGTTAAAGAACATTTTTATTTTTCAAAAGTTTGACTAGCAAAAGATTTATTTATAACATTTATTTTCTTCGAAATTTTGGTACGGGGGTCCTAAAAAAGGTTGGTACGAAAAAGGTAAATAATTATACAAAATTATTAAAAGGCGTACCTACGATTACGTGTAGTACAAGATTAAGTAGGGATTGGGTATGTTTTCAAGTCAAGTACCGAAGGGGCTCGATCTAAGCCGAGTAAGGTCTCGGTCGGGGACCAGTTATCCTAGATCGAGGTGTGGGAGAGACTCGGTCTTCGACTGGAATTCACCGGTCCTGGATTTAGGAGACTCGATCCCAAGTCTGGGATGATCGGTCAGTCTCGGTCCTAATCTCGATCACAGGACAAATTCCTTAGTCCTAGATCAAGAACACTTGTCAAATTCATCAGTACTAGCTCAAGAACATCGGTCTTAGGACTTGGTTTTGACTCAAGAACCCCAGTCCTTGGTCTCGGTCCTAGGTCTAGTTTCTCGGTCCTTCCTCTTAGTCAGGACCAAAGGTTCTTGGTCTTGTAAGACTCGGTCCAAGAGGACAGAGTGTTCTTCATTTGGTATGAAGAATTGATATATATAAATTTGATACAAATCATAAAAACATGATCTATAAGCTGCAATTAACTCATATGAATATGGGGATTATAATCCCTATCCCTAAACACGATCAATCGAGTGTTAAAATGATCAATTTAACAAACCGATTTCTAAGGCAAAATTTGGGATCTTTTGAATTAGGTCATTTCAAGGCGTAATTCTTGTTTCAACAACTTTAAAATGATGATTATAGTCAAACACAACCAAAATAAGAACATCATTAAAGCTTTGTAACACATTTACAAACTGAAATTTAATGTTTATTTTTAAAAAAATAGTTCGATCAAACATGATCGGGATGTTGATTTCATTGTTTGAAAATCATCCTAGCTTATTTACAAACATATTGGGCGGCTAATGCATCAAAGTTCAAGCTTAAAAGCTCAGGAATACGATTTTCAAAATTTCCAGATTTTAAAATAAAATTTTGATTTTTTAATTAGATAGAATTGATGTAATCTATTTCGATAGAAAGCTTACAAACCATCTAAGGATTGATTTCCACTCAAGAAAATACATAATTGAATCATAAAAATGATCAACCTGATCAATTTTGGAAAAATCCAATTTCAAATCATAACTTGAATTACAGCATGCCTGAGAGCTTATAAATGATTGGAGAACCCTCCAAGGATGCGTATGAAGCCTTCCCAAGCCCTGGATTGAAATTTGGATCGTCGGAGAAGATTTTGCAACATCCAGTCGTCAAAGTTCTTGATGATTCTTTAATTTAGGCTATAATGGTCGATGATTGTTTGATGATTTGGAAGTTTAACACCTAATGAGTATTTATACTCAACTAGGTCAGTTGTGGTGAACGATTTCGACTTCAATTTTTTCATTGAAGTTCTTATCCCTAATTCTGTTCTTATTTTCGGTAGTCTAGTTCTAGGATAAGATAGGGATTCTAGGCTTAGGATAACGTCGTACAAAGTATTGAAGTGGTGAAATGTGACCAACTTCATATGAAATAATATCATCTCGCGATACGTAGTACCTAATTCAATTATTTTAGACAACAGACGTCACTTCCAAGGGAAGTACTCAAGGTGTTGAATGAGTTCAAAATTGAGCATCATAAGTCGTCTCCATACTGACCCCAAACTAACAGAGTAGTTGAAGCGGCTAAAAAAAATATTATCACGGTCAACAAAAAGATGGCCCAGACATACAAAGATTGCCACGAGAAACTACCTTATGCTTTGTAGGGTTATCAAACGACTGTCCAAACGTCTACAAACGAAACTCAATTTTCATTGGTCTATGGTAAAGACGACGTGCAACCTATTAAGATTAAAATTTCTACACTTAGAGTACTCCTCAAAAGTCAAGTTGTAAAAGAAGATTAGATGAAATTCTGGTACAATTAGTTGACTAAAATGGAATATCGATGATTGGAGGCCCTTTGTCACACTCAGATGTACCAAAATCGAATGGCACGTTCCTTCAACAAGAAAGTCAAGCCTTGTAACCTTTATAAAGATGACTTAGTACTAAAGAAGACTTGAGAATTGATGGATCCGAGAGGTAAATTCCAGCCGCGATAGGAAAGACCGTTTATAATCAAGAAAATATTCTCAAGAGGAGCAACTCGATTCACTACACTTGACGAACATGAGTTTTCGGCCCCGTACAATCTCGACATGTTGAAGAAGTATTTTGCTTTAATGCACTCAAAGAGGATATGATGTGGATGCATGATGGGATCGATGAATGACATAGTAATATTCATGTTTTCAAATTGAGAGTCATCTAAAATGTGTAAGAAAATTTAAAAAAATATATAAAAAATAACAAAATGATTATGATAACAATAAGGTGAAATTTATCACACTAAAATCTTATTTCCAAAACTAGAGGCATTAAAAAAACACAAATACTAAATAGAAAAAGAAAAAAATAATAATAAATAAAAACAACGATCTTCAAACGAGTGTTTGAACTATATTATGACCTGATTCCTTGGAAAAGGATACGTAGGCAGCTTACTCTTTAAGCCCAGTTACCACCACGCTTCTTTCAAAAGCATTGAGAAAAATAAGATGTTTTTTATCACTCTAGCAAAAAAATAACAAAATAAAAATGAAATATGATAAAAAAAAACAAATGAGAAATAATGATTTAGAAAATAAGTAGGAATGATGAATAATTCATTATTTTGATGATTGTTTCAAAAGGAACTCAATGTTTTCTTAAACTCGAACAAATGATATTCGAATAAACACTCTCTTAAGTCATACGAACATTTAAAATGTCTGATTTTTCTAAGTGATATTTGTGAAAATGCATAGTTCAAAATTGAAACCACATTAACAAAAAGATGTGACTTATGAGGGTCATGCATGCGTAAGAACTTGAAGGCTTCGAAATTAATGACAATAAAAGACTGTGTTAGTTGAGATATTAAAATCGTCAGTTGTTGTTCATTCAGACTCTCAATTTGGATGCCAAAAGGGTAAAAGCATAAATGTATCGATTCTATTGGATTACCCCGGTCTAAAAAATGAGTGTGTACTTATTTCGATTGAGATATTGAAATCACTACTTGTCGTTAAACTAGACTCTTGTCTTGAATGCCAAATGCAAGAACAAAGCGTACCGATTCTATCAAATACATCCTGAGTATTTACTAAAAAAACAAATAAAAAAATAAAGTCCAAAAGTCAAAAACGCAAAAACGAAAACCCTTCTAAAGGAAAGGATGAACCTCTTGATAAAACGGTTAAGTCGAGCATGAAATAAACTTCAATACTTGATGTATGAGCAAAATAAAATCACTCAAAAAAAATTCAAAGCGATCATTGGCGTTAGAGAGTGATTTTATGATTGATAAACTTCAGGTCGAGGAAATACAACGATCATTGATCACTTTTTGAAACAGTCACGAAAAGAATAAATGAATCAAACTTTTAAAAATATTTTGATCCAAGATCGAGAAAACGAGTACAAATGAAAAAAAGACAACAACAGTTAGAGGGTAGACAAATCTAACTTCATTCCTCCATTGTGAAACGAAAAGTAAAATAAACCATAAGTTCAGTACTATGGATATTTTGTTAACCAAAATGATATAAAAAAACAAACGAAAAAAGAGGAGAAAAAGGCTTTACATTTGAAATCTAGGGATGACTTCGAAAAAAATAAAAAATAAAACCCTAAGTCAATATTAGGGGCATTTTTTTGAACAAAATGACAAATAAAAGACTCGTCTTCACCATCACTATTGCACAAAAAAGAATAAAACCTATATCAAAACTATGAGCGTTCTCAATAAAACAAAAAAAAAGATTATGTGCAGTCTCCTCTAAGGTTAGGCTACGAAGAGTGAGGGAGTTTGAGAGCGCGAGAGGCGATTCGTTAGAGTCAATGGAGGACTAGGCCCTATGATCGAGTTTCAAAGACCTAAGAAGGTCAACGAGTGTGAAACTGGTCAAGTTTAGCAAGAGCAAAACGTTAAACTATTTCAAAATGAGATGAGTCTCATCCTTGAACAAGACACGTCGTCCAAGAATATATGTTAAGGAGAGTTCAAAGTAGAAAAGAGCAAGATGTTAAATGATTTCAAAGTGAGATGAGTCTCATCTTTGAAAAAGACAGGTCGTCAAAAAGTCTACATCGAGAAGAACTCGATGTAGTAAAGAGTAAGACGTTAAACGATTTTAAGGTGATATGAGTCTCCAATGAACGAAACACATAATCCAAAAGTCTATGTCCAGAAGAATTCAATTTAGTAAGAGCAAGACGTTAAACGATTTTAAAGTGAGACGAGTATCATCCATGAACAAGACATGTTGCCCAATAATCTATGTTGAGGAGAGCTCAATATAGCAAAAAAAGGGCATTAAATAATTTAAGGTGAGATGAGTCTCATTTAAACAAAACAAATCATCAAAAAGTCTATGTCGAGAAAAACTCAATGTAGCAAGAGTAAGATGTTAAACGGTTTCAAAGTGAGATGAATCTCATGATTGAACAAGACACGTCGTCCATGAGTCTACGTTAAAAAGAATAAATATAGAATGACTCTCGGATAGACGCCATAATGATGTATCAAAGGCGCCAAGAAACACAAGTCTCTTGTGAGATTTGATAAATTTGTCTCTCAACCTTTATACAACTTTTAGATTATGTCGAAAGTTAACCCTAGCTGGGTCAAAAGTTAGATTATCAAGTAATTTTATCTTACGTGGAAAGTTATCAGAAAGTTATCATAGCTGGGTAAAAAACTACATTATTAGTTAGATTGTCAAATACTTTCAGTGTAGAAAGCTAACCCTAGTCGGGTCAAAAATTAGCTTGATTATCAGGTACTTTTAGTTTACGTGAAAAGCTAACCCTAGCCGGGTAAAAAGCTATATTGTCAACTACTTTTAGCTTATGTAGAAAGTTAACCCTAGCTAGGTCAACGCCTTGTGATATCAGGTTCTACCAATGCAACATAGAATTGGATGATAACGAGCTGGAATGGAATCAACAACGGATGGTCATCGACAAAGGTTTGAAAATTTATATCCCTTTACATTGCTTTTATAAATAAAATAAGTCCACCAAATTATAAATTGGGAGATTTGAATGAGTGTCTTTTGGTCAAACTTGGACATGTGTGTTTTAAACTTAAGTGTTATATCCAAACTTTGTCCAAGATTGACATTATGTAGATACTCATTTTAACCCCCAAATTATAATTTTAATAATTTCGAGCCAAAGAAATTAATTTCTAAAATATTCACATACGGGATAATTGCACGAGATTAAAAATAATTAATTAATTTAGAAACGGTGTCCTATCAACCGAATTCTAAAATAATGAAATTATGAACTATTTAAATAAATGAAATAAAAGAGATATAGATAAATTTAACATACTAAATAAACCAAACTAAATAAAAAAAATTAGGAAAATATGTATTATTGATATTAATGTTGATTTATTTATTTTGTAGGAATTTTAAAAAATAGGATCAAGCACCCAGTCAACTAAGTCAAAAATCTGGTTAACCAGGTCAAGAACAAGAAGTGGGTATCAAACGAGATCCGAGAAGAATTGGTCGTAGAGGTTGCTTGGGACAATGATGTTAAAATCTCGAGTTACTCTTAAAATCTTACAATTTCACGTAAGGTTAACGAGTCTAATTTTAAGTAAACTATTAAATAGGTAAACACTTACGATTTTAAATTTACGATAACAAAATTTTACGATTTTACAAATTTATAAATAATTTCAATTTTACGATTTTATACGACTTTACGTTTAAAAATAAAATTATTATTTATTCAAATATATTAATTAATATAATTAATTTTATAACTATAATTTTTTATAATATTATTTACTTATTAATTTTTATAATTAATTTTATAATTAAATATATAAATTTTTAAAATTGGCTAAATAAAAAATACTTAATTATATATATAAATAATAATAATATATAACTATTATTTTTCAATTCAAACTCTTACGATTTCATCTAAACTCTAGATTTTACGAGTTTATCACTAACTAACGATTTTACGTAAACTCTCAATTTTGATAATCTTATCTTAGGAATTAAGTGAAGGCCAAATCACCTTTTTTCACTTGGAGAAGTCCAATAACTGAAGTTAATGCCCAATTAGGCCCAATATTAGGAATGAAAATTTAAATTTTTAGTATATATAATATTATTAATTATATATTATATATATATAATATATATTACCATGTAATATCATATTACTTTTATATTTATTTTCTTATAATATTCTTTTAACTTTTTCTCTCTATATTATATATAATAATATATATTTTTCTCTCTTTACTATATTACTTATTTCTCTCACTATATTATATATAATATAATAATATTTTTTTTTCTCCATATTATATTTAAAATAATAATATATATTTTTTTTCTATCCCTATTGTAATTGTTGTAATTGGTAAACAATTTAATTATTTTTTATAGCAATTTTTATCTTTAATATTAGACTTATTTTCTTATCTAACCTGAAAATCATTTTTGAGGTTACATTTTAATGCTCTTAGATTTATTTTTTTTATTTGTTCTTATTCTTATATTTATCTTCATAATATTTTCATCTACCGGTATTCATCTCGATTTTACCTATTTATTTTCTCGAATCATGACAATAACCTAAGCGCATGCCTTAAGAACATATTGAAACAAACCATTAATCGCATGATTATGTTTGGATTCATCCTTAAAAGCATGTACTTGGGAGAATTGTATAAACGAAGTGTAAAAGAATTTTTTTTATAAAATTGTCAAAAGTTTGTAATTGAGACCATCATTGATGGGCATAAGAGACATATCGTTGTTGTCATTTTTCACGTGTAACCAAGCCCCGAACTATGATTATAATCTTTTTTATTTGCGTTCAAAAATGTGCAATATTTTTTTTCCGATTTCTTAATGAGAAAACTTGGTGGCGACTCTAAAAAGTCAAAGCTAGTCTAATCGATATTATTAAATTCAATTTCGCTTTCTCACCTCATTTTATACGAGATAACTTTTGAAAAAGTCCTACTCTCGTTTCATTTTACGAGGTTCGAGAGGAAGGTAAGCCACGAGATTTAATAAAACTAATATTAAGTTAAACTCTAGTTCAGCCTATCATTTTAGTTCCTCATCCCACTCGGGATTCGAGATAAACATAATTTATGAGGCCTGTGTGTTTAGACTCTACAATATTATATTTGTAAAATTAAAGAAATATAAAAATAAATAATTTAAATAAATATATATTATATAAACATTAAAATAAAATTTATAAAGATAAATTAAGTTGTATGAATAAAATTGAATTATTGTCCAACTCACCTAAAATTGAAATTTATGTCTTAAATAAAATTAAAAATATTATATTTATAAAATTATGTAAAGATAAATATATATATATATATATATGAGTTACGTGGAGTGCTGATTAAACATGCTGACTCATTATTTATTTATTTCTCTTTTATATTTATTAATAATATTCTCTCTTTTCTTATTAATTACATTTTCTCTCATTCTCTCTTAAATAAGACGCATTGAAAAAAATATTAATTTTTTATTATTAAAAAACACTTAATAATTTATCTCTTTAATATTTATTATTATAAATATTCTTTTTTTTAAATTATTGTAAATGTCACTATAAACACAAACACGCATTTTAATTATTTTTCTCTCTCAATAATTTGTTTTCTTTTATTTATTGAAAAATATAAATTTTATTTTCAATAATAAAAATGACTCAAATTAAAATAAATAATAATTAATTGTGTTATATTTAATTAAAAATATTTACCTGAGTTAATTTACTATTTTATATTAATAAATTACCAAATCTAATTAAAAAATATCAATAAAATAAACTTACCAAAAAAACATGGTCCAAAATATATCATAACATCTCCTTTTAGAAAATCAAACAACATAATATAATCGATAAATTGTCTTTAATCATCACGCAATAGTAGTTTTCACGAGTCTTCTATCGTCAACATATTGACATCGAAAACTTCATTTCTACAAGACAAATGAGAAACAATATATAATTTAAAATAAAATTAATATAATTTAATACTAAAATAATTGTCTAAAACATAATAAATCAAATCTTTTTTCGAGCCTTTGTAATCGATTTCTTCACAATTTGTTCAATAACAGATTGTTTTCTCTTTGTGGGTGGACGACCTCGCGCTCGTACTTTTAGTGGAGAGTGTATTGTTTTTACACTAGATATTGTCACTCGCGATAAATTGTTTTCCTTTTATCCCCAACATAGTCTCTACTACTTCAAATATCAAAGTTGTTTCTTCTTCTTTTACTAGTGAGACATTGCAAAACATTAATCCTCTTAATTCATCTTGAAATAATTTCAATATTGTGTTAGTGTACACACTTTGAAATTGTCTCTCAATAGGATAACCAGTTATTACGGGCATGATTGAATTGAAAGAAATGAAATCCAATTTTTTTTTCATTTTCAATCTTACTCTTCAAAGCATTATCATACTGCTCAACAAATTGCTTTAATGATGTCTTAGAATGCACATAATCATCAAAAAATGCATTCATACTTTCACTTCTCTGAGATTTGGACATACCTGCCCAAAATTTATCTTTGACATATATAGGCATCCATTTATTACGTTCTTCATGTAGAGATGTCAACCAAATATTATTGTCCAAGTTAAACTCCTTAATCATTTTCTGCCAATTATTCTCATCACATTCATCAACTGTAAGGGAGTTATACACAATGGTCTTCAATTGTTTCTTTATCATTTTATACTGAGAATGACTACCTAATTTAGCTGGAATTTTTTTCATTATATGCCAAAGACATAAACGATGTTGAGAATTCGGAAATACCTCTTCAATTGCAATTGCAATTGCCATTGCGCGACATTGGTCCGTAATTATAGCTTTTGGAGCACGTCCAAGCATACACGTCAACCAAGATTTGAATAACCATATGAATGATTCTGTATTTTCACTAGATAATAATCCACATCCAAGTAAAATAGATTGACCATGGTGATTCACCCCAACAAATGGAGCAAATGGCATGTCATAACTATTGGTTAAATAAGTTGTATCAAATGTAATGACATCAGAAAAATAATAATATGTAGCTCTTGATCTAGCATCCGCCCAAAAAACATTTTTAATTCGAGATTCACCATCTAAATCAAGCACATAGAAGAAGTTTGAGTTCCTACTTTGCATTCGACAAAAATAATTACTTAATGCTTCAGCATCTCCATCCCCTAACCTCAATCTTCTAGCTTCTGAAATATAATTTCTACAACTTCTTTCATCAAATGGTAGATTATCATAACCTCCAACCTCAACTACAAAGGATTGAAAACTTTTACTTAAAGTTATTCCAGCTTGATCATTTAACTCCAATTTTCTCTTTGTAGTTGAATCGAGCATTTTATTACATCTAAAATGTCTTGATTTTCCAGGGCTCAAATTATGATTGTGTTGAAGGTGTACAGAAGTGATCTCAAAAGTTTTATTATCTCGAACAATAACATTAATTTATCATCTCGAACAATAACATTAATAACTAACATGGTGTGCAAGTTGAATGTTGTTGATTGAGCTTTTGTAGTTGATTGACCTTTATGTAGTTGATTGAGCTTCAATAGTTGATTGAGTTTCTAATAAATCCCGAAGATGAACCGACATGAAAAGAAAGAGATTTTTAAGGAGAGAAAAGAGAGAGAAATAACACTTAAGAGTTTAAAAAAGAGAATCAATCTGTTGAGTCATTAAAATATATATTTTTTTATTCTCTTATATATAAATTTTAATTAACACAATTAATTATTATTTATTTTAATTTGAGTCATTTTTATTATTGAAAATAAAATTTATATTTTTCAATAAATAAAAGAAAACAAATTATTGAGAGAGAAAAATAATTAAAATGCTTGTTTATAGTGACATTTACAATAATTTAAAAAAAAGAATATTTATAATAATAAATATTAAAGAGATAAATTATTAAGTGTTTTTTAATAATAAAAAATTAATATTTTTATTGAATGCGTCTTATTTAAGAGAGAGGGGGAGAAAATGTAATTAATAAGAAGAGAGAGAATATTATTAATAAATATAAAAGAGAAATAAATAAATAATGAGTCAGCATGTCTAATCAGCACTCCACGTAGTTCGCTGCCCCATTCGCTACATATTTTTCGCTCCCCCTATCATTACTCTATATATATATTATAAAATGTATAAAGATGAAACAAAGTTGTATGAATAAAATAAAACGTATAAAGATAAAATAAAGTTTATTTTATTTTAATTTTTATATAATATATTTTATTTTAGTTTAGAATATTTATTTGAATTATTTAATTTAATATTTTAATTTTTAATTAAATATATTATATTTATAAAATTAAATAAAAATAAAATATGTTAACATTTATGTAATATATTTTATTTTAATATTTATATAATTTATTTTATTCTAATATATAATATATAAAATTAATTTTAATTATTTAAATGAGTATTATTAATTTTAATTATATACATATTTTAGGATAATAAAATAAAATATAGATGAAGTTTAAAAAGAAAATGTATAATTTGTAAGTTAAATTAGTGGGTTTATAAGAAAATATGAATATATTAAAAAAAATAAAAATAAAATGAATAAAAGTTTGCTGGTCATTGAATTAATAGTATATATATATATATACGAAAAAATGATATTTTCAACGGGGCATTAATAGGGCATTAATAATATGTGTCTGCCATGTCAACATTAAAAAAATTAAAAATATATATATAATATATAAAAATAAATGTTCAGAACATTTTACAACACTTTTTATTTAAATATAGTTATTTTGACAGTGCTGATATTTCACTCATAAAATGACACACATGTATAAAAGTCAAGTATTTTTTTTATTTGTGATTATTTTCTCTTTGTACAGATGGTAGTGCCTTAGTGGATACAGACACTTGATTTGTTATTTGTTGATTTTTTCTCTTCGTACAGATGGCGGTTTGTACGTAGATAGTGACACTGTATATGGGTAACATCGAACTAACCCTGAAATATATTTATTTTCTCTCTCGATTCCTATACTTATTTTCTACATTTTCGTTAAGTTTATCTCATATATAATAATAATAATAATAATAATAATAATAATATAGTACTTTATTTATTTTTTATTATTATAAATTGTTAAGTTTAAAATCCACACCAAAAAGAATTGACCCAAATAATAAATTGGGACTTCTTGTTAGGGGCTAATTGTAATCTGGAACCTCTTATTTTGAATTTTACAATTTGAACATTCTTATTAGAGGTCAATTGCAATTCGGGACCTCTTATTTTGAACCTCACAATTTAAGGCTCCTTATTGAGGCCAATTATAATTTGGAACCTCTTATTTCGAGTCTCACAATTTGAGGCTCCACATTGTTAGGTTTATATAAAATGGGGTTTTGCCCTAAAGAACATGGACTTTCGTCATAAAAATATTGTGTGGCCACGTTAGTATTATTTATAATTAAATGTTACTGCTAATTTTTTAATTATAAAAGTCACGTAATACATTTTTTATGGACATTCATATCCATTAAGGCAAAACCTCATTTTGTACAAACCTGACAATGTGGGGCCCTAATATGTGAGGTTCGAAAGAAGAGGTTCAAAATTGCAATTAATCTCAATTAGGAGCCCCAAATTGTAAGGTTCGAAAGAAAAGGTCCCAAATTACAATTGACTTCTATAATGAGCCCTAAATTGTGAAGTTCAAAAGAAGAGGTCCTAAATTGCAATTAGTCCCTAATAAGAAGTCCTAAATTGCAATTAGCCCTTAATAAGAAGCCCTAATTTGTTATTTCGGGCAAAAAGAATTTGAAAAACTTTAACAATTATCTTACTATATTTGACTCATACACATTTATAAGACTATCTCCAACCGAAAAACTCATTTTTAAACACATCTTGGTGTAATGTCACATCAAACAATAATTTTTATGCAATCAAAAAACTCATTCTCAAACTCAAAATAATATTCTTATAATATTATTCTTTACATTAACTTTTATAATCTTTTAATATAACTCCATATATTTTACATTGTTATAAATTACACCACAATATTTTAATATCAATCCATTATTTTAAATTTGATTATAAATTAATTATAAAAATTTATTTAGAATTAAAAATTATAATACACATACTAAAAAATATACACCTGAAATTAAAATTAAAATTAGTCGTACAAATAAAAATGAGTTAAATTTTCAAAATAAAAAATATTTGTATTTTGTGTATTATTGTAATGTATTTTGTAATTATTATAATTATATTTTGTATTTTATAATTATATTTAAATACAAAATAAAATACTATAATACACAAAATAAATATTATAAAAAATATTGTATAAAATAATAATTAAACAAACGTTATTAAAAAAAATAAACATCATTAAATACTGTTTAATTATTATAATTTTTTAACATTATTATAATTATTTTTTAAAATATTATTATAATTTTTTTAACATTATTATAATTTGTTTTAGCACTATTATAATTTTTTTTAATATTATTATAATTTTTTAAAACATTATTATAAATTTATATTATATAAATAAATCGTATAAATAAATTAAAATTAAAAATTATATAATAAATTTAATTTATAAAATGTATCTAAATTAAATTTAAATGTTAAATAAAAAAAAAATTGAGTTTAGTTATCCCTACCATTCAAATTTGGGTTTACTGAAGAGATAGAAAATAAAGTTTATGTATTGGTTTGAGGGGAAGGGAAAAGAGAATTTGGGTATAAGATTAGGTTGGAGATAGTATAAATTTTTGGAAATTATGAAATGAATGTGAATTTTACCTGATATAATATTTTAGACTTGTTTTCATTTTCAACCTTTCTTTTTTAATTTTTATGCATTTCTTCTTGCATAGATGTTTTAAAAGTTGAACTTAAACATTTCATTTTTATTTCTATCATGCAAGAATCACATTAAAAATAAAAATAAAAACTATTGTTGATCCATTCTTTGAAATATTAAATGAAATATTATGTAAAAGTCTAAGGACAACTTAATATCATTTCCGGGGATACACACCCAAAGACACATGTATCATTTGCATACAACATTAAATAAAAAAATTTACTCTCTTTCTTGTTATGGAGTTTTTCAATTCTAAGGTTACAAATTGTATATACACTTAAACCTCGTCTACCCTACTACATGGAAACCGAGTCTGAGTCCGAGTCCGGAATATAGTCAGGATCCGAGTCTGAGTCCCTTGAGTCCGGATTATAGTCAGGTTCCGAGTCCCTTTCAGTAGTGCAGCAACACCGCCTTTGAGTAGCTGCCTTTAGAATTGGTGAATACAAATCTTCAAAACCCATTATCTATATATCCCATCCTAGACATAAATCTCACTAGCATCTACGATTACATGATATTTCAATTTTAACATAACAGGAAAAGATAGATAGTCAGAGATCGAAACTGTGGTAGGTAGGAATAAGAGAAAACGGTCAGATCTAAACTACAGATAGAATAAGATAAGAGATATCCAAATACAACGGGAAAATGAGAAGACGGACATATAACCAAATACAACAGAAATATGAGAAGACGGCTAGAGATCTGAACTACAAGCAAGAATAGGAGATGACGACCAGAGATCGAAACTACAACAAGAATGGGAGAAGACGACCAGAGATCGAAACTACAGCAAGAATGGGAGAAGACGACCAGAGATCGAAACTACAGCAAGAATAGGAGAAAATGACCGAATATCGAATCTACAATTAGAATAAGAAAAAAAGGGCAAAGATCGGAACTCCAAAAGGAATAGGTAAAGACAGACACAAATAAGAACTGAGTCAGGAATAGGAAGAAAAACATCAGTGTGAAGTTTTCATTTGGGTATGTGTCCCTTTTATAATAGAAGAGTAGAAGGAATAGGAGAAACGCGGCAAGAGGGTAAAAGAAAAAAATTAGGGTAAAATTATTGTGATGTTTACTTTGGGCTTTCTTCCTTTTATAAATAAATAATCGGGACCCCAATTACCCAATTACTATTTGGGCTCAACATATTAAACAATTTGACATTCTATCTATTTTAATTAATCTGTCATTATTTTATTTTTAATTAATTAACATTTGAAAATAATTTGTTTTTATATCAAATCCATTCTTTTCTCTCCATCTTCTTCTTCATTAAAATTTACTCCTCCGACTTGTCCGTGACCTCGGACCTCTATAAACATGAGTTCAGGGCCTTAATATAAGTAGGTTATTGATGAGAAGTTAGTTAGTATATAGAAGAAGTTGGAATGATGGTTGAGAGGGGTCAAAGACTTGACATTGAATTTATGTATTTCCATGAATTTGATTTATTAGGTAAGTACTTGACAAAAGAAAATTGAACAAAAAGAAAATTGTTCAAGTGAATCTACTGTATAATATATAATACACTAGAGCTGGACATAAACGTTCGTATTCGACTCGGGTAAGTCATGTTAGACTCTCAATCGTGTTGTGCTATGTCGTGTCTAAATCTTATGCGATTCGTATCGTGTTTTAACCCACTCAAAACATTAGGATTTACGGACTCTTTTGTGTCGTGTTATTCGTGTCCACGAGTTTATTCGTGTCGTACTAACTCGTATTTAAATTCGTGTTTCGTGTTATTCCGACTAGATTTTGCTATCGTGTCAACACAATCACACAATCTTTTATTGACACTCATGTTAATTATTTATTTATTTATATATATTAAATTATGTGTAAAACTTATACAATATTATTATATTATTAAAATTAAATTATTTGAATGTTTTAATAATAATTAAAATTTTAAAATAATTTAAAATTTTAAAAATAACATGTAAATTAATAAAAGTAATATGTGAGATAATTATTATGAGACTCAAATTTTTATTCATATAATTTATTTAATATTTATATTTTATTTTAATATTTTAGTATATTTAATTTTAATTATATATATTATATTTATAAAATTAAATAATTTATAAATTTAATGAAAATGTAAATATATTTATAGAGACGTGGCCATTTGATAATGTTAATGTAAAAGTGGGTAGTTTGAAAAAAAAAATGGGAGAGAAAGTGGGAAAGGTGGGTAAAATTTATAAATATATTTTATTATATTATTATAAATTAAAATTATTATCATATATTTATTATTTAATATATTAATAATAATTAAAATTATAAATAATTAAAAAATTAATAAGTAATTAATAAAATAATATATAAGAGAATTATTAATAGACTCACATCTTTATTCATATAATTTATTTTTTATTTATATTTTATTTTAATTTATATTATTTAAGTTAATATTTTATTTTAATATTATATTTTAGAGTGTTTAATTTTAATTATAAATATTACATTTAAGAAATTAAATATTTTATTAATTGAATAAAAATGTAATAGGTTCAGAGAATGTTAATGTGGGTAGCTAAGGTCATTTGACTAATTGTGTTTATGTCGTTTAGTATGTATACTCATTTGTGCTCGTGTCGTGTTTATACTTGTGTCATATCTATACTCGTGTCGTGTCCGTGTCGACTAGTAATCGTGTTTCGATCGTATAAACTCATAATCGTGTCGTGACTGTGTCGTCTCGTGCTTGTATTATGTCAACTTAAAACCCGAGTGAGATAATATTGTATCGTGTCGTTCCGTACAAATATCGTGTTGAATCGTGTCGATTCGTATTTATCTAACACATTGCTCAGCTCTAGAATACACTAATGACTTATATCTTTTTGTTTGAATACATTTTAGTAGAATATTTATTTATTTATTTTTTTTTTTTTTTTTTTTTTTTTTTTTTTTTAATTTACACACTAAATAGTTTAAGCGTTCAAAGTGAGTCATAATAAACTAAGGATCACGGTTCAATCATTTAACCCATTAAATTGGAGTAAATATCCAATAGACTAAAAATTATGGGTTTAATTTTTAATATATATATATATATATATATATATATATATAATTTTAATCTTTTTGTTTTACAAGTCATTTTATTAGGATGAATTTTGAGATATTTTTTCAATTGATATGATGTTTAATTAGTACTACTAATATTGGTATGGTATATAGACTATAGAAATGTAGGAAGGTAAAATAAGTATAAAATTTATAAGTTATTGTTAATTTAATTAATTATAAGAATGAATATAAATTTTATATATTTTATAATGTTGTGTTTATATAAACTATAAGAAGATAATATAAAGATAAAATACATATTTTTATTATTTTATTATTTTAATTGAAGTTATAATATTAACTTTTCTTTTATTTAACTTATTTTATCATTATTATTTTCATTTTTATAATAATATATTAACATTATTTAATAGGACTTTTTAATTATAATTTATATTATTTTAAAATATTAATTGGTTATATACAAATAAATATATATACTAATTATCTAACCATGTTATTATTTTATTTTGTTATTAAATAATATTATTAACATATTTCAATTAATAAAAAATTAATATATAATGCTTAAAAATCTATTTGAACAGAAACTATTGAAATATTACTTAAATTGCTTTTTAATAATAATTAGATCTATAACAAAATTAAAAACTATTATTTTTTATTTTTTAAAAAAATTATATAATTTTTAACAAAATTTGGTCCCTCATTTTAAATGATTGAAAGGTTATAAAGAAAATAATTAATTTATATTTGTATTAATTTTACTAGGATGATATCAAATTCAAGACGGTATGTCATTTTAACAAGGAATATACTTTATTTTATTTTATTTTGAGCTCACTTTTATTATTTAAATATTTCTATACGAGTTGATTGGTCATTATTATCACTTTTATAATTAAATAAATTATTTAAAATATCCAAAAAAAAAGTTAGTATCATATTTTAAATATTTATTATAAATAAAAAGAATATTATATATATATATATATATATATATATATATATATATATATATATATATATATATATATATATTATATATGTTAAATTATATATATATTATAATATATCTTTTTTTCAGGTGCCTGGGACTCAAGTTGAAGCCCATACCAGACCAAAACTCAATGGCTAAAAACAAGCAAGTATTAAAGATTATGGGCCAAATTAAATACAAAACAAATTGGAGGACTGAATTGAGTAAAAGAAATAATAGAGAACAAAGAAGAAAGAGAAATATTTTAAAGAGTAACTTTATATTTGTTTTAAATATCATGCAATTATAAAATAGACAGTCGTTTAAGTACATCTACAAAACAAAACATTACTTTTGTGAAGAAAATTACACAAACAATACAAAATTAATATGTGCAAATATCTTCCAAAAGAGTAATCCAAAAGAGTAATGAGCATTCCGACTGAATTTGTCAATTAGCTCACTTAGACGTATGTACTTGTACAACTAGCTCATTTAGATATATATACTAATAAAAGGTCATTTAAATATATACTATCAAAAATTGGCTCATTTAGCCTCTTTTAGTAAACCATGATTAATTTTTATTGTTTAATTTATATATTTAATAATTAAATATTAATATATTTTCTCTTTTATTCCTTTTCATTTATTACTAATAAATGAACTCTCTATTTTTTTTTATCTTTTTTATTATTTCTATATGAGCATTTATTATTAATTATTTTTATTTTATTTTATATATATATATGAGCATTCATCATTAATTATTTTAACTTTATATTTTTTCTTCTTTCTTATATTTTTTTCATATATTCACATAGATTATTAATTATTCTAAAATTGTTTGGTTTCACATAGATTATTAATTATTTTAAAATTGTTTGGTCTCAATGATGGAATATAACAATGAAAATAATGAAAATTCTTTCAATAATAAAAATTCTTCAACACAAAAATAAATTAATTAAGAATTAAAAATTGGATAATAATAAAAACTCATTCATCAAACCCAAAAGAGTAATAATCAAATATTAGACAAAACAATGCATTTACTACTATAAGTTGTGAATAAAATTAAACAAAAAATTATTAATTTTATTTTTGTTTATATTAAATAAGAAAAAAATATTCAATAAAATATTACAGTAAAACATAAAATTTATAAATAAGTTGTTAAATATTTTTTAAAAATGAGAATTTAAGCAATATAAAAATTAATAAAAAAATGAAAGATAACATATAAAAGAGAAATTAATATTAAAATAATAAAATAAATTAAGAATAAAATAAATTACCTGGTTTAATTAATGAAAATGAATGAGAGAGAAAATATATTAATATTTAATTAATAAATATATAAATTTAAAATAAAAGTTAACCATGGTTAGTAAAAGAGGCTAATTGAGCCAATTTTTGATAGTACATATGTTTAAATGATCTTTTATTAGTACATACGTCTAAATGAGCTAGTTGTACAAGTACATCCGTCTAAAAACTTTTTTCCTATATTATAATATATCTTTTTTTAAGTGCCTGGAACTCAAGTTGAAGCCCATACCAGACCAAAACTCAATGGCTAAAAACAAGCAAGTATCAAAGATTATGGGTCAAATTAAATACAAAACAAATTGGAGGACTGAATTGAGTAAAAGAAATAATAGAGAACAAAGAAGAAAGAGAAATATTTTAAAGAATAACTTTATATTTGTTTTAAATATCATGCAATTATAAAATGGACAGTCGTTTAAATACATCAACAAAACAAAACATTATATTTGTGAAGAAAATTACACAAACAATACAAAATTAATATGTGCAAATATCTTCCAAAAGAGTAATGAGCACTCCGACTGAATTTGTCAATTTCTCACATCGAATCTTATATAATGTTAGGATGATAACATTGTAAAGGATCCACAACGGTCGTTTGAGATTGTTAAAGATTCTATGATTTATCTCATAATAGAGATATAACCTCGTATCAGACATGCAAATCTAGATATCTCAATCTAGGTTTCCCTAATGGTTTTTGAATATTAGTGATACTCCAAAGAAGACTTCAAATATTAGTAACACCCTTTTATATATATATATATATATATATATATATAAATTATAAAATTAATTTATTTCAAAAATCATTTATAAATTATTGTATTAATTTATTTCAAAGACTTGACTTTTTTTTTAATAATTAATAATTTGTTTTTAGAGTTTTAATTGACACAATTGACTCACAAAGTTAATTATTTAATGAAAAAGACTTGGTCGATATTAGTTATAAATCTTCAATTTTTTAAACTTAATTTATATACTAATAAATTATTTATTTATTTACTTAAAATTTATTTAAAATTTTAAATCAATTTTTTGAGTTTAATTGACATTCAATTTTCTCCTAAACAAATTACAGTATTTAAAAAAAATATAATAATAGCTCAAATTATGTCAATTTAATCTATTACTTATTTAAAATCCGAAATTAATTATTATTTGGAATTCGTTGACACATAAATGAAACTGAAAGTAATTACTTATTTTATAATATATAGATTTTATATAACAATATGTTCAAGATTTATCAAAATATATAAACAATATAATTGGGGTCAAAATAATTGCTTACCGGTTACCACTAGAATTTGTGGTTACCTTGACAAGATTATTGAAGTGCTCATGACAAAAATCCTCGTTGAGATATATGAAACCCTTTTTTCTAGAAAATATTATAAATCAAACTTATTGTTTTTTTGTTAGGGATTATTTCTTTGAAAATAAAAAATTGTATTAAAAAAACGATGTTATTTCAAACAAAATTTTGCACCAGTGGTTAAGTTTAAATATATTAATATTAATTTTCAAACAAAATTTTGCACTAGTGATTAAGTTTAAATATATTAATATTAATTGTTTTATAATCCGATACTTTAAGGCGTTTTTATGAAAACTTGTGTTTGTCACGTTTGATCTTTTAGCTACATTTTTTGATAAGCTATTTTAATGATTTTTTTTATCTTTTAGGTACATTTTTTTATAAGCTATTTTAATGATTTTTTCAAAATATAATATTAAAAGACAAAAGTATGAAATTTGTTGTCTATCTTTTTTAGATATATAGTATTCAATTTTATAGAGAATATTATTAAATAATTTTATGAAAGAGAATTATTAAGCAATCTTACAAATTGTAGAAAGATTAATAGGAATTTAATATAGTGAATATAAAATAAATGATAGTATTAAATTAAAATAAATACATATTTAAATTTTAAGTACATTCAATTTAGAAATTATTACACCTTAATTATTTTCAGATATTTATTTTACCCCTCAAATATAATCCAATTTGATTTTCCCCTTAATTACTTTATTTGGACTCTTGAGGGCCTATTTGATTACATGAGTAATATAATCCAGCATTTCATCATCAATTAAATATTTCATCAAATTATTTAAATTATTAATAAATATAATCTTATGTTTAATTTATTCTTTTACAAGATTTTAATATAAAATGCTAAAGATATTCATATTAAATATGTTGTTATACTCCATATCTCAATTTTGATACCTATCCCCCTAAATTAGAATTAAACACGTACCTCAAACTAACAATTAGTCAAAGTTGTTTATAAATTTGTTCAAAATAAGATAAAATATAGTTAAATGTGTAATTTGAATTTGTATAGCCCATGGGACAGAATTTAAAAAAGTGAGTTTTAGGTAAAGAAATAAAATAAAGGACTAATTAATTAAAAATGTAACTAAAATTACCAGATCCAATATATTATCATTTTATTTGGATTTAGTGTATCAAATAGTTTTTTATATAAGTAATTAAATTTAAATACAGGTCCGAAAAATTCATTCTAACCGTTGGGGTCGATTTTTCAAAATTTTCGTCCATCAGTTGACGGTTAAAGGTCGGTTCAGTTTGGTAGGTTAAAATAATCGATTCCGTTGATTTATTAGTTTAATCGTTGTAAAAATTTACCAATATTTATTTAATATAATAAATTAAAGAATAAAAATAATAATTGAGTTTTATAAAATAAATAACAATATAACTAATGAATAAAAACCTAGTATCTAGTTTAGTTTTATAACAATTTTTTATGAATTAGGTAATAAAATAAATATTTAATTTAAAAAAATATATTAAAATATTAATCATATCAAAATAAGTTTAAGAAAGAAAAAAATATAAAAAATAATAAATATGTATGATTTGAATCCTGAATAGACTAAACAACATATATTAATAAATGAATCAATATATATATATATATATATATATATATATAATATAATAAATAATTATTATTTTAATATATTTAAATTAATTTTTTATTTTTAAAATTTATTAATTATTGAATTGTTTTGGTTATTATTATATGGATAAATTATTATATTATTAATGTTAATTTGTTTTAATATTTTTTAAAAATAAATTTTAATTATTATATATACATGGTCAGAAACCTTCGGTTTTTTATATATGAAACGCCAACCGAACCAAACCGATCAGAACTAGGTTATGTTGATTTATAATTATTTTTGTCAGTTTTCATCAGTTCAATTTTTTTTTCAATTTTTGGTTTTGCTTACCCTCTTAGTAGTTACTATAACAATAAACTTTAATACAACTCGTTAAAGTTAATTCATTATTAAATCATAGGTTCAAATTTATTATGCGGCTGAGTTGGATGTAAAAAATAAAAAGTGGAATATTTTTTCATTTTTATAAATAATAATTCAAAAAAATAACATTTGTTTTGAAATTTATTAAGTTGTTTATTAAAATTTGTATGATAATATATTTGGTAACTTTTTAATACAAATATTGCATTCATATATAATTTACTAAAGTCTATTAAAGAATATTACCTCAATTGACAAGATTGGATTGATTTTATATTTACTAGTTCAAGATAAATAATATAAATAATATATATATTTATATATATATATATATATAATAATTTTTAATTTTATATTAGCGAGTTGTTGTAATGCATAACCTGTTTTATTAGACTAAATGAGCCGGGTTATTGATTTGTGAGTTGACCTGTTCAGAAAACCCCTCAACTTTCAAAGTCAATAAACACTTTAATAAACTAATCTAATAAGATTCATAATTTAAATTTAATATAAAATTTGATAAATATATGATATTTTGTTTATATAATTTAATATTTTTATATTAATTTATAATAAAAGAAGTTTAAGAATTAAATTATTATTTAAACACGTTATTTTACATTCATAACAATATACTTTTTAATTTATTTACTGTAATTTTATTAAAAATATTTTTTAAAAAAAGGTTATGTTTTATTAATTAGATAACACATTATTTTATATGAGCACCTAGACATATATACGTTGATGAATTAACCCATTATTTTACCTTTATAACATTATAGTTTTAAATTTTTATATTAATATTTTATAAAATATTTTAAGATATAAAATATGTTTTATGAATTAGACAACACATTATTTTATATTCATAACACATTATAGTTCATAGAACATAAATCCAATTTTGATTTTATTCTTAAAGAAGGATAATTAAAAATTCTAATTCTAATATTGTAATGTAGAAGAAGTTTGATTATGATTGAAATTTCTTTGATTGAAGGTATATAAAAATATTTAGTATAATTTTTTTTTGTCCTGTTAGAGCTTGTTTGATGTTTGACTTATTTTTGGTTTTTTTACTGGTGTATACAGACCAAATTTGCTATCCAATTTGGTGTTCTCCTATTTCAGAGAAATCAGATTTCATCATTGATATTATATTAATAAATCAGATTTGCTTAATATATATAAGACAATAAAAATAACTTTTCATGTTAGTCCTTGTATGTGTTTGGTCATTTTTTTTTTTGATGATTTTAATCACATTCTTGTTTGTTGTTTCGATCGCGTCGTTAGTTTGGGGTCAATAGGGAGATGATTTGTGGTGCTCAATTTTGAATTCTTTGAGCTGTGATAAAACATTTCCTTGGAAGTGTCTTCCATTATATGTGATAATAGAATGAGGTACTCCGTACTTGGCTAGGATGTTGACACAAATGAATTTTGCTACTTGAGTAAACTTCAATTTTTTTAAGATGTTGCTTCGACCCATTTAGAAAAATAGTCGATAACCACGAGGATGAACTCGTGTCCATTTGATGCGGGGATAGATTTTCTCGACGACATCAATTCCCTTGTAGAAAAAGGCCAAAGTGATGTCATACTGTAGAGCACAGATGTTAAAGTATGTTTTAGATAAACATATGACACTAATAACAAATTCTTACATAGTTAATACATTCGTTCTCTATGTTTTGCCAATAATATCTGAGACAGAGTATTTTCTTGGCAAGATCTATTCCATTCATGTGTGGACCACACACTCATGCATGTACTTCTTCTATGATTTATCGGGATTCTAGACCATTAACATAGAGTATGTTTTGACCATCAAAAGATTGTCTGTAGAGATTATTGGCTATCCAAGCATAATTAGTATAATACTGGCCCAAGACTCTTCGTTCCTTAGCTCGATAATGGGACGGATATTCTCCATACTCGATGTATTTTTGAATAATGTTGAACCATTGTTTGTGGGAACTTGAATGGAGGCTACCACTCCAGTATCGAAATTGGACTTTTGTTTCAACCGGATTTTCAAAGGTTTGACCTTAATTCTAACAAGGATTTGGGTCATGGCTGTTAGCGTATCTAAAGCATCGGAAAAGCAAATTTTGGCTTCTTGGCGTGTGTACAAAAGACAAGTGATCGATCTTGTCGATGAACTGGAGTATGCATGTGTGATAGGCATGTGTGATAGGGTTTAAGATTTTCCCTCGTACTTGCCATGTTCTGTTGAACTAGGATTTAACCAGGTTTGATTCGCCAACTACGTATAGTTTAGTTGCTCCTCGTTCGTATGCAATCTTGAGACTTGAGAGACATGCCTCGTATTCGACCTCGTTGTTAGTTACAGAATATTCGAACTTAATAGAGATAGGGTTCTATGTCCCATTTGGATTTATCAAGAGAATTTCAATTCCATAACCATATTTGGATGAAGCTCCATCAAACATTAATTTCCACGTGTCAAAAGTGACAATCATGATATTGTCATCCGGAAAGTTGAGTTCATAAAATGGCTCGGTTATAATGGATTGATCAGCTAGAAAGTCTGTAACAACGCTTCCTTTATTAGATTTATGAGTCGTGTACGTTATGTCCTATTCAGAAATCATCATCATCCATTTTGTGAACCTAGTCGACAACAACGTTCGCTGAAACAAATAATGGATTGGATCCAACATGGATATCAACTTGATAGGATGTGATTGAATATAGTGTCTTAATCTTTTGGTGACCCATGCAAGTTCTCAACATACTTTTTCGGGCAGAGAATAGCTTAATTCGCATCCAGTCATTATCTTTATTAGATAGTAAACGACTATCTCGAGTTTGTTCTCATTTTCTTGAGTCAACAGGATTCCCATTGCCGAATCTATTATGGTGAGGTATAGAATCAAGGGAATATCGGGCCTTGGTGGCATAAGGACTAGTGGTGACTTTAGTTAGTCTTTGATTTTATCAAATGTTTGTTGACAAGTATTGTCTCTGAAATTTATGATCCTTCTTTAACAACTTAAAGAGGGGATCACATGAGGGTTAGTTTAATGATGAACTAACTGATGAATTGGATTTTGCCGAGGAAGCTCCGAATATCCCTTCAATTTCGAGGGGTAGACATAGTTGTGATTGCCTTGATTTTGGAGGGGTCAACTTCTATTCCCCGTTTCTTAATAAGAAGCCTAGCATCTTGCCAGAAGTGACTCTGAAAGTACACTTTTTCGGGTTTAACTAGAGTCAATAACTTATGATTCTCTTCAAGAATTTGTCGAGGTTGGGAATGTGTCCCTGGTGATATTTGTATTTCACAATCATGTCGTCTATGTAGGCCTTCACTAACTTATGAATCATGTCGTGCAAGATCATGGTTAGTGGGGATAACCTTAAAATAGAACATGCCTACCTCCGTTATGAAGGTGGTCTTTTATTTGTCTTCTTTCGCGAGCAAGATCTAGTTATATCTTGAAAAACCACAATAGCTGGTTGCCAGCGGCATGATCGACCAAAATGTCGATATGGGGTAAAGGAAAACTATTCTTAGGGCTGACTTTGTTCGGATCGCGGTAGTCTACACACACGCGCATCCTTCTGTCTTTGTTCAAGACAGGAACCACATGGACTATCCAAGTGGGGTAGTCCACAATTTCAAGGATTCCTTCTTCCAACTACTTTTGAACTTTTTTTTTTAATTTTGGTAACAACCCCAGTTTTCACCTGTCTTAACTTTTGTTTGACGAGTTTAGCCACTAGATAGAGTGGGTTCTGATGTCCAACAATGCCAAGATCTACGCAAGGCATATCCTTGTAAGATTAGGTGAACACGTCTTTGTTTTTCTTTAGGAGTTCTATCATCCCATGATGCTCGTCAACATTTAGACTCTGCCCAATTAGTACTAAGGCTGCAAATGAGTCGAGCCAAGCTCAAACTAGCTTAAACTCGATCTCTATTCGATTTAGTATTTATTAGCTTGACTCGAACTCGAGCTCGATCGAGTTTATAAATTTGAGCTCGAACTCGACTTGCTATTTACCTACAAGCTCGGCTCGATTCGAAAAGTTTGTAAAAAAATTAAATATTCAAACTCGAGCTCGAACTCAAACCAAATTTATTTTCTAAATTAAAATATCAAACTTTCATACATATTCAATATTTAAATCATGAAATTTCAAAATGAAAATATGAAACGATCATAACTATTCAAATTCCAAAACATGATAGTCCAAAACATTAAATAACCATTACTAATCAAAATTATAAAGCATAAAATTCCAAAATTACAAAAATATATAAATTGATTGAACATTCAATATATTAATCTTTTTTTAACTCATGTTCTTCCATGATAGACTCATAGCACACGTACAACTACCTGCATTCAATAATATGAAATGTTTATTCTAAAAAAAATAAATAAAATTTAACTTATTTTAAGAGTTAGATAGATACCTGCAACAAAATATACTTTTATTATATAATATATTAACCATTTTTATTTTCAATATTATATATAATAAACTAATTATTATATTCCTAAATATCATATCTCTAATATTTACTTTTATTATATATAATATCTTTTTTATCTCTTTTAATATTATATATAATATACTTTTATTATAAATAGTATATTAACCATTTTTATTTCTTTCAATATTATATATAATAAACTAATAATTATATCCATAATATTTACTTTTATTATATATAATATATTAACTTTTTTTTTTATCTCTTTCAATATTATATATAATAAACTAATTATTATATAATATATATTAACAATTTTTTTACTTTCAATATTATATATAATAAACTAATTATTATATTCCTAATATTTACTTTTATTATATATAATATATTAAAAATTTTTCTTTCAATATTATATATAATATAATAACTTTTTTTTTTTTAATCTTTTTCAATATTATATATAATATGTTAATTATTATATCCTTAGCCGCTTTTTTTCCTATCATCAATCAATTATATTTTGATAGAAATTGAAAATCATTGTTTTACTATATTCATTTAACCCTAGGTATATAAACTTAAATTTCTCCTAATACATGAAGAAATATAAGTTTATTCTAATACATGAAAAATAATATATAAGCATATGTTTCTCTCAATACATGAAAAAAGACCTTATAAGACTTATAGATGAGTTAACCAATAAAATAGTTTTTTCGCTTTGTTGCTAGATTTCTTTGAAACAAAAAGAAATCAAAATTATCTAAAAGTAAAAGATAATAGTTATTATAAAAGTGAAAATAAATTTTAATTATTTGTAGGCATATTGTGAATGATTGAGAGGTGAATACTGAAAAAGAAGAAAAATAATAGATATAGAGTGAATGAAATTATGAAGACTGAATAAAAAGAATTGAAGAATGAAAGAAATAGTGAAAAATGAATGAAGAGATGGAGTGAAATAAAATGATGAAGAATGAGTGAAAGAAATAACGAAATTGAAAAAGATTAGATGAAAAGTCATGTAGATTAGTTGAAGAGTCACTTAGATTAGATTAGATTAGATTGGATGAAATTCACATAGATACATTAGGAATTAAGGCTTCACTTTAGGAATTGTGGGCCTTCATATGGGCTTTGAAGAGAAAAGAGAGGGAAAAAATATGATTTAAATTTTGAATTTTAATATTAAATAAATATAAAAATATATCATATATTATGAGACTCAAAAAATCTCGACAAGCCATCAAGAAAGCATTATATGAGCTGGAGCTCGACACAAATATTAAACGAGCTGGCTCGAACTCAGCTCAAACTCGGTCAATGTTAAGCTCAAGTCGAGCTTTAACCGAGCGGCTCACGAACATTTTGAGTCATTTTCAGTACTAATTTGTATAATATGAGGATCATCTACTGTGTTGAGGTTTATTTCGAATGTCTCTTTAGCGGCAGAAACAATTTCATCCTCATGGTCCAAAAGGTTTTCATTTCAAAGTTAATATAAGATGGAAAGAAAATATCATCATTTGAAATGTATTCAAAACTATTTGTTATTTTATTGGATAATTTATTATAAAGAGAAGAGGACATCTCATCGGGATTGTCCTTACAAACTTCTTTATTTATTACAACATCAAACACCTTTCCATAGTGAACAAAAGAGGTGTCGTTATTGTCAACTCTTAGTTTGATTACATGAGCTTTATCATATGCTAGTAGGTTTACGGAATCTTATTTACATGAACTTTCATCATCCGAAGCTTCTTCCTTCACATATGAATGATTTTTTACCAGCTTTTCAAGGGTTCGTGAGAGTAAGTAGTTATTTTTCTAATCATATTAACAGATGAAATAGGATTATGAGAACAATCTAAAAATATTTCGAAACTTGGAGAGCGTGTTTTCAACACTTGATTGAAAAATAGTTTGGGGAAATCGAAAAACAATGTGGTTTCCCCTTTCCGCACAAACTATCCATTTAGGGTTGGAGGGATATGTATATATTACTTAGATATTTTACATTTTTTGGAACATTCATAGCCTGTTTGAGTATATGCAATGCCGAATTTGTCTAAGTTATAATAATACCAAGGAAAAGAAGTCATGCTAGTAGCATTGGGTCCCATTTTCTATATGATACGCATGAATGTGATGTTGTATGAGATGAAATCAGGAATCTAGGATGAATCCTGGCTTTGCCTAAATATATGACACATATCGAACCCACTCACTTCGATCACCGAGTTACTAGACTAAGTTGCTGTGACAAGTTTCTTACCTTCTTTGGTGTCTTTGTTGTTGGCCAGAACCCGTAGTGTGAAGGCAAAAGCCTTAGCCTGGTGCAATCAGGGTCTTCTTAGGATTAGGTTGTAAGATGGGTGTTTGTTTATTACGTAGAATTCTACCTTAAAAGGTCTGTCATCCACGTAGATCGTAGTTCGGAAGCTACCCATAATTTCTCGACGAGAATTATCAAAACATCGGACACTCAGGTCTGACTAGGGCTACAAATGAGCCGAGCCGAGCTCAAGCTTGCTGAAGCTCGAACTCGACTCGATTAAGTATTTATTAGCTCGACTCGAACTTGAGCTCGAACGAGCTTATAAATTTGAGCTCGAGTTCGACTCGACTATATTACTTACAAGCTCGGCTCGACTTGAAAGCTTGAACAAAAATTTAATTTTCAAGCTTAAACTCAAGCTCGGACTCGATTCGAGCTCGAACCAAATTTATTTATAAAATTAAAATATCAAACTTTCATACATATTAATAATTTAAAACATGATATTTCAAAATTAAAATATAAACAATCATAACTATTCAAAATTCTAAAACATAATAATCCAAAACATTAAATCACCATTACTAATCAAAATTTTAAAACATAAAATTCAAAAATTAAAGTACAAAACTATAAAAATTGTTTGAACATTCAATATATTAATCTTTTTATCTCAGGTACTTCAATCATAGCACACGTATAACTACCTGCATTCAATAATGCAATAATATGAAATGTTTAATCTTAAAACTAATTAATATAAAAAATAAATGTTAAAACAAATAACTAAAATCTAACTTACTTTAAGAGGTAGATACAGAAAACAAAATTTTTTGATATGTCTTCTCTTTCTGAAAAAGTGAAAAATTAATTAAATAGGTGATAAAATTCAGTATATATAAATAATTTAATAATGAAAACTTACTTTAGTCTTCTTTTATTAGATATTATTATAATATATTTGAATTATTTGGGTGCAAGTATAACAAGATTCAAAGTTATAGGAAGAATTTAACTTATAACAACTTTTTTTTTATATATTATTAATCTTATAAATTATTTTCTTTTCTAAATATATTATATATAATATATATATATCCTTTTTTTTCTCTCCATATTATATATAATAAATATACTAACTTTTGTTTCTCTTTAAATATTAACTATATTATATTTTTAATATATAAAAAATATTAACATTTTTTATCTCTTTGAATATTATATATAATAAATTTTTTTTATATATAATATATTATAATATACTAATTATTATATTCATAATATTTATTTTTATTATATATAATATATTAACTTTTTTTATAATTTACTTTTAATATAAATAAAATATTAACCATTTTTATTTTTTTTTATACTAAACTAATTATTATATTATATTATTTTTATTATATAAAATATATTAATCCTTTTTTTTATCTTTTTCAATATTATATAATATACTTTTATTATATATAATTTATTAATTTTTTTTATTTCCGTCTATTTTTTATAGCCAGTCTTTTTCTTATAACCAATCAGTGTTATTAAATATATTCATTCAACCTATGTATAAAATACTCTAAGTCTAAGTTTATCCTAATACATACATGAAAAAAAGATATATAAGCATAAATTTCTTTTAATATATGAAAAAAAGATGAATAAGACTTACCTTACCATTGAGTTCACCAATAAAATAGTTTTTTCCTTTCTTTGTTGCTGGATTTCTTTAAGGTAAAAAAAATCAAAGTTAAATAAAACGAAAAAATAATAGTTATCATAAAAGTGAAAATAAATTTAATTACCTATAAACCTCTTCTGAATGAGATCGATGTGAAGACGAAAAAAAGAAGAAAATGAATAGATGAGAGTGAAAAATATGTGAAGACTAAAGAATAAGATATTAAGAGCTAAAGAAATGGTAAAGAATGAATGAAGAAAAGATTAAAAGTAAAAGAATGATGAAGAGTGAGCGAAAGAAATAGTGAAGATGGAAGAGAAAATGAAGGAAGAATGAAAGAAGAGGCGATTAGATGAAGAAGATTAAGTTAGATGAGAATAAAAAAAAGAGGCGATTAAATGAAGAAGATTAGGTTAGATGAAGAGTCATAGATATGTTAGAAATTAGGGTTTTATTTATGGATTGTGGGTCTTCATATGGTCTTTGAAGAGAAAGAGAGGGAAAAAATATATTATTTAAGTTTTAATATTAAATAAAAAAATTATATATTATATACTTAGGCTCGAAAAAGCTCGACAAGTCATCGAGCAAGCATTATATGAGCTCGAGCTCGACTCAAATTTTAAACGAGTCGGCTCGAGCTCGGCTCGAGCTCGATTAAAGTCAAGCTCAAGCCGAGATTTGACCGAGCGGCTCACGAGTGGCTCACGAGTAGCTTGACTCATTTGCAGCCCTAGGTCTGACGGATGAGTTTATCGGCAGAGATTCCGATTTCTTATAGAGTCCTCCATATACATATGTTTAGTGTTGAACCATTGTCGATTAGAGTCATAAGAACAGTCTTGTCGGTCATCTTCATAGAAATGTAAAGTGCCTTAACATGAGTTTTGTTAGGAACATGTAGTTTTTTATCCTCAAAACCTATCATGTTGATTTACAGAGTTGCTGAAATAATTTCAACCTACTCTTTAGGGGCCGTGTTAGCTGGTATGCTAGCCTTGCTTAGCTCGTTTAGCACAGCCTGCGTATGTTCAATAGAGTACATCAAGATTTCTTAGGTGAAAAAATCAGCATTCATCTTCTTTATCTAAGAGAATACTGTCGCTTGGGTTTTGAGATCTAGGTTCGTTTTCCTTTCTTGAGCCATTGTATGCTCCAAGAAGACTAGCCGTATTGGCCGGAGTTGTTTTCATGAAACTAGGTTAGAAGTCTGATCCGCTTTAGGTTGCTAAGACTTCATACCGCATCTTTCTTGGAGACTTTGCGTTGGGATTATCGGGAATCCACCACTACTAAGATATAACTGGTGGATGTGGAATTTTCGATTCTCCTTTTTAGGCCATGGATTGACAATATTACCTTTAAGATTGTGAATATGTTCGTTCATGAAGACCATATTCACTTGATGATCAGGTTGGGTTTGTTGCGATTTCAAGTTTAAGGATGATCTTTTGATCAATAAAATCTTGGCACTAATGTTAAAGGGCACTACCATTATCAGTAGAGTGACCTTTCATTTAGTGGTAGGCATACCACACACTTTCGAACTTTCCCAATAACTCTTTAACTTCTCTTAGAGTTAAAGGTTTGGTCAGATCCCTTTATTTAAGGAGGTCCAAAGCTTGACTCAAAGTAATACCCATATGGTCAAAAGTTCTGGGAGGCCTCGGGGCCATTGGTATTGGCGGTTTAGATGTCGTCGGGGAACTTGCTTTGACAGACACAGGTTTGCTCAGACTTGGATTAAGAAAAGGCGGAGCCTTCCAAGTAGTTGTGAACTGATGGACTTTAGTTTTGTCTTTCCTTTGAGGTCGTACTGGAGTAACGTACAATTTTACGGTTTTACCCTCTTTCTTTTCCTTATCAAAGTCTTTGTCAAGGTTTTACCGGTCTTAAGAAGTTTCTTCATGTTCTGGAAAGTTTTGACGGCAAATCTAACAGAATATCATCAATTGACGTTATCCAAAATCATATCGATTTGCCTATGTTCATTGGGCAACGAATCGATTTCTTCAGCAACAGGTTTTCATCTTTCGATAAAAACTAAAACTTCTCGTTTTCACCTTGTTTAAAGTTCTTGAGCTTGTTCTCAGGCCGTTCTAAGTTGAGATGCATGATGAATCGTTCTATAAAGGTTGAAGCGAGTTCATCGATAGTTTGAATGTATGTTATCTTCTTTTGATGATACCAACGTAGGGTTGTACCATCTAGGTATTGTGGAAACATATGAAGGATTATTGGGTCATAACCATTGTATATAATTAGAAGAAAGTGGTTGGGTCATTTTTGTCTACGTATTTTGATAACGATGGCAACTTTATACCATATGGGATGACCGCTCGTTCGATAGATTTCATAGAATTTTTCCAATAAGAGTGTTCATCAATGCTTCCCTTGGTGAGTTGATTCAACTTAGGTTAAATCTTGGCTTGGTTGGCATTCAATTGGGCAATTTGTACATTCATATTCTATTGGAGGAACGATTGTAGGGTTTACACTCTTTTGGGCATTGTCGGGGTTAATGCTAGTGTTTCCCATCTGGGTTCTAGCTGACTTGTTATCCTCACTTCCTCGAAGAGAAAGGTTTCTTCCAAGTTATGGTGGGTTCGAAGGTTGAGCCTCATTGGTGTAAAGATATGTAAAACCGATTGTTGTGGCTGTCGTGACGAGGATGGCTGATCCTGAACCAGAATAGTGGGCTTGGTTATCAAATTTGCCAATGCCGCCAACTTTTTTGTTACTTGCTGAAGAGTAACTGTTATTTCAGTAAACTTAATCGGAGATACTGTATCCTTATCAGTTCTTGGAGTTCAATTAGACATTTCTTGGCGCATAAAATGTCCAGTTTTTGGGTCTCTTATTCACGGGGCCATACTGTTCAAAGTGACTGACAATCTACAAAGTTTATTACAAAGAAGACTCTTTAGTTGATATTTTATAAATAGAGTCTAAAGGGAAAAGGTGTTTGACAGAAACTAAAGACTTTTAAGTCCAAATGTAGTCTCATCCGTCATTAGACTCTTCTTCCACTTCAGTTTCTTAAGCACTCTCGTACTATTTGAGGACATCATCCAAGTATTGTGTTCGATTTGATCGGATATTCAGTTGGAAGGCCTCATGCCATTTCTCGAGATATCCTGCGTAGGCCATATGGTAAATTGGTCTATCTACTACGACATCCATTTCGACGTGGCTATAGCTGAAAGTCTTAAACATGTTATAGGTATAATAGTAAGTAACTAATTTCAAACTCATGAACATGATCAATGGGTTGACATCCATCATGTAAGTCATTTTCTTAATGGGATACTAGGGAATGATGTCCCAGATCTCGTAATTGCTATGTACTGGTAGTTCAGACAAAGTTTCCTTCATTCTTTAGTACTAGACGAAGGGAGACAAGTTGTCATTAGGAAGGATTGGCGGAAGGCGTTTGAGCTTGTACAACAACCATATGTAGTGGATTAAAGGGATCCCCTTTTACTCATCATAGTAGACATGCATGAGTCATTCAGGCCCATTAGTGTTTCCGCTAGATTTATGCTAGAAGGATCTTTGTTACTTATTCGCATTTGATGTGGTACCTCAATGATTCTAAAGGAGGGTCTATCATCGGCTAAAATCAGAAAGAAGTGAGCTAATATGATTGACATTATTAATAAGATGATCCCATTGTCAAAGGGATTTCTCCATCCTTTATTTCCATTTCTACCCAAGTTTGGAAGTCAAAGTATGTGCCTGCGGTGATAGCACCAGCTACGCTCTCGGAGTATCTCGGAGTATCTGCATTGTTCTTGTAATGAGGTATGGGCTAAACAAGTTAGCGGTTCCAATATATTTTGAGTCTCAGAAAAGCTGAAGTTTCTTAAGAACCAACTCTTAAAGTTTGATAGGAAAAAACACATCAACATATTAAGAGGGTGACGACATCGAGAAATGAACTCGAGGATGTTTAAAGTTGGGTACTCGAAAGCGATGACGTTGTTCAACTCCAAGAAGAGTATAAGGCTGCTCTAACTACGTTTTGAGAGTTGAGTTCTTTGGAGAAAAGCTTTGCAAGGCAGAAATTGAGACAGAATAAGATATCCCTTAGTGATAAAATACAGCTTTCTTCTATCAAAAGTTCTCAGCTAGAAACCTTCGAAATAGTGTGCACAAACATAAAAAAGATGACGGGGAAATTGCGCAAGGGAAAGATCAAGTGCATGAAGTGGATGTCCAATTTTATAAGTTACTAACGGGAACGGAAAATTAGAAGCAACTTAGTCACCTCAATATGTTGTACCAAATCATTGATAAGAAAATTTCAGTGGAAGACAGTCGTGGTTTAATTGAGGTAGTCACAAGGGAGGACGTTAAAGAAACATTATTCAGCATCAATGGAAACAAGAGCCTAGGTTCGGATGGATTCAACGCTCCATTTTTCAAGGAGAATTGGTCCGTTGTTGTCCATGATATAACCGAGGAGATGTTAGTTTTTCCGGAATAAAAAGATGTTGAAAGATGTGAATCAAATCCCAAAGAAATTGGTGCCCAAAAGGATATAGGATTTTAGGCCAATATTGTGTTGTAACGTTACTTAAAAGATTATTTTGAAATTCTCTCATAGCGTTTTAAAAGTGCGATCTCTATGATCCATAACATTCTCCTCGTGTAGAATATCTTAAAGTTGGAACAATATTACCTCGAAAGTTTTTTCAAGATTGATATCTGAAAGGCTTTTGATTCAGTCAAATGGGAGACTATACGAGATTTCATGGTAATTTTTGGTTTTCCTTGTATATATATTGACTGGATCATGCAATGCGTTTCTACATCTCATTTTGTAGTCAGTGTCCACGTGATTCACAATGGCTACTTCAAAGGTGAAAGTTGTGTGAGGCAAGGGAACCCCCTCTCTTCATATCTTTTCGTAGTAATCACGGAGTTCTTTGAGAGCGTCTTTACGAAAGAACCGACCATACATCCACCATTCGTTCTGCGAGGAGAAAGATATTACACACCTTTGTTATGTCGATGACATGTTCATTCTTGTACATTCTGATGTTGATTCCATTAAAACCATATATATAAGAAAGAAGATTTCATGTTTGAAATGATTAAATTTTAAAAATATAATTTAAAAATGGTATATATATATAAGTCCCAAACTTTTAATTTAATAAATTAAAATAATAGGTCTTCATAATTTAAATTCAATATAAAATTCTATAAATGTGTAATATTATGTTTATATAATTTAATATTTTTTTTTATTAATTTATGATAAAATATTTAAGAAATAAATTATTATTCATTAATTAGATAAATCATTATTTTACATCCATAACAATATACTTTTAATTATTTAATTATTATTTTATAAAAATATTTTAAGACAAATTATATTTTATTAATTAGATAACATATTATTTTATATTCATATGGATCATAACATTATACTTTAAATATCTGTATATTTTTTTTATAAAACAATATAAAACATAAATTATGTTTTATGAATTAGTTAACACATTATTTTACATTAATAACATTATGGTTTTAAATTTTTATATTAATTTTTTATAAAATATTTTAAGATCTGAAGTATGTATTTTTAATTAGATAATATGTTATTAACACGTTATTATTTATAGAATGTACCTCCAATTTTGGTTTTATTCTTAAAGAAGTGATTTTCACCCGTACTAATTACAAAAATCTACCATTGTGGTGTACAATAAGTATGATTATGATTGAAATTACTTTGATTGAAGGTATATAAAATATTTAGTATTATTTTTATTTTTGTCCTATTAGGAGCTTGTTTGATGTTTGACTTATTTTGGATTTTTATTGGGATTTTCGAAGTAAAAAAATTGACAAAATTATACAAGCTTGTAAAGAGGGATTAATTATGAGGAGAGGTTTGACTCACAAAAAGAAAAGTCGAATAAGCATAAGGAGGAGTACCATCACATTGATTGGAGTATGTACGACTTGTTATTAATCACTTTTTAACAATCACATCACTTATCTCATTAACCAAAATACTAAAATATCATATATTTTAAATTATTATTTTTTATTTTATTCATATAAATCAATACTCTTTAAGTCTTTTTACCAAAAATAATCATTACCTCCTCAAAATCGTCATCAATCATTACTTTTTTCCCACTATAGGTTTTTTCAAAAACCCCAATCCGAACAAAACCTTAATTGTTCTTTTATAAAGAATTTTATTTTGTTAAATTTGTAACAGTTTTTTTTTTTCATAATTTGTATGGTAATAGTCCACGATAATTTCAAATGAATAAATCTATAATAATAATGTTGTTTTACAAGAAGAGAGGTTTGCAAAATATTTTTAAACAACAAAATGTGAATAAAAGATCTGGATTTTAGATAATTTGTCACACTTTAACAATAGTTTGAGTTCACATTTGTTTATATTTGTACAATAAAATTTATTCACTAACTTAAAATGTACAAAATTTGAAATTCAAGTTATAACTCAAATCTCAAAGGTTTTGAAAAACAGTTTAATGAAATTAAATCGAATAATTACCGAATTGAATAACAATTATCAAATTATAACGTAAAAAATGTGGGTACTAAATCACTCAAAGCACATCAACATTCATCATTTTCAGATCATGCAAAATAATTTCAAGACATCTAACCTAAGTTTACAGCAAACTCATTTATAAAGAGGAGAAGTCAAATAATTAAGACGTCTTTTCACAACCTCATTTACTTTAGAAATTTTAATTCTCAATTGAATGCATTACTTACTATGAATAGGATCCTAAACATTATTAATATAACAAGTTCACATTATATAGTTTAAGAGTATCAAGATGCTTAGGCGATATTGTATGTGTTTCAAATCGAACAACCTATTTTTAAAATTGTATTAAATCAATTTCAAAACATAATTTGAATTCAATAATATAAATCTCATCACTTATTTTTCTCTTAAATCTCGAGTGAGAGGAGGAAACAAAATAGTAGATTGGATTATAGTTAGGCTTGATTTTGTCGATTTAAAGTAATTTAGACTTCGAGAGTCGCCATTTAAATTTGCTCATGAAATTTGGAAATTAAATATTTTAGCGTGTAACAAACACTATTATCAGAGATTCTTTAAATAAAATGTGATCGGTGTTTGGTTGCATTTAAGATAGGTTTTACAAGTACCGTCCATAAACTTTACTACATAGTTTTGGCATATTTTAGAAATATTTTCACCCCTTAAAGGGTAAACTAATGAATGTATTTCAAAATTTGATTTCAAACTAATTTTTTGAAATTTCATAAACTTGTTTTTTTAATTACAATGAATCCTTAACAAAAGGATTGCCTAACAATCAAAACAAAGTGAATATGACTTATTTATTTGAGTTGACTTAATTTCCTAAACTTTATTTCTCTTGGGAATAAATTGTAATTTAGCTTAATTATTTTTTTCTTCTAAAATAGCTATGAATTGAATGAAGAGGAAGCATGATGTTTCAAATTGAAAAATATGACTAATTGAATTGTTGATTCACTTTGAATGAGGTCAATTCTTGATTATTTTGAATGATTGCATGCTTTCATATCTTGGATGATCACATGCTTTCATATCTTGGTTGATAGCTGAACATGATATCATGAAAACACGTTTTCAAGGATATTCATGTTTTCCTCTAGGCTTGACTTGAATGATGAAGATGAATAGAAACATGAGAAGGTTTTTGAATGCTTGAATGATCATAAGTTTTCATATCTTGGTTTATATTTGAACATGATATCATGAAAACATGCTTTGAATGGCTTCAATTTGTTGAATGTGAAGTGGATGTTTTGAATGATATGCATGTTTGCCCTTGGACTTCACTTCAATGATGAAGATGTATATAAACATGAGAAGTGTTTTGAAGGCTTGAATGGTATATGAGATACTTGTTTATATCTTTCCTATTGATGATCTTGGTTCAATATTCATGAAAATGTGCTTGACTTGATTCAATTTCAGTTAAGTTGATTATTTGATATACATGATTAGTTAAATTTGATGTTCTTAAATGATAAGATGCTTTGTATTGATAATTTGAAGATAGAAATTGTAAAATATTATAACATACAAATGAATAACAAAAAAATACTTAAAAAACATAGTAAATCTAATTTTACTTTCTATATGTATTTTAATCATAAAATACAGTTGTGATCATCATAAAATTAGTTTTATCATCAAGGTTTTTAATTATCATAAAATAGGAAAATTGTGTATATGAATTTGATTTAGTTTATTCTTTTTTCCTAAAAAAATTTCAAAAAGAAAATTTCTCTTAAATTAATAGTTGTGTATAATTGTTTTTCTTATTATAAATCAGTTCTCTAAATAATGATAAGATTGAATAAAAGGTAATATGTTCGAGTATTCACACTCCAAACATTTAAAAAAATCAAATTTGAATAAATTAGATTAATTGTAATTAATTATCATAAAAACATAAATTAAAATAGTATTTTAAATAATAACACTTTTTCATCGATGATATTTTTTTCAATTTCGTATTTGCTTATTCTTTGGTCAGTCACTTGTAACTGTTTTATAGTCATTTACAACCTAACCAAATTATATCCTTCAATCTTCAAAGTCATATATCATATTTACGCGTAGGGAGAAACTCAAGAAACGACTATGCTCTAGATGGTTATTTTCTTAAATTAATTTATTACTTTGTAATTATCCAAAAATTAGAGTTATTACATGACAACGTTGTATAAACTATAGAAATCATCTCAAAATTTTCTCATAATTTTTTTAGTTATAGATAATAAGTTATTAGTTCACAAAGTTTAGAAAAATTGAAAAATTATTACTAACCAGTCTTAAAATAGTGAAATTATTTATTTGTGTTAAAATAATTATTCTAATTCATTTTTATATTTTTTAGAATTTAAAATAAAATTTATTTCAGACATTTAAAACAAAAAATAATTTAAAAGAAGCAAATAAGCCCTTAACATTAGGCCCAATCAAACTTAAGAGATATACTTGGAAGTAGAGCATATACAGCGCAGGTGCAGGGGTAAAAGGGTATGTCATTGTTTTTGTTAATTTTTGCGTTAGGTGTAAAAGAAAAAAGAGGGCAGCGCCCTCTATGAATACATGTCTAACTCATTTATTAATGATTATATAATATAATATACCGGGCCTATTTTTTTCTCATTTTAAAAGGCCTCAAATTTTCCTATAATATAGGAATATTAGTTATATATTTTCAAATTTATTCTTGTTTTTAATATTATAATATTTTTAAATTATAAAAATATTTTATATTTTATTATTTTTAAAAATGTAATTTTATAATACTTAAAATAGTATCAAATAAAAATAACATTTTAATTATTTAAAGAAAAGGGCGGAAACATTGTAATGTTTTGCCCAAGTACAACATGTGCCCGCTTGAGTTGAGGTGGAAGAATGATTTCACAAAATAAATGAACAGAGGTCTTGTGTGCTAGATATGCTCTTAACATGGACTGAGATACCATCTTCGTGGGCTTTGGAAGATGTCGACTGACCGATAGTGATTTACAACCTGACCAAATTCTACCATTCAATCTTGAAATCTCTATCTCCTACATAGGCGTAGAAAGAAACTCAAGAAATGGCTTACAGTCGGATTCAAGGCACTTGGAAGATTATCCATTATTGAGAAAATTTGAAGGAAGACGAATATGGAGAGAAAAATAATATGTTAGATATAAAAACAAATTGTTTTCCCTAGTCAATTAATTAAAAATAAAATAATGACATATTAATTAAAATAGACAGAGAAAAAATTATCAAATATCAAATTGATTAATAGGTTGAGCTCAAAGTTCAGACCCAAATAGAAATTGGGCCGAAGATTTATTTATAAAAGGAAGCAAGCCCAAAGTAAAATTCACAATGATTTTACCCTAATTTTCTTTTCTTTATCTCTCTGGAGGCCGCCGTTTCTCCTATTCCTTGTTATTTCCAATCTCCTCTCCTATTATAAAAGGACACAGACTCAAATGAAAACTTCACATTGTTTTTGCTTCTGCTTATTCCTTGCGCAGTTCTTATCTGTCGCTGTCTTTTCCTTTTACTGGTAGTTCCAATCTCCTATTCGGATGTAGTTCTCATCTCTTACCGTCCTCTCTTCTTGTTGCCCGTCTTCTCCTTTTCCTGTTTCCGATCTATCTCTGGCAGTCTTCTTCTCTACCTGTTATAGTTTCGATCTCGGGTCGACTTCTCATATTCTCGTTGTGGCTCAGATCTCTTGTTATTTTCTCCTATTCCTACCGTAGTTTCGATCTTTTACTGTTTTTCCTGTAATGTCAAGATTAAAATATCATTCAAGCTTATTTGTTAAAGCAGTTTATGTCTAGGATATCTACAATGGTTTATATAGTTTAAAAGGTTTTGAGCTGAAACCCACAATGCAGTTGACACATGAATTGATGACCGCCGAAGCTAACATGCATTGTCAGAGCGAGAGTCGTAGAACGTAGAACGTTTACAGCTGATGACATTCTGCGGCCATGGCCAAGCTAGGGTTAGATGATTATGTTAACACACATGTTCTGTTACATGATTATCCCTTTACATGTTCGGGTTATCGTGAGGCGGAGTCATTGGGGTTGTCATGACTTTTTAGGCCAATTCCAGACCCGATGAGCCATCTAGTTTTGCAGGCCCACACGATGCAGTTGGGTCGCATGGACCGTGAAGCGACGATTCTTCTCCCTCAAGTGACCCTAATGTTGGACCTCGACCTGTAACTGGTTATGATCCATTCAGGCAAATTAGAAGTACATAGTATGATAGTAATCCAATGTAGTCACCAAATTCAATACTTGATTATGTGTATTCAATAAACATGTATGCTTGTATTTCAATAATGATGGTTAAAATTTAAGAAGGTAATAAAACAGGGGATAATATTTTATAATGTTCATTCAATAGTTTGGTCGGTTTAAGTTTTTATTTACTATTTATTTAAATAAGTTTATTTATTTTATATTCATTTATAAAAAAAAAATTAATTCTCAATTAAATTTAGATTTTAAATGCTTGGTTGTGATTAAAAACATAAATAATGTTTTTAAATGATTTTGTTATTAAATCAAAATTTGAATAGCTAGTTTAACTCCTTTAAATCATAATGTTTTTAATGAATGGAAGTGTAAAATTGTACTCCTTATCGCCAATATAAATTTGGGAAATATACTTTTAAATTTAAAATTAAAATTATTTATATTTAACATATTATTATTATTATTATTATTTTTCACTATTTGTATTAATATTTTAAAACTATTAATTATTTTATAAATATTTATAAAATAAATAAAATATAATAAATGCATATTTTATATATATATATATATATATATATATATATATATATATATATATATATATATATATATATTCATATTCATATGAAAATAAAACAAATAATTAATCTATTTAATATTATATTTTAAATAGTTTATAAATATTTAAAATTGAACTTCTTTTATTATAAAAATATTTTCTCTTCTCTTAAAATTCAAAATCAATAATGTTTAGTAGAAAAAATTAATTATTTACATTTTAAAATAAAAAATGATCAAAAAGTCACTTTTTCATAACTTTTCACCTATTTTTTATTTAATTCAATCAATAATTTATATCAAATAAAATCGCTTTCACTTTTTTAGTTTGACCATTTTTTAAAAGTGATTGTGATATTGATAAACATTTAAAAATATATTATAATATTATGTTATTTTAAAAAAAGTAATTATATTACTTTTAAAAGTATCATTGAATAAAAGAATTGAAAAATAATAATAAAAAAAAATCAATAAAATAAATTAAAAGGGTTAAAATATAAAACAATAAAAAATATTTAAATTAAAAATATATTTACTTAAGACTGATATTTTTTAAGTTGGTAAAGTATATTTAATAATATAAAAAAAAATCAACAACAATCTCAAAATTATAAAAAGTTCATTAAAAAGGTATTTAATTATTTAAAAAAAATAATATGATCTTAAAATTTATCAATTTTTTGTATTTAATTTTTAATTAAAAATATTTATCTAATTTAATTATATTTCTTATATTAAATAAAAATAAATAAACATTTAATTTTTGATAATTTTAGAAATAATTAATTGTGATCCTGATATACTAATAATTATTTGATAAAATTAGATCATTGTAAATATACTTAGTTTAGGCTATGGATGCATGATTAATGAGGATAAATTTTGAAGCTCTATTGAATGAGCTAAATGAATGATCATATATCATTATATTAGTGTGGTAATTTAAATCAAAATAACATCCTATTATAAGAGAAATCACTCCAAATCCAGTTTAAAAGAAGCTAAAATCCTGACCTCCTTCAATTTTTTATTTATTAGAAACTTTATTTAGTTGAGGAAAGTTGTGGGCATTAAGAAATAAGTAGAAAGTGATTAAACAAAAGGAGATAATTAGAAATTAAGATGTACTATTATTTCTTTTGATATATTCTTCAAATTATTTTACTTTCTTTGATAATTAATTTATGTGCACAATAGTTCTCAATAATAAATATTATACTAACTATTTCAGTCTAAAGAATATGAGATCTAAAATCAATTAATCGAAACTGATTATCACATAAATTAAACTACCTAGAATAAATTGTTTCAAATTAATAAATTACTCAATTCGAAATGTATTAATTCTAAATTTTAAACAACCGAATAAATTTAACTTCTAAAAGTAATAAAACATTTTATATACCAACTAATACCTATAATCAAATAAAAATAAAATCCCTAATAAATTGAAATTGTCCCTTAAAAATATATGAATATTAAATTGAATAACAATAAGATAGTTGTCTAAGAAATTTTGTCTTTATTTTTATTTATTTTAATGTGAATAGATAAAAGTTAAATAAATAGGGATAATATTTAATTTATCTTAATTTTTTTATCATGGATATTCTTGAAACCAATAAAATTGAGTAAAATGTCCAAAGGTAAGATTACTTAATATCTTGCATTAAATTATTTCATATAATGAAATGAGCTATAAAATAATGACATTACCTTGGATTATATATTAGAATTTTACCAACTTAACTATGGAGAACAAGGGTTCAAGCACAAGAGGTATATTAAATCTACAAGTTTGAATCTCCTTTAGTTACTTTCTTAAAATATTTACCAAAATGTAGTAAATTGATTTGGGTATATGAATTTATTTATTTCATTATTTACAAACGACGATTTTTATATTTCAGCTTATGTGGTGCCACCAACGGAGCCATTCATACCCGTGGCGAATGTTGTGAGGATCATGCGGCGTGTGGTACCGACACATTGCAAGATCGCTGATGATGTGAAGGAGATTGTTCAACATTGTGTCTCGGAATTCATTAGTCTAATCACTGTCGAAGCTAACATGCATTGTCAAAGCGAGAGTCGTAGAACGATTACCGCCGATGAGATTCTTTGGGCCATGGCCAAGCTAGGGTTTGATGATTATGTTAACACAGTAACACACTTTCCCTTTACATGTTCCGTTATCGTGAGGCAAAATCAATGGGGATGACCGTCTCGATGAGACCATTCATGACTTTTGGGTCAATTCCAGACCCAATGGGCCATCAAGTTTTGCAGGCCCGCGATGCAGTTGGATCGCATGGACCGTGGAATGCGATGAATGGAAAAAGAGGAAGGGACAATTCTTCTTGTTCAAGTGACCCTAATGCTGGACCTTGACCTGTTTATGATCCATTCAGGCAAATCAGAAGGTCCTAATTGATAGCTTCAGTTTTGGAAGTGCATGGTAATCCCAATGAAGTAACCATAAGCAATACTTTATTATGTGTATTCAATACACATGCATGCTTGTATTTGAATAATGATGGTAAAAATTTAAGAAGGTAATAAAATATGGGATAATATTTTATAATGCTCATTCAATAGTTCAGTTTAAGTTTTTATTTGTTATAATGCCCATTCAATAGTTCAGTTTAAGTTTTTATTTGTTAATTAATCAGGTAAACTCATATTGAAAATACTATTTATTTAAATATGTTTATTTTTTTAATATTCATTTATAATATAAAAATTTATTCTCTAGTTAAATTTAGTTTTAAAATGCTTGTTGCGATTAAAAGCATAAATAAATAATGTTTTTAAATGAGTTTACTATTAAATTAAAATTTAAATAATTACCCTAACGACTTTAAATGACAATGTTTTTAATTGTAAAATTGTACTCCTTATTGGGCCAATATAATTTCGGAACTATTCTTTTAAAGCTAACCATTGAAATTAATTATTGTTAAAATTATACGAAATGAGGTTTTGTTTTAACGATTTAAAATACAATTAACTTATTATTTACGTGTCATTTATAAATAAATTAATAAATTAATAAAATAACTAATTCAACTATCGAGTTTTAACAAATTAAGGTTTGAATATCGATTCTCTGAAATAATTGTTAGATAAATTAGATAGTTAATTAACTATCTAAAGAACTTAACCAAACTCACCGTTTGTGTAGGAAACGCAGGGATCATTCATACTTTCTGGTCGACCGATATCATAGAAGCGACACAAATTGGAACTCTCTAATTAATCTATCTTCTTAGCAACAGAATCAGTAGAAGATCGGTTCGGCTCAGCTACAGGATCGGTGAACCTCTTCCTCAGAGATCGGTAGTTACTCTTCGGCAGTAAGATCGGTCAACCGATGTTGAAACAACAAACCGGTATGAATTCCGGTCGGCACAATTCTTGGTTCAATCCTAAGCTACCATACAAAAATAACAAGAAGTGTAACAGATCAAATCAAAGATATGGAACTACTGGAAGTTTCCATTTTGATGCAATAGGATCACTATGAGAATATGCAGAAGAAGATCTTCAAATATGCAAAGTGTGCAATTTCCTTTTTGATACAAGTCTGATGATAGACTTTAGGAATCAGAAGACTGCCAAAACTGATCTGATACCTATTTTTGTATAAGTCCAAACGCAACCCCAAGGAGCAGGTAACTGTCCACCGCTCCAGATGATAGAATTAAGAGAAGACAAAACTGGCCGGCTGTATTACTCCTTGGGAAGTATCAACCGCATTTAATGTCATACAGTCCTTTATTTACCAACCAATCAGAATCAAGGATTACCATGCAGGTATCCGTTGAAAGAAAAATATGATCATTGTCATATTTCCACTATTTAAGGGAAGACTAAAGAACAACAACAACATCCATCCATTTTTCAACCGAGAACAGAACATAAAACTTATAAGACATACAACATCATAAAAGCCTATACTATTCTTACTTATATTATGTCCAAAGTGTTAAGTGTATTACAATTTCATTCATTGGGTAAGAAGTGAGAGTTGTAAGTTAATATCGAGCAATAAATAAGCCTCGGTTATTTGACATGTTTGTAAAGTGTGTTGAATATTCTTAATGAATATCCTTCTCAAGGTTTGAGAAGAAGGGGTGACGTAGGAGTTTTTTTTATCTCCGAACATCCATAAATCTTGTGTTGTGTTCTTTCTCTACTCCATTCATCCTTGTCACCCGATACGTGTGTGTTGGTTCAAGTTAAAACAAACTACTTCCGTACATGAACTCGATTCAAGAGTTTATGACGACTTGTGTAGTGTTGAGACCGATATTAATCTTTAACCGGATTAGTATCAACTGTTGAGTGTGTGTAAGCGTTCTCTTTTAGCTGGACCCCGGTCCCTTATCGGCGATCCTGATCCTAACAAGTGGTATCAGAGCAGCTAGTCTCAATACTCAAGCAACCCGACGCAAGGATGCTTTACAGCAAGAAGCCTTCAATGCTCGAAAGCGAAGAATTTATTGATTGGAAGATTCGCATACATCTGCACCTAACCACTATGGATGATGAAATGATGTTCATCCTCTCTAACGGTCCAATACAGATTGGCAAGGACAGAAGTGAATGGACAGTGGATGACCGGAGGGATAATCTCTGCAGGAGCGCTATTTACAAAACGTTGGATAGAAACACGTTTGCTAAAATCAGAGAATGTACCACCGCAAAGGAAGTATGGGAGACGATCATTCAACTCCATGAAGGAAACGAGAGAACTAAAGAGAATAAAATACTGCTAGCCACTCAAAAGTTCGAAAACATTAAGATGCTCCCTGGTGAAATTATGAAGGAATTTGGTGACCGGCTCACTAGTGTGGTAAATGAGCTCTTTAATTGGAAACAAATATGATAACAAAGAAACTATTATCAAGGCATTAAGATCACTCACTAGCGCTTGGGACATCAAGACAATGGTGATGAGAGAATCAAACAGCCTTGATAAGATGAAGTTGCACAATGTTTTTGAAGATTTGAGGGCGTAAGAGTTCGAAATGAAATCTAGAATTTAAGATGAAGCCTCAACTTCAACCGCTACTAGAGCCCTGGTAACATCGGTGGAACCAGCAGCTCCTGTACCGGTCAAAAGAGCAGAACAGTTCAGCGAAGATGTTATGGCCATGCTAGCGAGGAAGTTCGAAAAGTTCATGAAGAATAACCAACCGACTAACTCATACAGCTACAACTATGGTGATAAATCTAACGTTCGATGTTATAATTGCAATGCTTTAGGTCATTACAGGTCGGAGTGCAGAAAGCCGAGAAGAGATGACTAGAAACCAACTAATCACAACTAGAGGAATGATCATCAACAAAACGGTTAAGACAAGGAGATTCAAAAAGCATTGATAACTGATGACGGTGGGAGCCTGTGGGCACATACCGATTCAAATAACGATGATGAAGGAATCACCTGTCTCATGGGAAAAGAAGAAGAGGTATTTAACTTTGCCTTTGATGAGTTTACTGGAGAAGATTTAGTTACTACACTCAATGAGATGGTCATTGAGTATAAGAACCTCTCAAATCTCGTATCGACCCAACTAAATTTCCAGATCGGTGAACCGAGCGAAATTAAGATCGGTGGACCGACTGAACTATCCTATGAGAATGAGAAGCTCAAGGAAACAGTTCAATCGTTGATAGAAGAGAATGAACGAACTAAATATATAATGGATGCATGGTAGAGATTCGGAGAGACTGTAAGCCAGATGACGAGTCATCAAAGACCTTACAACAGTAAATTCGGTCTCGACTATGATAGAAGCAACCCGACTAAACCGAAATCTTCCAATGAGTTGAAGCTCAGTAAAGGAAAGCTTCCGTTCATAAGCTTTGTCAAGAGCTCTTAAACCAATAATGAGGCAATCCATGATTCAAAATTGGCTAAGGAACTAAAATACGTAGGACCAACCTACACAGCGAAGTGGCTTCATCCGGAGAGGGAAAGTCATCCGGCCGATTAGAAAAGAATATGACCGAAAGACAGAGAGAGTTCATCAAAGATCACCACCACACAATGAGGTACTAAAAGGCAGACAGAGAGATTTCAAGCCTGGTACAAGTAGATTTATTAAGACCATCACAAGAAAAGTCATCCGATTAATTCGATTATGGATTCCCAAGGGACTAATCAACCGCGGACCCAATTAAATGTGGGTACCAAAAGAGTGTAAATAGTTGTATTTTGCAAGTTAATAAGATTAAGAGGCTGGAAAACTCGGAATGGTACTTGGATAGAGGCTGCTCTAGGCACATGATAGGAAACGGCAAGCTGCTGACTCCGAAATTGTGCAGGAATCCGGTTCAATGATAATATTTGGTGGCAATTCCAAAGGTAAAGTCGTGCGCAAGGGTAAGATTATCCATAACAACCTAACTATAAACAATGTACTTCTCGTTGAAAATTTATATTTCAATTTGCTATGTATTAGTCAAATGTGCGATGTAGAATATGCAGTCCAATTTCATAAACATGCATGCTTAGTTAAAAATCATCAAGGTAGTATTTTACTAACCGAAAATAGGTTAGGAAACATTTACAAAGTAGACTGGAAAACTAAATGTGATAATCATGTCTGCATGATTGCTAAGAATGATCAGAATTGGCTTTGGCATAAAAGATTAAACCACTTGAACTTCAAAACAATCAACTATATTTGCACTAAAAAATTAGTTCAGGGAATTCCTAAAATGAAATTTGCAAAAGATAAAATATGTCATGCATGTTAAATGGGTAAAAAAATAAAATCTACTTTCAAAAGTAAAGGGAATACTCAATCGAGCCGATGCTTAGAATTTCCATATAGATATATTTGGACCGATTAGGGTCAACCTAGGAGGAATGCATTACACTATGATAATTATTGATGATTACGCTAGATACACTTGGGTTATATTTTTAGTATCTAAAAATCAAGCTACTCCAAATTTGATCAAAATACTTAGAAGAGTACAAAATGAGAAATATGTACATTTCAATAAAAGTAGAAGTGATAGAGGTACTGAATTTACTAATAGTACTTTAACCGCATTTCTTGAGGAATCCGGCATTAGACACGAGTTGTCTAGTGCTAGAACCCCTCAACAAAATGGACTGTCCGAGAGAAGAAACCGAACTCTCAAGTAAGCCGCAAGATCCATGATAGCCGATTCGGGCATTGCTCAAAAATTTTGGGCAGAGACTATCAACACTTCATGCTACACTCAAAATCGGTCAATGGTTAATAAACGTCTTAACAAAACGCCTTTTGAAGTATACCATGACAAAGTTCCTAACATCCGATATTTTAGGATCTTTGGCTATAAGTGTTACATTCATAATAATAACAAAAACTACTTGACCGCCTTTGATGTAAAATCTGATGTTGGTATAATGTTAGGTTATTCTGAAGTTAGTAAAGCATATAGAGTGTACAATACTAGGACTTTAGCTGTTGAAGAATCATCTCACATTGTTTTTGATTAATCGGTTGAAAGTAATACTGCATCATCCATTGATCTACACAACAGATTAGAAAACTTAAATATTCAACCTGATGGTGAAGATGAGGTTCCGGTCTACAAAAGATTTGTATATAACCAAACGGTTAACGCTGAAATTCAGTCGGATCAAGCTGTTTCACAGCACGAAAGTTGACACCTCAGTGTCTGCTGAGGAAATCGGTCGGCATGACTCTGTTCAGCCTACCGGTCTGTCTAACCTTGATCAAATAACCAATCATTTAGAAGACATTTATGGAACGAATCTTAAATGGAACAAAGACCATCTTCCTGACCTTATTATAGGTAACCCTCTTTACCCATCCGAATTATGCATTAACTGTTGGAAGAATATAAAAACTCGACATTCATATCACAAATTGAGCCGAAAAGGTGGATGAAGCATTAATGGATCCCGATTGGATCTTATAAATGCAAGAGGAATTAAACCAGTTTGAGAGGAATAAAGTCTGACACTTAGTTCCAAGACCGAAAAACCAATCGGTCATAGGAACAAGATGGGTGTTTAGAAATAAACTCAATGAGAACGGTTTAGTTACGAGAAATAAGGCTAGATTAGTGGCCCAAGGATAAAAACAGGAAGAAGACATTGATTTTTAAGAATCATTTTCTCCCGTGGATAGACTAGAAGCCATTAGAATTTTTCTTGCATTTGCTGTTTTCAAAAATTTGAAAGTTTTTCAAATGGATGTTAAAAGTGAATTTCTAAATGGTGAATTAAGTGAGGAAGTGTATGTTGAGCAGCCTCTGGGTTTCAAGAATCCTGATTTAATTAGTCATGTGTATAGGCTAGATAAAGTCCTTTACGGTTTAAAACAAGCTCCTAGAGTATGGTATGACACATTGACAAAGTTTTTATTCAATCATGATTTCACTATATGATCGATAGACAAGACTTTATTCAAATTTGAGAAAAATGAACACATTTTACTTGTTCAGATATATGTAGATCATATTATTCCTCATAGTGCTCAGCCAGACCAGCGTATACATAGAGGAGGAAGTTCGGTTGACAATGCCTTTCAAAGACAAAGAAATCATGAGTTCAGTGTTCCTGTTAAATCGACACGGGGTTCCTGAACAACCGACATTCCTGGACAACCGGCGGTCGGTTTCCTGGGCAGCTTCTTCAACGAAATGCTAAACAAAACAGATGGAGGGAGCCACTAACTTCTACCTTCATGTTTATGCTTACTTTATTACCTTTACATTAAAGCTACTACTTTGGGAACTTATAAATATTTTTGGGGACTTAATGATACGGTTTTAATTTAAAAATGCTGTTTTTGATAATTTTTAATTAAAAATATCACTAAAGGAGAAACTTCTAAGGAAACCAAAACTTTTTCAAAATTTTCTCAAATTTTTAAATCGAACCGTTTTTTAACCGGCCAATAATTATAAGTTTTTTAACCAGCCAACGATTACAGGGTTGTGAATATTTAACTTAAATAATCAAAAAGGGAGAAATTGTTAGATAAATTAGATAATTAATTAATAGGTAATTAACTATCTAAAAAACTTAACCAAACTCACCGTTTGTACAAGAAACGCAGGGATCGGTCATACTTTCCAGTCGACCGATATCATAGAACAGACACAAATCAGAACTCTCTAATTATTCTATCTTCTTAGCAACAAAATCAATAGAAGATCGGTTCGGCTAAGCTATAGGATCGGTGAACCTCTTCCTCAGAGATCGGTCGTTACTCTTCGGTAGTAAGACTAGTCAACCGATGTTGAAACAACAAACCGGTATGAAGTCCGGTCGGCAAAATTCTTAGCTCAATCCTAAGCTACCATACAAAAATAACGGGAAGTGTAAGAGATCAAATCAAAGATATGGAACTGCTGGAAGTTTCCATTTTGATGCAATAAGATCACTTTGGGAATATGCAGAAGGAGATCTTCAAATATGTAGATTGTGCTATTTCCTTTTTGATACAAGTCTGATGATAGACTTTAGGAAGAAGAAGACTACCAAAAGTGAACAAATACCTATTTTGGTATAAGTCCAAAAGCAGCCCCCAAGGAGTAGGTAACTGTCCAACCGCTCCAGATGATAGAATTAAGAGAAGACAAAACTGGCCGGCTATATTACTCCTTGGGAATTATCAACCGCATTTAATGTCATACATTCCTTTATTGACCAACCAATCAGAATCAAGGATTACCATGCATGTATCCATTGAAAGAAAAATATGACCGTTGTCATATTTCCACTATTTAAGGGAAGGTTGAAGAACAACAGCAATATCTATCCATTTTTCAACCGAGCACAGAACATAAAACTTACAAGACATACAACATCATAAAAGTCTATACTATTCTTACTTACATTCTATCCAAAATGTTAAGTGTATTACAATTTCATTCATTGGGTAAGAAGTGAGAGTTGTAAGTCAATAACGTGCCATAAATAAGCCTCGGTTATTTGACGTGTTTGTAAAGTGTGTTGAATATTCTTAGTGAATATCCTTCTCAAGGTTTAAGAAGAAGGGGTGACGTAGAAGTTTTATCTCCGAACATTCATAAATCTTATGTTGTGTTCTTTCTCTACTACATTCATCATTGTCATCCGATCCATGTGTGTGTGTTGCTTCAAGTTGAAACAAACTACTTCCGCATTTGAACTCGGTTCAAGAGTTTGTGACGACTTGTGTAGTGTTGAGACCGATATTAATCTTTAACCGGATTAGTATCAACCGTTGAGTGTGTATAAGCGTTCTCCTTTAGCTGGACCCCGGTCCCCTATCGACGATCCCGATCATAACAATAATTAACAAAAATTTGCAATTCACTATAATTCGGTTAATAACATTTATAATTTGTTTATTAATTTATAAATGTCATGTAGTTTTAACTATTTTTTATTCTATTAATAATGTTGACTTTTGAAAACATCTGAATAGATATGGACAAAAATAAATTTATTTTGTTATAAATATTTAATTCCAAAATGATTTGAAATAGAATTTTAAAAAAAATAATTGTTTTAAATATCTAATTAAAATATTAATTTAAATGATATATATATATATATATATATATATATATATATATATATAAATTAACAAATTTAATAACGGAATTTGAATTTTACTTACTATTTGGTTTAACAAATCCAGCAATCTTATGTAATTTCATATAATAAATTGCAATTACTAACTTGTATAATGTCAAATAAGTAAATTATTTAAGACAATAAATTTAAATAATCAAAATTTCTAAAAAATAAATAAATTTTGGATTACACTATATAGTATATTAATGGTAGTTATATTTCATAGTTTAAAAACATTAATCAAATACTAATAAATTTTGTTATATAAAAAAATGACACATCTAAGTTTAATTTTTTATTTATAATTTTATAAATAAATTATAAAATATTAATAATTATTTAAATTTTATTACATAAATTTATCATTATATTATGCTTGACATGAATTTCATAATATCATAATGGTTAGACACAATCAGATAAGTTATAACGATAGTCTTATTCTCATATATTCGATTGGCACACTTTACATAAGGACATGCAATTGAAGATCTACCCGTAGACCTTTCAGCAAATTTTATTAACTTATCAATCTCTTAATATAATTTAAATAAGTACGAAGTATAGTCATCCATTTTTGTCAAGAACTTACATTGGTACTAGACAAAATATTACTATGTCAAATACAATATATCCTTCCTAAATCATTCATATACCTAGCTAGTCCAATAATTTAACACAAAATCCATCTCACATACAAATAATCTATCATAATCTAATTTACATACAATAAATAATCTAACATATCTAACCTACAATTCTTTTTCCGAAAAAATATTTAATTCAATAATATAACATATCTAATAAATACAATATATAATCTATCACTAGTAAAAAAGGGGTGAAAATCGAGAGTTAAATCTCTTGGTAATGAACCTATTTCTCTCGGTATAGATCTAATACCGAAAGTTTCAGAAACTCTCGCCATTTGTCGGTATTGCCACTTTCGGTAAATATAATTGGGTGTTTACCGAATGATATTTTAAATTTTTCAGTTTAGATACTAGAGAGAAAAACCGAGAGTTATATGGAAAACTCTCAGCTTTTCTCCTTCAAGAAAAAACGAGAGTTATATGGAAAACTTTCGGTTTTTTCCTTTCAATAAAAACCAAAAACATTTTAAATAACTCTTGGTTTTTTCTTTTTAAATAAACACGAGAGGTATATGAAAAAACTCTCGATTTTCCCTTTCAAGAAAAAACCGAAAGCTTTCCAAATAACTCTCGATTTTTCCTTTTCAAATAAACCTAAGAGGTATATGGAAAACTCTCTGTTTTTTCCTAGAAAAACCTAAAGCTTTCCAAATAACTCTTGGTTTTCCTTTTCAAATAAACCCGAGAGGTATATGCAAAACTCTCGATTTTTTCCTTTCAAGAAAACTGAAAGATTTCCCAAATAACTCTTGGTTTTTCTTGAAAGGGAAAAACTAAAAGCTTTCCAAATAACTCTCGGTTTTTCTTAAAAGTGAAAATCTGAGAGTTTCCATTTAACTTTCGGTATTACCCCTATAAAATATAGAAAATAGGCCGATTATTTTGTGCGCAACCAAAACCTGTTCAGCCAAACCATTATATATACAAATAATATTCATAAACCAAATGACCATTATCATTCCGAAATTCTAAACCAAACCAATCATCCAAACAACCTGTTATCATTCAAATTAAAACGTATCCAATCATTCATAAACCTGTTATCAGTCGAAATAAAATGTACTACTAATCAAAACGTACCCAATAAAAACGTATTATTAACTAGAATTAAGTGGTGGGGGGAGGGGGTTGATAATGCTTCGTTAACATTTCCATTTTTTCTTCATATTTCTCCATTCTTGTCCTCATTTCTATCTTTTCCGCTTGCATTTCATTAATCGTTTCAAATCTTTCTACATCCCTCTTTTCCAATTCCTCCATTGTCATCCATATTTCTCCTCTAACAACCGATCAGTGGATCATTGTGAATTGTTTCCACTTCGACGATCCTCTCGAAAGTGTGTGGGTCGGACGCCTGATCCTATACCGATCACTATCCCATGCTTTTGGCGTCCGAACACTCTCTCCGTCAAGTCGAAGTCAGATATATTCGGTTCATTGCTTTTTACCTCCTCCATCTCCGCCTGCACATTTGAAATAAATTTTCATTTATATAATAATAAACTAGATTTATGTAATTTATTTAAATCCAATTAACTTACAATTTTCTCTTGCGCTCGTTTGTCCGGGATGGGGGTTGGGTTTTCTGTCGTAGATTTTTGGGTACGGGTCCTTTTGAATACTTTAACGATGGAGGGGTCCGTCCTATTTCAAGCATATGTTGAAATAAATGATTTATTAAATTTATAACATTCTTTATATTAAGTTATTAAAAATACCTATTCAAATCAGAGCGCCATCTATCCCATATTTGTTTGGCGTGTGCCAATCCGGTCTCTAGATATTGATCAATAGAACTATTAGTACATTCGAACGGATTTTGATAAATAAATCATTCAAATGTTATAAAAAGTATTGAATGATTAATATATAAATTAAGTAATTATCACCGTCATAGCAAGCCAAAGTAAATCCAATTAGTCAGCACTTAATACATTTCACTTCAGCAGACGGTGTGAGACGGCTGTGGGGTCTCGCACAACCGACCCCAAATGTCTAGACCACATTTTTCTTTCATCGCCTCCACCGGGCCTCCCATCTACCTCTTTGAAAGTCAGAGCAATCTTCGTCCCCGGTGGCCTCCTAGATAGAGCGATATTATTGTTCTTCCCCCGTCTCTTGCGGGCGGAAGATTCTTCAAAATTATCAAATTGAAAATTAAATGTAAATTAATCAAACAATAAATAAGTGTAAACATGTTACCTGTCGATGATGGTTCGGGAGGTGAATGGTGCTCATGATCCTCCTCGTCATCCTCCTCGTCATTCCCCATTGAGGAAAACGTACTCTCAATAAATTCTTCAGCCTCAGCATCATCATCGTCACGTGTATCATGTGTTGGGGCAAAAGTAGCTAACAGGTCCACGGTTAATGGTGCGTCTATAGAAGACTCTCCTCGGATCCTTAGGAGATCTGTTTGTGCAAGTAGGTTTTGATATGGCCTAGATAGTTTGTTTGGTGTTTTCCTCATACTCATCCAAGTATCTTTAGGACTTTCAGACATCCTTAATGCATACCATTAATAAATGGGAGAATAATTGAAATAAATTAGTAATAAGAATGCATATAAAGTAAAAACATAAATCTACCTAATTAATCTGAACTATATATTCGTAAATTGTGGATTTATTTTTGTCACAATCTTCCAATCGGGTCGTGCTGACATATTAGGAGCGTAGAATACTTGTTTTGCTTGACTCGCCAATATATACGGGTCCTGCCTTTGAGTTTTCAAAATTCAGTTTACATATATACTTACAAAGCCATATTTATCTATTTTCACTCATAGTTCCCTCGAGTGTGTATCAAACAACTTACACTTGAATAAGATAACTCATTTGTGAGAAAAGTATTGTACTTAAATTATATTCGTTAAAACTCCATAGTATGACATAGTATCTGACCCGTTGACCCTTCAACAACCACTCCACTATTTTGAGTGGTCAAACCTTCGTCGTGTTTTTCTGTACAAAATTTGTATCCGTTTAATTTACACTAAATATACATACATGAGTACATACTTGGACCTTCGCCTAAGATCTTGAGGTCTCTTGATATGTCGTTATTTTCTACTAATTGAGCGACCTATATATATACATTCCCGAAATTTAGTCGTTAAAATAAATATAAAGTTATTAAATCTGGTATTGAATCTACTCACTTTATGCTTAAAATAGGTGATATACGTTTATCCACGGGACTCATTGTTATTGCAATACTGCATATAATCATTGTAAATAGATCGAATATTAAATAACATACTTTTTAATGAAAATTAATAAGACGTACTATAACAACAACATATTGAATCTTATATGTAAAAAGGTTCAACTTCGGGACAATTTTTTCAAAATGTATGATTGAGCTGTCACTCTATCGTTATAATCCAAGTTGTTTATTTTTTCGTTAGATATGTCTTGCAATGATGAAAATATTGAAATGCCCAAGATTTCAGTTTGTGCATGTTCTTGGTCTTCTTCCTCCATATACATGGAACATAAACTAATACTCTCATTTACAAGATAGCTCTCTCTTATTGAGACTACGATGTGGTTTTTATTCCGTAAATATCTTTTCATTGTACCCATGTAATGTTGAAACGGATACATCCATCGATACTGGATAGGTCCCCCAAGAAAAGCCTCAAATGACAAGTGAACTAGGAGATATGCATCATGATGTCGACGATTCACGGTGGAAAAATCATTTCAAATTTGCAAAGTGTCAATATAATATTCATGTACAATTGTTCGAGGTCCGCTGCAAAAAATTCTTTTGAGCACAACAACTGAAAGAACCAAGACAAATTTACTATAGCATCATTCACATTATCTATAAGTAATCCACGGGTTGCTAAAGGAATAAGATATTCCAATAAAATGTGACAATTATGACTATTTAATCTCGTAATCTTTTTCTCTTCTAAATTTACACAACCTCCGATATTTGAGCAAAAACATTAGGCAACTTAAGATCTTTCAAGAATTTATGAAGACGTTTTTTATGATCAAAGGTCAAAGTGAAAGACATTTCTGGATAATGAATCACTCCTTAGGATGTAACCATTGTTTTATGCCTAAGAGTTGTAAGTCTTTATGAGCTTTAGGACCATCCTTAGTCTTCTCTTTCACATTCATTTGTTCCCAACACGCTATCACAAATATTTTCTCAATATGCATCACATCCAAATTATGTCTCAATAATAGTGATTTCCAATAAGGTAAACGGAAGAAAATGCTAAGTTTGTTCTATTTGTCTCCCCGTGTTTCATGATATATCTTGTTTTTCTTGCTCTGATCCGTAGTAAGAATTTTGCTTTCTAGGTCTCGTGCTTGCTCGTAACTTTCTTGACCCGTTAACAATTTAGAGGGATCTCTATAATCTGTTCGACCATCAAACGACTCTTTATCCCTTATGTATTTGTGCTTTGGTGGAAGGAAGCGTCTGTGACCCACATAACATTGTTTAGAACCATGAACTAATTGAAGAGATACAGTGTCGTTTTTACAACAAGGACAAAAAAATTTCCCTTTCATACTCCAACCTGACAAATTCGCGTACGCGGGAAAGTCTTTAATGGTCCATATTAACGCCACTCGCATGTTAAAGTATTGCGAGGTGTGTGCATCAAACGTTCTCACACCAGTTTGCCACAGTTCAGTCAACTCGTTGGTCAATGGCTGGAGAAATATGTAAATTGGATCTCCCAGACTCTTTGGACCTGGAATTAACATAAATAGAATGAAATTGCTAGAATCCATGCAAGTAGTGGGTGACACATTATAAGGAACGAGAATAACCGACCATACACTATATGACATTTTCCTATTACCAAATGGTTGAAACCCATCGCTTGATAAACCCAGTCTCACGTTTCGAGAGTCCGACACGAAATCTTTATAATTTTCATCGAACGTTTTCCAAGTTAATGAATCAGATGAATGTCTCAACGTATCACTATGAACTCTTCCTTCCTTATGCCATCTCATCATTGGAGCATTTTTTGAAGACATGTATAATCTTTGTAGTCTTGGTATTAGAGGGAAATATCTTAAAACCTTAGTTGGCATGAATTTCACATTTTGCTTCTTTCGAACTGCCCCAGTTGTTTGGTCGACTTTCCATCTAGAAAGGCCGCAAACTCTGCAAGACTCTACATTTTTGTCGTTTTTTCCAAAATAGCATTCAATTGTTCTTACATGCATCTATCTTCTCATACTTAAGCCCGATATCTATAATGAATTTTTTACATTCGTAATAGGAGTTTGTCAATTGAGTATCTATCGGAAATATGTCGTCTTTAAGTAGACACAACAACATTTCGAACGAAGAATTTGTCCATTAACCGAAATTCTGGATGTGAAATAGTTTCAAAAGTGTTGATGATTTCGTTATTCGAGCACCTTCATACAATGGCAGTTTAGAATCATCAAGCAATTTATACAATCTCTGCACATCCTCGCCTGGTTCATGGTTGTTTGGGCCATCATTAAGTTGGAGAACATATCGTTTATAAAATCGTGCATATAATGTTCTTGATTGACCTTTTCATTGACTATATTATTCATATCCATTCTAGGATTGTTGAATTCCTGCACGACATCCTCTGATTGACCATCATCATCATCCAAGTCATCGGCATCATCATCATCATCGTCATCATTAACCGCGTTAGTAGTAAGTCTCTTTTCTCTATGAAAATACCAGAATTCGTAATGAAGATTTATTCCATAAATGATGAGGTGAGTCTTCTCATCGTATATGGAAATAGACGTCGTGTTCAAACATTTCACGCAAGTACATTTCACTGTTTGTTGTCTTGTACTCCTAACTGCAAACTCAAAGAATTTTTCAACACCTTCCTCGTAATCTGGATGATCTCGACGTAAGGTCATCCATGTTTTATCGGGTACTTCCATCTTTCTAATAAGATGGAAAACAACCCGCATTATTATTTATTAAACATTATCTAAATTAATTAGACTTTCATTTATCTTACATAATCTTAACCAAATATAACCTAAATCAAACTCAATATATTACATAACCATAAATCAAACCTAATATCCATAAATCTAACCAAATATCCGTAAATCTAATCAAAATATAACATAGATCAAACTCTATATAAACAATTTTTAAATTAATCAAACCTAATCAAACATCAATCAAACCAAATATACATTAATCTAACATGAATCCAACAAAATCAACATAAATATATACCTAATCAAATAATAATAAACGTAATCTAACATTATCCAACAAAATCAACATAAATATATACCTAATCAAACAATAATAAACCTAATCTAACATTATCCAACAAAATCAACCTAAACATATACCTAATCAAACAATAATAAACCTAATCTAACATTATCCAACAAAATCAACCTAAACATATACATAATCAAAAAATAATAAATATAATCTAACATATCCCCAAAATTTAATTAAATAATTAATCTGACCTTGAAATGCAGGTGGTGGGCGGAGGCGCGGCGGAATGGCAGTTCTTCAAGCAGCAGCGGCGATAGATCTTCAAACGGGGTGTGACGGCGGGACTCAAACGGCGGCATGGGGCGTGGCATCTTCAATCTGGTCGCAGTTCTTGAAGTGGGGTCTTGGCGGAGTCATCTTCATATGGGTGGCGTCTTCGGATGGGCGGCGTCTTCGGATGCAGGAGGCGGCGCAGGCGGAAGGAAGGAAGCGGGGAGAGAGAAAGGAAAAGAAATCGTGTAGAAAGAGAAGAGAAGAAGAAGGTTTTTTTTTTTTAATTTAAAAATGTCGTTACCGAAAGTTATATGAAAACTTCCGGTTTTGATCACTTGATTAATTCCGAGAGTTTTCTTATAACTCTTGGTTTTGACATTCCTTAATTCAGAGTGATTTAGATATATCTCTTAGTTTTGATCATAGTCAAAACTGAGAGATTTCTGTATATCTCTCGTTTTGAATATTATTACCGAATGATTTAAGTATATCTTTCGATATTACCACTTAATAAATTGTTAAATTATTGGTTTTTCACTCTCTAATAATCTTGAACAACATTAATTTAACACATTTGATATATCCTTAAAATATTATGCAATCCATATGATCAAACATTACACAAATTCATATGATCATCAAACACAAACATATATATATACACTTCTTTATATAATCAAACACAAACATATACATTTTACATTAAACACAATCTTAATTCTTAAAAAACAATACAGACTTGATTAGCTTAGTTAGGAGTCTAAAATAGAAAGTAAAATGTCAATTAAATTAACAAATTATGTATTTGTAATACCAAAAGTTTTCTAAACAACTTTCGGTTTTGATGATTATTACCGAAAGTTAATGGTATAACTTTCGGTATTACCACTTCATAAATTGTTAAATTAATTGGATTTTCACCTTCTAATAACCTTGAACAACATTAATTTAACATATTTGATAACCTTAAAACATTACACAAACCAATACATCGTTACAATCAAACATTACACACAACCTTATTATCATCAATCACAAACATACATTACTTCTTTATATTATCAAACACAATCATATACATTTATAACATTAAATACAATCTCCATTCTTAAAAAATAACACACTTTATGTGATTAAATAGTTTAGACAAAAAATTGCAAAAAATCAAATAAAATAGGGAATGAATACCGAAAGTTAATTAATTAACTTTCGGTACCTACATTCAAAACCGAGAGATTTTCAAATATCTCTCGGTCCTGACCTTGAACAGAATGTTTTTTGGGAAGGGTCAAAAGCGAAAGTTTCCAATAAACCTTCGCCATTACCCTTACTCAACACTTAAAATTTTTTCCAATTTTTTTAGGAAGGGTTAAAAGCGAAGATTTTACAATAAACATTTGCAATTATCCCCTCCCAACACTTAGAATTTTTCCAATTTTTTTTGGTAAGGGTCAAAAGCGAAGGTTTTCCAATAAACCTTTACAATTACCCCTTCCCCACACTTATAATTTTTTCCAATTTTTATTGGGAAGGGTCAAAAGCGAAGGTTTTCCAATAAACCTTCGCAATTACCCCTTCCCAACACTTAGTTTTTTTCCAATTTTTTTTGAGAAGGGTCAAAAGCGAATGTTTTCCAATAAATCTTCGCAATTACCCCTTCCAAACACTTTGAATGTTTTTCATTTTTTTGGAAGGGTCAAAAGCGAAGATTTTCCAATAAACTTTCGCAATTACCCCCTCCCAACACTTAGAATTTTCCAATTTTTTTGGTAAGGGTCAAAAGCGAAGGTTTTCCAATAAACCTTCGCAATTACCCTTTCCCCACACTTAGAATTTTTCCAATTTTTTTGGGAAGGGTCAAAATCGAAGATTTTCCAATAAACCTTCGCAATTACCCCTTCCCCACACTTAGAATGTTTTCCAATTTTTTTTGGGAAGAGTCAAAAGCGAAGGTTTCCAATAAACCTTTGCAATTACACCCTCATAACACTTAGAATTTTTTCAATTTTTTTTTGTAAGGGTCAAAAAAGAGAAGGTTTTCCAATAAACCCTTGCAATTACCCCTTCCTCACACTTAGAATTTTTTCCAATTTTTTTTATGATGGGTCAAATAGCGAAGGTTTTCAAATAAACCTTCACAATTATCCTTTTCCAACAATTAGACTTTTTACAAATTTTTTTTGGGATGGGTCAAAAGCGAAGATTTTCAAATAAACCTTCGCAATTACCCCTACACTTACAATTTTTTCATTTTTTTGATAAGAGTATAAAACGAAAATGTTCAATAAATTTCTCAAATAAAAGCAAACCAATACATATAGAAAAACATTCATAAACCACATTCATAAACCAAAAGATAATTATAATTCATAATTTTAAACCAAAGTCAAAACACACCAAAACATGTTATCAGTCGAACGAAAACGTTTACAAATAATTATTCAAAAAAACTTTAATCTACTTAGTAGTTGGGGGAGGAGGGGGTGGTTGATTCTGCCTCATCAAGAAATCAACTTGTTATTCAAGATTCTCCAATTTTTGCGTCATTTACACCCTCCCCGCTTTAATTTCAGTAATCAATTGCGCTCTTTCCACATCCCTCAATTGAATTTGCTCCAATGCCAACGCTATGTGTCTCGCATCCTCCTCACATTTAACATCAACAATAATCATTGGGTCCGCCACGACAAACCCTGGGTCATAACTTGATTGTTATAGAAAGTTCTGGAATGACGGGTGTAGTTTCTCTGGTGTTTTCCGCATACGCTTCCAATTAATCATCCTGAATGCATTTCATTATTAAATTTATGGATCTAACCACAATATATATAACATTTATGAATCTGACCAAAATAAAAATGAAACTCTAATTAATACAACGACCTAAGACATATTTGAATCTAAACAAACACATATGAATTTAACAAAAAATTCAAATAAAAATCTAACATGAATCCAACAAATCAACCTATATATACACCTAATATAAAATGAATAAACCTAATCTAACATTAATACCAAAAAATCAACCTAAATATACATCCAATATAACATTAATAAACTTAATCATAATGAATCCAAATATAATATATATCAAACCAAATTTAACATAAATCATACTAATCTAACATAAATAAAACCAAATGTAATATAACTTAAATCAAACAAAATAACCTAATCCAAAATATATCAAACAAATTATAACATAATCCAAACATATATTAAACAAAATTATACATATATTTAACAAAATCTAACATAATAATACATATATCAAACAAAATATAATCAAAACGAACCTAAATCAAACCTAAAAGTAACCAATAACAAACCTAAATCTAACCATATAACCAAACGAAGAATCCAACATAACCAAATAAAACAAAATCTAACCTGGAATTGGAAGCGGCGGCAGTTGAAGGCGAGACGAAGGTGGGTTTCGTCGGGGGCGTGGGTTGCATCATCAGTAGGAGGCGGTGCGGACGGAAGAACGAAAATCGTCTTTAAATGGTAGCGGGTGGGAGGCGGCGTGGGAAGAAGGAGGAATCGGGGAGAGAGAGTGGGGAAAAGAAATCAGCGGAGAGAAGAAGAGAAGAAGTATGGTTTTTTATTTAAAATATGTTATTACCGAAAGTTATATGACAACTCTCGGAATTGATCATAACCGGAGGTTTATTTGAAAACCTTTACAATTACCCCTTCCAGGTTTTTTGGGAATAGTCAAAACCGAAGGTTTATTGGAAAACCTTTGCAAATACCCCTCCCAATACTTAGAAATTTTCCAGATTTTTTTGGGAAGAATCAAAACTGAAGGTTTTCCAATAAACCTTCGCAATAAACACATACTATTATTTTTGGGGAAGGGTCAAAACCGAAGGTTATTGAAAACCCTTCGCAATTACCAATTTGAGGAAAGTTAAAACCGGAGTTCTTTGAATAACCTTCGCAATTATCCGATTTCCAACACTTATAATTATTTTTTGTTTTTTGGGAAGAGACAAAACCGAAGATTTATATGAAAACAATCTATTTTTATTAAAGAAATATTTCTTTCTCTTGCAACCATTACCGAGTGTTTTATATAACTCTCAATAACTTTGTCGGTAAATGTCCCTTTTTCACTAATGTATCATAATTTAATTAATATACAATTCAATAATCTAACATGTCTAACCTAATATAACCTACAATCCAATAGTCTAACTTAATTTAACATTCAAATTCAGATAATCCAATAACCTATCTGTCAAAATTTAGATAACTAAATAACACAAAGAAAACCAACTTATTAATATAGAGTTTGATCGCAAATTGAAAATTGGAAATACTAATTTGCCAAAGTTATTAAATGAAGAACGAAATCAGATATGAATCTAATATAAATCAATATGTTAGATAATCTAACCTATGATTATATAATCTAACATATGAAGAATAAAAGTTAATCTAACAAACTCACATGATGAACAGTGGCGTTAGACGCGTTGGACAATAGCGACGCGGAAGAAGAATCGAACCCGGTGGACCTACAAAAGAATAATATAAATCAATCTACAAAAGAAAAATTGAAGCCCGCGGAAGAATAATTGAAGTCGGTGGAAGAGGAATTGAAGCGGGCGAAATAAAAAAGAACTAACCTTTCGGGGCAGGAACGGCAGCTGAGCAGGGCAGGAACGACAATAGAGGGAGAAGGAGAAAAAAAGAAAGGAAAAAAAGAAGGCGGCTAGGGCGTTATTTGATAGAGTATTAGTAACGGTGTTGTCGTGAGTCGTTATAGATGCTCATTAAATGAATATCTATAACGGTTTTTCAAAGAACCATTACAGAAAGTCTTAAAGTATCTGTAACGACATTCACATAAAACCGTTACATATACCTCTTTTCAGAAAATAAAGCGACAAATGGGGTATCAGTAACAATTCTATGATGATGCCGTTACAGATACTCTTAAGTACGTGTAGCGGTTTTCTCATAGAACCGTTACAAATACCCCTTTTCAGAAAAGAATCGGCAAACAGGTATTACAACTGTTCTATGATGAAACCGTTACAAATATTTAACGACATCCTCATAGAACCGTTATAGATAACTATTTTAGAAAAAAGAAACAGAAAACGTGGTATTAGTAACGGTTATACATAGAACTATTACTGATATCTTTATGTATTAGTAACGGTTCTTTGTATAACCGTTACTAATACCTTCTTTCAAAAAACTAAAAAAATGATGGTATTTGTGACGACTCTTATTCTAATAGTATAACACTATATCAGTAACGACACTATAGCATCGTTAAAAATATATTAATACCTGTAACGGCTGTATACAGTCGTTACTATCTTTCGTTACAAAAAAGTTTCTTTTCAATAATGATCTATATAAAATATATAAGTTTGAGAAATTTTAATATTATGGGTACGTTGTTTCATTTTTTTAATATTGAGTAATGTTTCACATTTATTATAAATATATTTTTTAGAGATTGAGAGTACTGAAATGAAATATTGTTACATTGTTTCCACATTTTATAGGGTACTTTTATCATCTTTATTATTAATCGGGTCCATTCAAATGTCGATTTACTTATTATAAAATATCTTATAATCGGATGAAAACAAAAAATTAATAATGATTAAATATAAAATAATTAAATTTCTTTTGAAAAAATATATTAATTCGTATTTAAAAATTAATTATAAATTTATTTCACCAAAATGAGTTTTAAGCTAATAATTTTATAACATTACTTCAAACATTCTACAATTGACCTCATTAATAATTATGTTACCTCACTTTAGAACATACCAACCTCTTACCCTATCTCATTACTAATTTTTGGGTTATTTAAAATATCATATTACATAATAATTTTTTATTAAAAATATATTTTCATGTTATGAAAAGATAATATTAATTATGATTAAATAAAAAATAGTTAATCTTTTTCTTTTAGAAAGAATTAGTAACAAACTAATACTCATTCAACTTTAGAAAATGATATTAATAATATTTTGACCACCCAAAGTAAATTCAAGATTTAATAATAATCTCTTTAAGCATTTCTCAATTCACCTTATATTACTTATTATTTCACTTTGAGCCGTTTGAAGTGACATTTTCTCGCTCATTACTAATATTCGAGTTCTTTCATAGGTTAGTTAATTAATAATTTATTATTATAAAATATATTATCATTTTATAAAAAAACATAATAGTAATAATATGGTTAAACAAAAACATAGTTAAAATTTTAATTTAAAAAAAACTAATTTTCCATGAAAATAAACTTCGACATATTTGTGACCTCACTTTAAAGTTTAAACAATCTCTAAATATCTCTCATTAGACTTCACTTCAAGCATTTAGTACGGATCTTATCCTTACTTTTGGCTTTCCTCAATTGACCTAATGTAATATTAAATTTTTGACTAACACTCACTCTCTCAATTTGAACCATAATTTCACATCCCTCAAATTCTGACTTAAACATACTATTATATCTTATCTTTCAAAGATAATATTAATAATTGTTAAGTAAAAATATAGTTAAATTTTTAATTTTAAAACAACTAATATTCCACCAAAATAAATTTCTAACTTACTAATATTGTGACATCGCTATAAACATTCTCTAATTAATCTCTCATTAGGCTTCACTTCGAACATTTTGTATCGATATTACCTTTACTTTTGACATTCTAATCGACCTCTCATATTACTAATCTCGTGACTAACACTAAATATAATATATTTTAAAATTTTAATTTAAAAACAACTAATATTCCACCAAAATAAACTTCGACTTACTAATATTGTGACCTCATTTTAAACATTCTCTAGTTGATCTCTCATTATAGACCTCCTTTCGAGTAATTTGTATAGATCTTACCCCTACTTTTGACCTTCCCCATCAACCACAAATTCACACACACATTTACATAGAGACTCACATATGTCATCTTACCCTAACTTTTGGCCTTCCCCAACCACAAATTCACACATGCATTTACTTAAGGACTCAAATATGTCATCTTACCCTTACTTTTAGGATTCCCATGCACTATAAATTCACACACATTTACATAGGGACTCACATATGTCATCACATCAAGTATGCACTATTTTAATATTTATAAATTCATATCAACTCGAACTCTAGTCTCAAATATGAAATATGAAATGTTAACACTTTAACCACTAAACTATTTGTGATTTGTTAAATTTAATTCAAAATTTTATGCATATATAAATATTTAATCATTATTTATTAATAATAGATAAAATATATATAGAATAAAAGAAAATTAATTAATTATATATATATATATATAATTTATAAAAGTATTTTTTTAATAAATTATTTGGAAATTTAAATTATAGATAAAGTACAAAACAATTTTAAAATATAATATTTAAGTATTTTAAATTAATTAAAAAATTAAAATAGTGGAATAATAGATGAAAGATATAATGAATAAAAAAAATAATTATATAAATAATAAATATTTAGATAATGTATAAATTTATTTTTTTAAATAAATTATTTAAAAAATTAATTTAAGAATAAAGTAAAATTAACTTTAAAATATAATATATAATTATATTATATTAAAAAAGAGTTAAAATAATGGTGTGTATAATAAATATGGAGAGTTATATATATATATATATATATATATATATATATATATTTAATAATTATTAATGAATAATATATAAAATATATAATAAATAAATTAAATTAAATTAATTGTATAAATAATAAATATAAAGACAAGATATAAAATAATTTTTTAATAAACATATAATAAATATGTAGAAAAAATAAAATATATATTTTTTAACTAAAATTAAAATAAAATATCTTAAAATCAATTTAATATATAGAGAGACTAATAATCTAAAAAAAGAATTCTCCTCTCCTTTAATTTAATTTTTTAGTTTTTGAATTTTCATATTATCATAACTCGTTTGTATAATTCGCGGGTTAACGAATTCTTTAACTCAGTTCGTTTTGTCTCATAAAATGGGTAGTTGGTTGTGGTGCGAGAACTCATTAATTTAGAAATATAAAGTTGAATTTTATTATTATTATTATTATTATTATTATTATTATATATATTTGTAATTGTTTTTATGTGTTAACTTAATGAAAAAAGAGTTTTAATATAAATTGAAAATTTCAAATATAGATATTTTTTAAAAATCTGTAATACAAATGTTACTTTAGAAGAAACAAGATTTTATAAAAAATACTTTTGAACTTAAAATTTTAATTATTTATATCTTCAAATTTATGATAAAAAAATGGTTAATGTACATATATGAATTTTAGATAAGTTGTCAATCTTTAACAAAAATAAGTTGAGTCCAAATTTAATTAAATTTGCACAATAAAATTTACACGCTTAACCTTCCAATTAGAACTCGAATCTCAAATATTTTGAAATATATATATATATATATATATATATATATATATATATATATATATATATATATATATATATATATATATATATATAGTAATGATAGGGACTTGAGTGCGGGGCGAAGTTTCCCAAAAATTGAATATTTAATAAAAACCGAATATTCTCTCCTGTTATTAATTAATTTTTATTTTTAACTAATTAATTTATTTCCCTTCCTCTATCACTATTTAATTTATTTCTCTTTACTAATTAATTTATTTCTTTTTTATCAATTAATTTCTTTATTTCCCTATACAACTAATTAATTTATCTTTTCTAACTAATTAATTAATTTATCCCTTCCTATCATTTAATTTTTCTTTTTTTACTGTTAATTAATTTATCTCTTGATTAATAAATTAAATCTTGTGTTTTTTTATTATTTATCACTCTTTCCAATAAAATTAACTCTAAAATTTTAAAAAAAATCACAATTTCATTCAAAAATTAAAAATAATATCTTTTTAAATATTATAATAATATTTTTTTGAATAAAAAATAGTGTGATATAATAAAATTACCAGTAATCTAATATAAGAATAAAAAAATAACACATTACTAATATTTATTGAAGAATTAGAATATGATAAGAATTAAAGAATAAAAATATTAGATAAACATCTATAAGTAATTAAAATATATATATAAATAAGTAAAAAGAATAAAATTATAAGAAAAATAAAAAAGAGGGAAAAAATAATAAATAAAAAATATTTGATAAATAAAATAATTGAAAAATCATAAAAATATAACAAATAAAAGAGATAAATTCATAATTAACTAAACTAACGGTAAAAAATATTAATTAAGTGGAGTAAAAAAATTAATTAATAAATACAACACATTATTTTTATTTTAATATATTAGTAAAATATTTAATATGAAATTGTTATAAAGTTTTGAGTTATTTTACAAGTTAAATAAGAGATTATAAATATAAAAAAAAAAGTGAAATAATTGAAAAAATTATTTATTAATAATTATTTACAGAGAGAAAAATTAATTAATTGTGAAGAGAAAATGAATAAATTAATTAACTAAAACAAAAATTTATTAACAAGTAGAGAGAATATTCAGTGTTCGTCAATATTTTATTTTCACGAAATATTTGGTCCTCTATCCTTAATTTTTTTTTATTCTATAAATAATGTTGAAATTTGAAAACAACCGGATAGATATGAACAAAATTAAATTTATTTAAAAAATTATTTTGTTTTAAATATTTAATTCGAATATTAATTGAGATAAAATTTAAAAAAAAATATGTTTGTTTTAAATTTCTAATTCTGATTTGGATGAAATATATATATATTAACAAATTTAGAAACGTTTTCATTCAAATCCAATTATAGTTATTTTCAAACGGGCTCAATCAAATTTGTTTTTTGAAAAAACAAATATAAAAATAAGGGGAGTTTGAATGTTAGTTACTATTTGGTTTAACAAGTATTGAGATAACTTATATTTAGTTATTAGTTTATACTAATAATTTTTATTTTTTTATAATTACAGATTTAATATTTTCAGTTTCAAATAAGACTTTATAAAGTTTATTTTCTTTATTTAAGTTGTAATATTAGTTCAAAGACTTGTTTATAATTTTTACCACATGAGGATCAGATATGTCCCAATACCCAATTCTCAAATTGATGATGTAACTAAGACATTGAGTTTTCATCAATCAATATACACAACTATTTTTCATCTTTCTCTCTTGGATTTTTGTTTGATTTCTTGATTAAAGTTCAACATGGTATCAGAGCAGGAGGCGATCCTACACCCTCAAGAACTTTCAGGAAGTGATGATCCATTTGATTTCGACAACGACGATCTTCTTGATGAGCTAGTGCGTTCTATGAACCCTAATTTCAAAGCTCAACAAGAATGTACAATTGATCTGGTTCAAGTTCCATTTCAAGTTCCTGTTCAAGTTTTTCCACCAATGGCACCATTGAAGCGAGATTGCACAGATCCTCTTTATGTTCATCCTGGCGACATTTTATGAGCAATATTGACTCACACAGTTCTGAGCCGTCGGAACTACTTTAAATGGTCTACCAGAATGCAATTTGCACTTACTACGAAAATGAAGATGTGTTATATTGATGGATCATTCATAGTTCCGACTGCACCTCTAGATGCTATTCGCTAGAAAATGATTTATGCAATGGTCTGATCATGGATAATGAACACAATCGATAAGAAGAAGAGAATTTACTTTCAGAGCACAACTACCTCTTTAGAGCTATTGAATGAAGTGAAAGCGAGATATGAAGATAACAATGGTCCAACTTTGTATCGGTTAAAAAGGCTATATGTGTTAGATAAAGGGACATTTATATATTTAAATGGATATATATAGTCATTGATTATAATAAGTCAATATTATGTGATCTAAGGATGTTTGGATTTGACTTAAGGACGTTATTGTTATGAATGTTAAAATGTGGATACCTTGCGGTATTTCTAATTTGATGAGAGGCAAAATTAGAAATTAGCGTAATGAGGGTAATGAGGCAATTATGACGGTTATGTTCCCCAAAAGGCAGAAGAAATTATAAAAGGGAGGTTGATTGATAAAAAATAAGAATGAACTTATCTCTCTGAATCCCCATCAGAGAAATAAGACTAAAGGATTTCTGTCATTTTGAAAGACTATCTCATCTAATTATGTCTAAGGACTTTTGTCTTTCATATCTCAGGAACAGGAATGAAGATATAGGTATTATACTTTATGATTTAAGTTTATTATGGATTATTTTAATTAATTCCAACAATTGGTATCATAGCCCAACTTGTTCTTGAATTAGAAAGACTTATTTTTATACATGAATTTAGGAAGACTTGTTCATGAATTTAGGGAAAAATAAATCCTGTTTCATAATTTTGGAAGTTTGTTATATAGAGAAACCCAAATTGGTAAACTCTAAATTGAAAACCTTAAGTTGAAATGTATGATGAATATTTTTTTAGAAAATAATATTATTTCAATTAATATTTTAAAGGAAATAATTTTATTTCATTATCTTTTATTAAAATAAAATTCGGTAAAATATTTTATTTTTGGGAAAATAATATTATTATTGAGGTTCATCAGGAAATAATATTATATAATTATTTTATTGGAAAATAAATTTTTTTATTTAAGGATTTTTTAAGAAATAATATTATTTAATTATTTTATAAGAAAATAAAATTTTAAGAAAAATAAAATTTTATTTTTATTTTAACACAGTTAAGTTTATAAATAATATTATTATTTATGTACTTAAATTAATATAAGAAAGAGTGGAACACTTTTAATTTTATTTAAGTTTTAATCTTATAAAATAATTAAGCGGATTGTTTTTTATTTAAATTAAATAAGTTAAGTTATGACATCACCAAAGTAACCTCTCTAATTTAGTTTGTTTAAGTTCGAATTTTGAATGTTTGTAATTGTGAATTTTAATGTGACTAAATAATCCGCTCAAAGGAAAGTTACTAGTTGACCGAAGTTCACAATTACATGTGATAATAAGCACGTAACAATTATAACAATTTTTACATGAGAATATCAAATCATTCCAAAGAAAAGTTTGTTATTTGTCATTCATTATTGTTAGTGTTTGATTATTGCAATAAAATATCATTAGCAGTTAAATTTCATTGTCTAAAGACTTGAATTTAATGGTGCACTAGATATTTTGGATGGGATTTGCTGATTATTTTAAATTTGATTGAAAATTAAAGAATTGAGCATGTTAGTTATAGTTTAAATTATGTTTTCAGCTAATGTTACAAATATTAATGCCAACTTAAGTTCAGTCCCAGTCCTTAATGGCTCTAACTTTAAGAATTGGAAGGAGAACATTCAGATAGTTGTCGGTTGCATGGACATGGACCTTGCGATACGGACAGAGTAACACTCACTACTCCTACGGTTATTAGCTCTCCTGAAGAGAAGGCTAAATTTGAGAAATGGGAACGCTCTAACCGCATGAGTCTTATGATCATAAAGCATGCAATTCCAGAGGTGTTCAGGGGTGCTGTGTCTGAAGACACCACCAATGTTATAGATTACCTTGTAGAAATTGAAAAGCGCTTTGTTAAAAGCGATAAGGCTGAAACAAGCACTATTCTTAAGAGCTTGATTTCAATGAAGTATAAGGGAAATGGTAATATAAGGGAGTACATTATAGAGATGTCTAATCTTGCATAAACTTAAGGCACTAAAACTTAATTTGCATGAGGATTTACTTGTGCATCTCATTCTGATTTCTCTTCTAGTTCAATTCAACCACTTTAAGGTCAGTTTTAACTGTCAGAAAGAAATGTGGAACTTGAATGAACTAATTTCTCATTGTGTTCAAGAGGAAGAGAGATTAAAGCAAAAAAGGACAGAATGTTCCCATCTGGAAAACACCTCTAGGGATAAGGGCAATAAAAGGAAGAATGTTGATGCTGCTTAGGTTCCAAATGCAAAGAAAAAGGTTAACAATGATTGTTTCTTTTGCAATAAAGTTGGACATCTAAAGAAGGATTGTACTAAATATCGTTCATGGAGCGAAAAGAAAGGTACATTTCTTAATCTGGTTTGTTCCGAAATTAATTTAGCATCAGTACCTGGAAATACTTGGTGGTTCCTGGAAATACTTGGTGGTTAGACTCCGGTGCTACTACTAACATCAGTATTTCAATACAGGGTTTCCTGAGTTACCGAAAGCCAAGTGATGTTGAAAGACATATCTTTGTGGGCGATGGATAATCGGTAGAAGTTGAAGCAATTGGACACTTTATATTGTTGCTTAGTTCTGGTTTCTATTTGGACTTAAAGGATACTTTTATTGTACCTTCGTTTAAACAAAATTTGGTTTTTATTCTTTATTTGGACAAACATGGTTATTCTAGTTTGTTTGGAAATGGTCAATTTAAGTTATCTATTTGTACTTCGGATGTTGGAACCGGTTCATTAATGCATTTTGACAATCTTTATTTACTTGATACAGTTGCTTTATATAATGAAACCCTGAATGTGGAATCAAAAGGTACTAAACGAAAGCTAAATAATAATAATTTGGGTACATTATGGCACAAACGCTTAGGTCACATCTCTAGAAATAGAGTTGAACGTCTTGTGTCAGATGAGATTCTAAATTCCATTGATTTCATGGACTTTAATGTCTGTATTGAATGTATTAAAGGAAAACAAACCAAAGATAAAAAATTGAATGCATATAGAGCTACAAAAATACTTGAGTTGATACATACAGATGTTTGTGGGCCGTTTCCGACTCTGTCTTGGAATGATTAGCGATATTTCGTATCATTCATAGACGATTTCTCTAGATATGCATACATTTTTTCTTATTCAAGAAAATGCTCAAACATTGGATGTGTTCAAGTCATTTAAGATTGAAGTTGAAAATCAACTCAACATAAAGATAAAAAAAGTTAAATCCGATCGTTGTGGTGAATACTACGGTCGGTATGACGATTCAGGTAAACAACGTCCAGGGCCTTTCACTAAATACCTAGAGGAGTGTGGTATCGTTCTCAGTACACCATGCCAGGCTCTCTAAGCATGAATGGTATAGCAGAAAGACGAAACCGTACTTTACAGGATATGGTGAGGAGTATGGTTAGCCATTCATCCTTACCAAAGTCACTCTAGGGTGAAGCACTAAAGACTGCAACATACATTTTGAATAGAGTGCCAAGAAAAGCAACGACTAAAACTCCTTACGAGCTTTGGTTAGGGCGAAAACCCAGTCTAAAACATTTTCATGTTTGGGGATGTCCAGTAGAGACAAAGCCTTATAATCCTCATATAGATAAATTGGACCCCAAAACAGTTAGTAATTACTTTATTGGCTATTCTGAACGATCAAGGGACTATAAATTTTATGATCCCAACTTAAAGTCAATTTTCGAGACAGGAACAACTATACTCTTTGAGGATGTTGAGTTTGGGGTGAAGAATCAAATAAATGATTTTTTCTTTGAGGAAGAGTCAACTTCTAATTTGGTTAACAAGGAGTTGACTCCTATTACATTTGTTTGGACAATGATCAAGATTCTCATCTGATCATTGATAATATTGGAATAATTCAAAAAAATCAAGACGATGTTGATCTCCTAGAAGTACAAACTCAACAACTTTAAGAAGAAAGTATTATTAAGGAACAAGTGCCATTACGTCGATCCACAATAGTAAGGAGAAGTACTATGTCAAATGAATATGTATTTCTTCAAGAACATGAGGATAATCTTGGCATTATAGAAGATGATCCAATAAACTTTCATCAAGCCATAAATAGTTCTAATTCAGCAAAGTGGAGTGATGCCTGTTGGTTGTAAATGTATTTTTAAAACCAAATGGGAAATCAAAGGTAATGTGGAAAAGTATAAAGCACGTCTTGTGGCTAAAGGTTTTACTCAAAAAATACGGGATTGATTATAAAGAGACTTTTTCTCCGATTTCAACTAAAGACTCTTTTAGAACAATCATGGCACTTGTTGCACATTTTGATATGGAGCTACATCAGATGGATGTAAAGACAATATTTCTCATTGGAGAAATTAATGAAACAATTTATATGGTGCAACCAGAAAACATTGTGTTTAGAGATTCAAGGAATATGCTTTGCAAATTAAAGAAATCTATCTATGGGCTCAAACAAGCGTCTCGTCAGTGGTACCATAAATTTCATGAGGTAATTCTCTCCTTTGGTTTTGGAGGGAATTTAATTGATGATTGTGTGTATCACAAATTCAGTGGGAGTAAACATATATATCTAATTTTATATGTTGATGACATTTTGCTTGCCTCAAATGATATAGGCTTATTGCACCAAACTAAGACTTTTTTGTCGAGAAATTTCGAGATGAAAGATCTTGGTGAGGTCTCATTTGTATTAGGGATCCAAATACATCGAGATCGTTCTCGAGGAATTCTTGGATTGTCACAGATGAGCTATATCGATAAAGTACTTAAAAGATATGGCATGTAAGATTGTAAATTAGGAAATACCCTGGTCGTTAAGGGAGACAAATTTAGTATTCAACAAATCCCTAAAGGAAATTTGGAAATTCAAGAAATGCAAAAGATTCCATATGCTTCGGCAATTGGAAGTCTAATGTATGCTCAAGTTTGTACGCGTTCAGATATTGCGTACATAGTTGGTGTATTAGGAAGATTTTTGAGCAACCCAGGTTTGGATCACTGATAGGCAGCTAAAAGGGTTATGAGATATCTAAAGAGAACTAGAAGTTACATGCTCACATATCGGAGGTCGGATGATCTTGAGACCATTGGGTATTCTGACTCTGATTTTGTGGGATGCCAATATAGTTTAAGATCCACTTCGGGCTATGTATTCTTGTTGGTTGGTGGAGCGATCTCTTGGAAGAGTTCCAAACAGGGACTTACAACTTCCTCCACCATGGCAACAGAGTTTGTAGCATGTTATGAGGCATCAAATCAAGCAATATGGCTAAATAATTTTGTCACTAAGCTGCGTATTTTGAGATGGATTGAAAGACCCCTTAGGTTATTTTGTGACAATAATTCAGATGTGTTATATTCGATTAACAATAGGAGCTCGACTAAGTCAAAACATATCGATATAAAGTTCCTAGTTGTGAAGGAAAGGGTACAAAGTGGTCAAATTTCTATAGAACATTTGGGTACAAACTCCATGATAGTTGATCCTTTCACAAAGGGTCTGCCGCCTAATCTCTTTCATGAACACAATACTAACATGGGTGTTTTAGAGATGGATGATCTCTAGGTTAAGTGGGAGTTTGTAAATTCAATTGTCTTTCAGTTTGTTTTATGGATATTTATGTAATTCAGTTTCTGATCAGATAAAGTATTGTACGGTTTATTGCATTTTGTACAATAAAGTTAAAGTTTGATTTCACTAAAGTTAAGGTAGGACCAATTGAAAATTGACATGAATATATCACCTTGCATGTAATTTTTTATGCCACAAATTCATGATTAATCTATGTCCTTTAGTCATATTAATATTTGTGACCATTGAAGGTTTAGTTGTGATTGATACAACGAAGACTCCCTTGATCCTTGTTAATATGATTAATGGACGAGATTGTTAATGTTCTCGAAATCGATGAAATTACTGTGCACAATAAGGATATATTATTCATATTTTAAATATATATGTACAGTGGGAGATTGTTAGAATTTAAAGGGACATTTATATATTTAAATGGATATATATGGTCATTGATTATAATAAGTCAATATTATGTTATCTAAGGATGTTTGGGATTTGACTTAAGGATGTTATTGTTATGAATGTTAAATTGTGGATACCTTGCGGTATTTCTAATTTGATGAGGGGCAAAATTAGAAATTAGCGTAATGAGGCAGTTATGACGGTTATGGTCCCCAAAAGGTAGAAGAAGTTATAAAAGGGAGGTTGATTGATAAAAAATAAGAACGAACTTATTTTTATCACACGCTCTCTCTCTCTGAATCCCCATCATCGGAGAAATAAAGCTAAAGGATTTCTGCCCTTTTGGAAGACCATCTCATCTAATCATTTCTAAGGATCCAGGTATATATATTCCGCTTTTGTCTTTCATATCTCAGGAACAAGAATGAAGATCTAGGGTATTATAGTTTATGATTTAAGTTTATTATGAATTATTTTAATTAATTCCAACAATATGTACAACAAAGTAGGACAATCTTGATTTAGAAGAATATTATTCTAAGGTACATCTAAATTGGGATGAATTGTTACATCTTGAACTGCATCATGTATGTTCTTGTGATAAATCTCAAACTGAAAATTGTGTGGGATGCAAACTGGAAAAACAAGTTTTGACTAGGTATGAAAACCATAATTTTCTAGTGTTCTTGATGGGTCTGGATGATTCTAACGAGAATCTAAAGGATAGTATTCTAGTTATGGATCCTTTACCGAGTGTATATAAGGCTTTCACGATGTTCTTTAATGTTGAATCAAAGAATTTGATAAATCGACAATATCAACAATCCAGCTTACAATCTTCCATGACAATAAGAGATTTCAAAGAAGGTAGTTCAAAAAGATTTAAATGAAATGATGGCAGGGCCTACAACAATGACAAAAGAAGAATCTCTCATGTACTCACTACAATATGAAGGGTCATTCTAAAGAAGGATGTTATAGACGAATTGGTTTTCCAAATTGGTGGGATAACAACAAAAGGAAGAATATTGTGGATTCAGTATCATTTGACAACAATGACAAAACAGCCTCTTTACAAGATCAAATGAAGATGATGCAGGACATGATGAAAAGCTTAATTGAAGAGAACACTAGACCTAAAGTTAACCTTATGCTAAAAATAAAGAAATCAACTTCGAAGTAGGTAAGTTTTCTAGACTCAATCTTTATTTTATAACTGATATAGAATTTAAAATGAGCATGAATAGTTTAAATAGTTCAAAACAATTATGGTTAAGAGATTCAGGGGCTAGTACACATATTTACAATAATAGAAAATTGCTTTTTGATATTAAGAAAACAGAACATAAAATTAATTTATTTTTAGCTAATGATCTAAGAAGACAATAAATGAATCTGGTAATCTCAAATTAAATGATAGATTGATTCTTAAGGATGTGTTATTTGCTCCAGATTTCAAGTATAATCTAATATCAACTACAAGATTAATTACAGATGAAAAAGTTAAATGCATATTTTCTAAAAATGGATGTTTGATGCAGGGCCTTGAATTAGATGATATCCTTGAGCATGGCAAACATGTAGGAAACTTGTATTTCTATTCAATAGTTACTGATTTTCTTAAAGACTCTAATAGTGATGCTGGAACTTCATTTTCTACCTTAAATTGTAAAATTGTGCATTATAGATGTGGACACCCTTCTAATGAAGTTCTTAGAATATTGTTTCCTTCTCTTATCAATAATATGGATCATTGTGAAACCTAACAAATTTGTAAATCACATCGTTTACCTTTTCATAATAGCACTTCATCTTCTAAAGACAAATTCGATCTTGTTCATATTGATATTTGGGAACCTTGTAAAGAAGAATCATACACTAAACGCCGTTTATGCTTACAATTGTAGATGACTACTCTAGATGCACATGGACTTTTCTAATTTCATATAAAAAATTTGTTTTTTACAAAATTCAATATTCAAAGAACATTAAAATCATTAGAAGTGATAATGGAAATGAATTTGTGAATTCAAAATGCAATATGTTCTTTGAAGAAATGGGCATAATGCATCAAAAGACTTGTGTATATTATCCACAACAAAATGGAGTTGTAGAAAGAAAACACAGACATCTAATTGAAGTAGAAAGATTTCTTTTAAGACATTCTAACCTATCGATCAAATTTTGGCCTTTTTTCTATCATTACTGCAACCTATCTAATAAATAGAATGCCAACAAAAGTTTTGAATTGGAAGTCATCATTCTTCATGATTAATAAGTGTGAAGCTAAATATGATGATTTAAAAGTTTTTGGTTGTTTATGTTACATGACAAATACTTTTCCACAAAAATCAAAATTTGAAGATAGAGGCATAAGATGTGTCTTTATTGAATATCCTTCAAATTAGAAAGGGTATACTCTTTATCAGATTGAATCAGGTGATATTGTAGTTTCAAGAGATGTTGTTTTCTTTGAGAATATTCTATCTTTCAAATAAGATATCAATGATTAATCAAAACTCAATAATATTATAGGAATTACAAGAACGGATATTAACCTTGACAAAAATGATCAAAATAATGATTCATCTAAAACAATTCAAAGGAAAAGTACAAGAACTAAATATTCTCCAAATTGGATACAATACTTTATTGCAAATCATGTTAAATCAAAAGAAAATTTTGATCTAGAATACACTCCACAAACTTATCCTTTTCATTCTTTGTACAAAGATCAAGAGTATATAAACTCTTTATCTATATAAACTCTTTATCTAACTTTGATCTAACCACAACTCCACTTGATTTCAAACAGGTATCTCAAGATCCAATGTGGATAAAAGCAATGAATGATGAACTAAATGCGTTTGAATTGAATCAAAATGGGAAATAACTAAATTACCCAAAGGAATGAAAGCTATTGGTTGTAAATGGGTCTATAAAAGCAAACTTAATTTTGATGGTACTTTAAACAAATGCAAAGCGTGTTTAGTTGTAAGAGGTTTTAATCAAAAGGATTATATCGATTTCCATCATTGTTTTGCACCAGTGGCTAAGAATGTAACTATAAGATTGTTAATTGCCTTAGCAGCCTCAAATAGATGGATCTTCAATCACAATGTCTAAACAATGTTGACAACACAAACATGATTTGCAAATTAAGAAAAAGTCTTTATGGTTTAAAACAAGCATCATAGCAATGGTATAATGAAATATTTAATTTTTTGATTGATATTGGTTTCACAAAATCACAACATGATCATTGTTTATAATTTAAACAAAATGGTGTGAATATGATTGGTCTAGTAATATATGTTGATGACTTGTTAAAAATAGGGAATGACTATGAAGATATCAAAAAGATCAAACATATGATTGATACTAAATTTCCTATCAAAGATCTTGAAAATACAAAAAAATTGGGTCTTGAAATTGTACAAAATGATCTTGGTATTTATGTAAACCAAAGGAAATATATTATAGATTTATTACATGATACGGGTCTAATGGGTTGTAAACCCACAAACACGCCAATGATTAAAGGCATCAAATTTGAAGATGAAACTCAAGATATTTTATGTGATTCTTCTAAGTATAGAAGGATAATTGGGAAACTTCTATATTTAAACTACACTAGACCATATATTGCATATGTTGTTCAACATTTATCTCAATTCATACAAAAACCTCTCTTATGTCATTGGGATGCAGCTTTGTACTTAGTTAAATACTTAAAAGGTACAACATCATTGTGTATTTTTTATCAATATGACAATGATTCTTCCATAATTGCATATTTTGATTCTAATTGGAGCTCTTGTGTTGAAACAAGAAAATCTATAACAAGTTATTGTATATTTTTTGGTAAATCAATTATATCTTGGAAAGCCAAGAAACAAACAACTATTTCTAGATATTCTGTAGAATCTAAATATCGTAGTCTGAATTTTAATTTAAAGTTACCAATATCTTTATATTGTGATAATAAAGTTGTCATACACATATCTGATCATCCGTTTTTTTAAGAAAAAACGAAGCATATTGACATAAATTGTCAAATTGTTAGAAATCAATGTTTGGCTGGTTTTATTCAACCTTTTCATGTGCAAACAAAAAAACAAGTTGTAGATATTTTTACGAAAGCATTGGATTTTGCTCAATTTCAAGATCTTCGATCATGTTTATTTCTTCAAGATGAGGAGTATTGAGATAAGTTATATTTATTTATTTAGTTATCAGTTTATACTAATAATCTTTATTTTCTTATAATTACAGATTTAATATTTCTAATTTCAAACAAGACTTTATAAAGTTTATTTTTTCTTTCTTTAAGTTGTAATATTAGTTCAAGGACCTGTTTATAATTTTTACCATATATGGATCGGATATGTCCCGATCCCCAATTCTTAAATTGATGATATAGCAAAAACATTGGATTTTCATCAATCAATATACACAACTATTCTTCATCTTTCTCTCTTGAATTCTTGTTTGATTTCTTGATTAAAGTTCAACAAGTCAATCAGTCATATGTAATTTCATATAATAAATTGTCATTTACTAAATTGTATATAATCAATTCTCGTGTTCTCAAAATATAACATTATAAGATGTAAAACATATAATTAAATAAGTAAAATAATTAATACATCAAACTTACAAAAATCCAAATTATTTGGATGACCAAAGATCCGAAAGAGATGCTGTATAATTATTTAGCGTTTTTAAAAAAAAAATTGAATCATGCAATATAATATATCAACGGTGACCATATTTAATAGTTAAAAAAATTAATCAAATACAAAAACATATATTTTCACCTTATGTTTATATTTTAAAATATATTAATTCTCGTTAGGGATTATATATATATATATATATATATATATATATATATATATATATATATATATATATATATATATATATATATATTATATTATTAATGTTAATTTTTTAATACTGTTTTAAATAAATTTTGATTTATATTTATATTTATTATTAAAATAAAAATATAAAAATAAATTAATAAAAAAAAGTACAATTCCTTTTGTATAAATATTCAACCTTTTATAATATTAATTATTTAAACTCTATTTTAAACTCTATTTTAACAAATATTTTGTATAAATATTCAACCTTTTATAATATTAATTGTTTAAATATATATATATATATATATATATATATATATTATATATATATATATATATATGATATTTGTATTTTTAAAATATATAATAAACACTTATTATTTTAATAAATATAAATTAAATTTTTATTTTTAAAATTTATTGATTCTTGAATTGTTTTGGTTATTATTATTATTATTATTATTATTATTATATATATATATATATATATATATATATATGTGAGAGAATTATTATTATAATATTGATGTTGATTTTTTAATATTTTTTTAAAATAAATTTTAAATTATAAATTTTATTTATTTATAATTAATATAAAAATTATTTATTTATTTATTAATTTATTAAATTTACTAATAACAAAATATAGTTAGAGAAAGAAAGCTAGAAAAGGGTAGGAAGGAATAAGAAAAATTAAGTTTTTTTAATTCAAACCCACTGATGATTTGACTCATTTTTTCTCCTGAAAAGATGTTAAAAAATTTAAATTTATCAGAAAATATAAATTAAAATGATAAATATTAACTATTTAAAATATGATTTTTAATATAATATATATATATTACATATTTATTATGTTTTATGGATTTTTATTTGTTTATATATAAAAATAATTAATAATTTTACACTATTAATACTAAACTAAAAATAATAAAATATGTTAAATATATTGGTGAACCATCTCATTTTATATTGATAAAAAATAGATTACATAAGTGCTTTGGACCTCCCTGAAAAAAAAACGGATGACATCAATTTTAAGGATTCACCTACTTAATTCAAATAACCATTCACTAAATAATTAATTTAAAATATCATTATACATAATAACTTTATATATATATAATTTATAAATATAATAAAATATCAAACCAACTCATATAATACATATTTGAACCATCTCATAATCATTCTTAGCAGCACACACATATATTTTGTATTTACAATTTTGACTCATTAATTATTATATTAATCAACAAATTATACATACTCATAAAAATATATATAAAAATAAAAAGTAAGAAAAAATATAAGAATATCTATAATAACAAACAAACTTAAAGAAACTCCTTTTAATGTTTTAGGTTTTTTAGAATTCAATTATATGCAGTTTTATAGGTCTAGTTAAACGCAATTTATGTAGGTTAGATGTCAAACTGAAAAATGATTAAAATGAGGAATTTATAATTAAACAAGTTAATAGAATGCATGTTCATGAATCAAGTCATTTGGAGCAATCTTCGAATTGTTATAGGTATTTTTAAAAAATATAACACCAAATATTTATTTCAGTTTCTATAATTTCAAACATACTATGTGAACTTCATAGGTCATATCTAGATAGAATTAATTGGATAAATATAAAGAAAGTGGTAGATATATGTATGCTGCATGTTGTGTAACAAATTCAAACAATGTGTTCAATATTGTATAATCGATAAAATACAAAGATGTGATAGAAAGAGTCTAGAAATTGTAATTTTGGAACCTTATATTTTTCCTCCATATAACCTATTAAGGATAAAATTTATATAAATATTTGAATGAAAAAAATCAAGAAATCTTAATTTTTTGAACCTTACTTTCTTTTCCTTCATATGACATATCTATATATATATATATAATGATGCTTAATTTTTAAAGTGTCCGGATTGTGGAGTCGAGAGCTGTGGTTAATTTGGATATATATGTGAGAGTAATTGGATACTTGGGTCGGATTATGGGTTGACCCGCCCATAAATTTAAAACGGTTAAAAGTAAAATTAAAAATGCTATAGATATGGTTTGAACTTGCAACCTAACAAAACAAGTATAACCCTTAACCAACTAAGCTAATAACACTTTATATTTTAAATTCAACACCAAATTTGATAAACACGGTACATTTTAACAATTATAAGTTTAAGTTTTTAACTCTAATCTATATATATATATATAAATATATATATATATATAATGATGCTTAATTTTTAAAGTGTCCGGATTGCCGGGTCGAAAGTTGTGGTTAATTTGGATATATATGTGAGAGTAATTGGATACTTGGGTCGGATTGTGGGTTGACCCGCCCATAAATTTAAAACGGTTAAAAATAAAATTAAAAATTGTATAAATATGGTTCGAACTTGCAACCTAACAAAACAAGTATAACCCTTTAACCAACTAGGTTAATAACAATTTATATTTTAAATTCAACATCAAATTTGATGAACACGGGACATTTTAACAATATAAGTTCAAATTTTTAACTATAATATATCTATATATAATAATGCTTAATTTTTAAAGTGTCAGAATTTCTGAGTCGAGAGTTGTGGTTAATTTGGATATATATATATGAGTAAATGGATACTTGGGTCGGATTGTGGGTTGACCCGCACATAAACTTAAAACGGTTAAAAATAAAATTAAAAATGTTATAGATATGGTTCAAACTTGTAACCTAACAAAACAAGTACAATTTTTTAAACAACTAGGCTAATAACACTTTATTATTTAAATTCAACACCAAATTTGATGAACGCCGTGGTTCATCAATAATTTTTAATCAGTCATAATTCTCTTTTGTCTCTACGCTATAGATTTCACTATTATTAGTGTGCAATAATGGAAGAATTCCATCATATTTATATAAATAGGAGATATAATTCATATGGATATAGTAAATCTCGTTTGAGCTACTTTATTGGTAGTCTTTACATTTTTCCTTTCACTCGTAGTATGGGGAAGAAGTGGACTCTAGAGGTAAAACTAAATGAGTTGAGGAATCAAACTATATCAATTGTTTTAGATATCGTTTTGCAATATGAGAGTAAATGGATACTTGAGTCGGATTATGGTTTGACCCCCTCATAAACTTAAAATTATTAAAAATAAAATTAAAAATGTTTCATATTTTTATCGTAATATTTTTTTACAGTTTTATATTATATTAGACACCCTTAGAGTTCAAATTTAGAAATATGATACAAATTTGTATAGAGAGGGTGATCTAACACATCTCAAAACAATTCAGATCAATTGGAATTAGAGTTAAATCAAAATCATCCATCAAACTTTATCAAATTTAATAAAAATTCAATGTTTTGAAAACGACCAAAACCAATTGGAAATAGATTGAGGCTTTAAACAATAACCATAAAATTGACTCATATAAGTGTCCATCCTTATTTATACCATTATAACCAACCAATTGAAGTCCAATTTTAAGCTTATTTAAAAATCAAACTAAAATTAAAAATAAAAAATGATAAATTAATACACAAGATAGATGCATCCCTTATTATTTTTAATGATATATTATTCTTATAAACATCCAATTCAATACAAGAATATTTCAAGAATAATAAGCTCGAAAACAAACACTTTTTTGAAATTGAATTTGAGGTTTTTTTAATTTTCTTGATTTTAATGAGTTCTGGAAGGAGTGAATTGATTAATATCATCAATTGAATTGGGAGGAACAACAATATATACACAAATTGGGTTTCTATTTAATTGAAGTGTTATACATAAATTGGAGCATATATATATGAACAATCTAAAATAACCTCCTTACAAGCCTATATAGGATAAAAAACCGAAATCCCCAATTTAAAGTTTCTTGAAGATCAACAATGGCGAAATTATCTCCTCTTTATTTCGTCCCCCAAACTCTGTATTTATACTCCCATTGGACATAATGTAATCAACCCAACAAACCTCAACCATTTTGGCTGAGTATAGGGGTCTATTTTTAAATTTTTCCCTTTTGTGTTACTAACGAAATTTGACGATTTCTTCAGAAAATGATCATTGTCATTCAATCTTCAAGTGGCTTTCGGATCGAAATCTGCAATTTAAAAACAAAAAAACAAAAAAAATCATTCCATACTAGAAATAATCGCAGGAAGTCCATAACACACATTCATTCCTATCCCACTTCAGTTCTTGATATTTTGTCGCAACACATGATTTATTTATTTAATACACCGATCTGAGTTTTATTCAAATTTGTCCAATGTTTAATAATTAATTTGGAATCCCACTAATACAACGTTGATTCAAAATTAATTATTATTAATTTGGTGAAATTAACCCTTGTAAAAATATTTTCTAAACAATTCTGAGGCTCAAAAAGTTTCAAATATTATAAATTAGACGTAAAAATGAGTGCTTAGAGATTCTCTTCGTGATATGACATTGATGATAAGTATCAAAATAAGAGATAATCCCAACAATTTATCAAATTTTTATTTTTTTCATAATATTTTATAACGTACATAAAAGGCATTTACCAAGACTTTATTAGTCATATGCATTAATATTATTTTATAATGGAGATAGAAACTCTTGCAATAATTTGACAACTCTACGAGAATTACTTCTTATTTATGAGAACTTGTTTCAACAAGTTGATTCTTCTCTAGCTAAAGAAGTTATTAGAATGGGGTAATTTAAAGTTACAACAGTTTATTATATATTCCAAGCTAGTGGTAAAATCTAGACAAGGCAATACATGAGATTTGTTTTTGGTAAGACAAACAACCACCACCAGATTGTAGTAAATGAATTTTAAAGGTAAAATGTTGTCTTAAAAAAAAATTCTCCCTTCCAAGTTAGGTGGTAAAATGAATTGAAAATCAACGAACATAGTTGATGTTGTGATTCTAACAATGTAGCGGTAATTGGATTCATACAATAGACACATGAGTTTATGCCATGACATTAGAATGTTTAGCGACATGGCGCAAAACTTTTGAAATTTGATCATTAGGATCAAATTTAAAATGGGCTATCAAAATTTTGAGTGGGTCGATCAATTTGAGATGTCCTATATCGAAATGATCATCCATACTAGAGATATGAACCAAAATTTCATTTCATAAATTGATTATTTTGGATGTAGGCTAATAAAATTTTAGGCATTTTTATTTGTTTCCTCCTTTATAAAAAAAATAAATGAAACCCTAAATATAAAAATCCCTATAAAGATACTCCCAACAAATACCTAGCGACGCAATCCAATAACTTTGCGAATAAGAGAAAGACATCAATGTTGGTGATTTGAGACAGGTAAGGTTCATGGGCATCAGATCTGGCAACAACAGAATGTTTGTTTACGATAAATCTTTTCCAAGTTGATTTTCTATCAAATTTAGTTCGCTAGTAAATTTTGATCTAATTTAAAAGTTCTTTTAAATTGTACAAGGAGAAAATTGATGTTTCTGATATGATTGATAGTTCTTATAAATTTTTTCATAATATGTTAATTCTTTTAAGAATTGTTTATGGTTTTATTCTCAAATGTTCTTATTATAGAAGGTTAAATCCATTCTATTATAATGAAATCAAATGCTGAAACTTCAATTGCATCTGTCCAAGTAAAGGAATCCAATAAAATTGTATTCAATGCAAAAGAGTTTAAGGAAAACATACTTCCATCCCTCTCTGCCACTCAAGGGGAAGCTCTCATTGAAATTAGTCTCATGGTTCAAAGTGGGGACAGATGAATCCTAGCTACCTGACGACTCTAGTATCTAGGAAAAGATTAAGCCAGAGAATTGAAGGAATTGTGTCCTTTAATTTAATGTGCAATGACTAAATTTGGATGGGACAAATTAACAGATATAATTTAATTCGATTATTTTAGGAGTCGTAGTGCTTTGCTAGAAGTCAACTACGATTAATGGGGTTAAACCTATAACTATTATAATCGGGTCCTATGAGGTCACACACTTAGAATTGACAGACTAGATAAACGAGAAAGATGGTTAATTATTAATACATATTAGATATTATTAATAATAAGAAATATTATTTATTTGTGAAATAAAATAATATATAATTAATGGTTAATTATGGAGCTAAGACTAATCTATATATATATAATAATGTTTAATTTAAAATGTTGGAAGTGTAACACACGCTCTCTCCACCATCATTAACAAATAAGGTAATTTCTCTTTCCTAATAATTATTTATCTTAATTATTTTCTCTCTCCAAATAATTATATATATATATATAAATTTCTTTCCTAATATATATATATTTCTCTTCCTTAATTTAATTATTGAGTATTTTTTACTCTCTCTTACCATATAAATATTTATATTTTATTCGCATTAATAATATAAAATATTTTTTTATCAATAATTTTATATTAAAATATATAATATTACATAACATATTTATTTTTATATTTAATAATAACAATATATATATATATAATAATGTTTAAAGTCAACATGCACCACATTAATCCATCGTTATTAGATATATAATCCACATTATCAAATATTTTATCTCTCCTCTCTCATTCTTCTCTTTATTTCATAATTTCTCTTTCCTAATAATTATTTATCTTAATTATTTTCTCTCTCATAATATATATATTTATATATATATATATATATATATATATATATATATATATATATATATATATATAAAAGTTTCTTTTTTAATATATATATATTTTTCTCACTTAATTTAATTATTAAATATTTTTACTCTCTCTTATTATATAAATATTTATATTTTTTTCACTAATAATATAAAATATTTTTTTTATAAATAATGTTATATTAAAATATATAATATTATATAACATATTTATTTTTATATTTAATAATAACAATATATATAATAATGTTTAAAGTCAATATGCACCACATTAATCCATCGCTATTAGATATATAATCCACATTATCAAATATTTTATCTCTCCTCTCTCATTCTTCTCTTTATTTCATAATTTCTCTTTCCTAATAATTATTTATCTTAATTATTTTCTCTCTCCTAATATATATATATATATATATATATATATATATATATATATATATAAAAGTTTCTTTTTTAATATATATATATTTTTCTCACTTAATTTAATTATTAAATATTTTTTACTCTCTCTTATTATATAAATATTTATATTTTTTTCACTAATAATATAAAATATTTTTTTTATAAATAATGTTATATTAAAATATATAATATTATATAACATATTTATTTTTATATTTAATAATAACAAAATATATATATATATATATATATATATATATATATATATATATAAATAATAATCTATAAAGTCAACAAGCACCACATTAATCCATATATAATCTATATCATTAAATATTTTTTCTGTCCTCTCTCCTCCTCTTCATTTCTTAATTAAATTTTGTTTTTCTATTACTATATATATTATATATAATATATATTTCATTATCAGATATTATCTAAAACATTATCTATATTAATATTAATTCAAGATATAAAAAAAAATGGTTATAAATGAATTTAACTTCATAATTTTTATATTTATTTTATTTATATATAAATATAAACAACTTTTTTTATATTTTTATAAATGCACCTACCTTCATAATTTTATATTTATTGGTTACCTATTATATATATATATATATATATATTTTATATTAGTTTTCATTATTAATTTTATATAAATACATTTTATCTTTTATCATACATTTTTTCACTCATCATATATATAATAATATAAATAATTTTTTTGTTAATATAAAAATTAACTAATTTATAATAAATATTAAATACAAAATATATATGCATACACAAAATAATAAAATTATTTCAACAATCATAAGTGGTTTAGCGGTTTAAGTGTTCATATTTCATGCGAAAGATCAGGGTTCGAATCCCAGAACATGCAAAATTTTAAACAAATCATAGGCATATGAAAGTGTGATGTTGGAATTAGTGGTTGGTTTGACGAGCATTTAAATGTTTGAGGTCACGAAATGGAGGTTGGGTGGTCAGTGGTTTGTCGAGTATGATATTAGAATTAGTGGTTGGTATGACGAGCATTTGAAATTGTGAGGTCACGAAATGGAGGTCGGGTGGTGGGTGGTTTGTCGAGTGTGAGGTCGGAATTAGTTGTTGGTTTGGCAAGCATTTGAAAGTGTAAGGTCACGAGATGGAGGTCGTGTGGTGGGTGGTTTGTCGAGTGTGATGTCGGAATTAGTGGTTGGGTTGACGAGCATTTGAAAGTGTGAGGTCACATGATGAAAGTCGGGTGGTGGATGGTTTGTTGAGTGTGAAGTCAGAATTATTGGGTGGTGGGTGGTTTGTCGAGTGTGAAGTCGGAATTATTGGGTGGTGGGTGTTTTTTTGAGTGTGATGTCGGAATTAATGGTTGGGTTGATGAGCATTTGAAAGTGTGAGGTCACAAGATGAAGGTCGGGTGGTGGATGGTTTGTCGAGTGTGAAGTCGGAATTATTTGGTGGTGGGTGGTTTGTCGAGTGTGATGTCGGAATTATTTGGCGGTGGGTGGTTTGTCGAGTGTGATGTCGGAATTAGTAGTTGGGTTGACGAGCATTTGAAAGTGTGAGGTCACAAGATGAAGGTCAGGTGGTGGATGGTTTGTCGAGTGTGAAGTTAGAATTATTGGGTGGTGGGTGGTTTGTCGAGTGTGAAGTCGGAATTATTGGGTGGTGGGTGGTTTGTCGAGTATGATGTCGGAATTAGTGGTTGGGTTGACGAGTATTTGAAAGTGTGAGGTCACAAGATGAAGGTCGGGTGGTGGGTGGTTTGTCGAGTGTGAAGTCGGAATTATTGGTTGGTTTGACGAACATTTAAAAGTGTGAGATCAAGAGATGGAGGTCGGGTGGTGGTTAATGCTTAATTTAAAATGTTGGAGGTGTAAGACACGCTCTCTCCACCATCATTAACAAATAAGGTAATTTCTCTTTCCTAATAATTATTTATCTTAATTATTTTCTCTCTCCAAATAATTATATATATATATATATATATATATATATATATATATAAATTTCTTTCCTAATATATATATATTTCTCTTCCTTAATTTAATTATTGAGTATTTTTTACTCTCTCTTACCATATAAATATTTATATTTTTTTTGCATTAATAATATAAAATATTTTTTTATCAATAATTTTATATTAAAATATATAATATTACATAACATATTTATTTTTATATTTAATAATAACAATATATATATAATAATGTTTAAAGTTAACATGCACTACATTAATCCATCGTCTAGATATATAATCCACATTATCAAATATGTTATCTCTCCTCTCTTCTTCTCTTTATTTCATAATTTCTCTTTCCTAATAATTATTTATCTTAATTATTTTCTATGAAAAATATATATATATATATATATATATATATATATATATAAAAGTTTCTTTTTTAATATATATATATTTTTCTCCCTTAATTTAATTATTAAATATTTTTTACTCTCTCTTATTATATAAATATTTATATTTTTTTCACTAATAATATAAAATATTTTTTTTATAAATAATGTTATATTAAAATATATAATATTATATAACATATTTATTTTTATATTTAATAATAACAATATATATATATAATAATCTATAAAGTCAACAAGCACCACATTAATCCATATATAATCTATATCATTAAATATTTTCTCTGTCCTCTTACCTCCTCTTCATTTCTTAATTAAATTTTGTTTTTCTATTATTATATATATTATATATAATATATATTTCATTATCAGATATTATCTAAAACATTATCTATATTAATATTAATTCAAGATATAAAAAAAATTGGTTATAAATGAATCTAACTTCATAATTTTTATATTTATTTTATTTATATATAAATATAAACAACTTTTTTTATATTTTTATAAATGCACCTACCTTCATAATTTTATATTTATTGGTTACCTATTATATATATATATATATATATATATATATATATATATATATATATATATATATATTATATTAGTTTTCATTATTAATTTTATATAAATACATTTTATCTTTTATCATACATTTTTTCACTCATCATATATATAATAATATAAATAATTTTTTTGTTAATATAAAAATTAACTAATTGATAATAAATATTAAATACAAAATATATATGCATACACAAAATAATAAAATTATTTCAACAATCATAAGTGGTTTAGCGGTTTAAGTGTTCATATTTCATGCGAAAGATCAGGGTTCGAATCCCAGAACATGCAAAATTTTAAACAAATCATAGGCATATGAAAGTGTGATGTTGGAATTTGTGGTTGGTTTGACGAGCATTTAAATGTTTGAGGTTACGAGATGGAGGTTGGGTGGTCAGTGGTTTGTCGAGTATGATATCAGAATTAGTGGTTGGTGTGACGAGCATTTGAAATTGTGAGGTCACGAAATGGAGGTCGGGTGGTGGGTGGTTTGTCGAGTGTGAGGTCGGAATTAGTTGTTGGTTTGACAAGCATTTGAAAGTGTAAGGTCACGAGATGGAGGTCGTGTGGTGGGTGGTTTGTCGAGTGTGATGTCGGAATTAGTGGTTGGGTTGACGAGCATTTAAAAGTGTGAGGTCACATGATGAAAGTCGGGTGGTGGATGGTTTGTTGAGTGTGAAGTCAGAATTATTGGGTGGTGGGTGGTTTGTCGAGTGTGAAGTCGGAATTATTGGGTGGTGGGTGTTTTTTTTGAGTGTGATGTCGGAATTAGTGGTTGGGTTGATGAGCATTTGAAAGTGTGTGGTCACAAGATGAAGGTCGGGTGGTGGATGGTTTGTCGAGTGTAAAGCAGAATTATTGGGTGGTGGGTGGTTTGTCGAGAGTGAAGTCGGAATTATTTGGTGGTGGGTGGTTTGTCGAGTGTGATGTCGGAATTAGTAGTTGGGTTGGCGAGCATTTGAAAGTGTGAGGTCACAAGATGAAGGTCAGGTGGTGGATGGTTTGTCGAGTGTGAAGTCGGAATTATTGGGTGGTGGGTGGTTTGTCGAGTATGATGTCGGAATTAGTGGTTGGGTTGACGAGTATTTAAAAGTGTGAGGTCACAAGATGAAGGTTGGGTGGTGGGTGGTTTGTCGAGTGTGAAGTCGGAATTATTGGTTGGTTTGACGAACATTTAAAAGTGTGAGATCACGAGATGGAGGTCGGGTGGTGGTTAACTAATTGTTAATAAATATTAAATACAAAATATATATGCATACACAAAATAATAAAATTATTTCAACAATCATAAGTAATCCAGCGGTTTAAGTATTCACATTTCATGTGGAAGACCAACTTTCGAATCCCAAAACATGCAAATTTATATTTTCAACGATGTATTCTTGACTTTAATATATGGTGGCGCAACTTTTAAACAAATGATAAGCATCTGAAAGTGTGAGGTTGGAATTAGTGGTTGATTTGGGCATCTGAAAGTGTGAGGTTGAAATTAGTGGTTGGTTTGGTGAGCATTTGAAAGTTTGAGATCACGAGATGGAGGTCGGGTGATGGGTTGTTTGTCGAATGTGAGGTCGGAATTAAAAGTTGGTGTGGTGAGCATTTGAATGTGTGAGGTCACGAGATGGAGGTCGGGTGGTGGGTAGTTTGTCGAGTGTGAGGTTGAAATTAATGGTTGGTTTGACGAGCATTTAAAAGTGTGAGGTCACAAGATGATGATCAATTGAGGGGTTAAGTGAGTGTCGAACGGATAAAATATAAGTTAATCTTAAGTTTAAAATGAAACTTAATTTTATCTAAAATATTTATAAATAAATAATATTTTATATATATTCTCATCCGTGCAAATGCACGTGATTCATGCTAGTTAATAAGAGAATACAAAAGGGTAATAAGGCCATACGTTTTTGTTTTTTTGTTGCCTTTTGATTCGCTCTCCTTAATTAGGTAATGAATTTTATTTAAGAGATAAATATTCACTGGTTTTGCGAGAGACACGAGATACGTGATAATAGAGAGAATTGTTCCTCTTTCAAAAATGGTTTTTGCCATATTACGGTGGTAACTTGTAAGAAGAAAAGAAAGAAATCATCTTTTAAATCTAGCAATTGGATTGCTTCCCCTTTGTCTCTTTCGTCCTAGCAGTCGAAAGTAAAGAGATCTAGTCGGGCTCGTGTGGACCAAGTAGAGGAGCAACACGTGGGGCTCTCGATTATTCATTACTACCAGATCTGATCTGGTTCATGCATCAAAGGTATATTACTATAATCTATATATCATGATTCTATCAATTATGCATGGATCATATGATTACATGTTTAGATTAGATCTATAAATTATTCCGCTGCGCACATCTAATTTACAATAGTGGTATCAGAACCAGGTTGCATATATTGATAGGATCAATAAATTAACTGTTAATTTTAATGTGGATCTATATTAGTGATATAATTTTACATAGATTAAGATGTAAAACTATCTTAAAACTTAAGTCCCTAAAGAAAATTGGGGCAATGCCTTTCCGTGTCATGACCCATGAAGTTTATGGTTTTGGTTGGATAGGTTTCGCAAAAGCGAGGGTGTCTTTCCTCAACCTTAGGCTCCTAAGGATGAATCTATACGTGGATTCATAAACCTTGATACGGTTGTACCCAACAAGAGACCAAAAGGCAAGGTTTTGGATCTTGAGGCATTGGGATGAATCCTACATTGGATGTGGATCATCAACAAAGAATTATAAGAAGTTATAATTAGTAATTGTTACTTACCTTGAACACACAAGACCTAAGGCAGTGCAAAAGTACGTTGAGGATTGTCTGTAATGGGATCTTGGAATCATTTTATTCATAAGGGACTATAAAAACTTGAATAAAATGTGCATTCACTTATTTTAAATTATTTAATTATAAGTATTTTGCAATTTTCAAACATAAACTGATTTGTATGTCATTTATATTTTGAAGAATATGTCGAACGATAATTTGAAATTCTCTATGCGCTCAATTATTGAGAAAAACAAGCTAAATGAAACGAACTTCCTTGATTGGGAAAAGAATCTGAGAATTATTCTCAGGTCTGAGGGACGTGAGGACGTCCTAACTACCCATATCCCTATTGTGACCAAAACCTCATCAAATGAGGAGAAGGCAATATCAACTCGGGTGAAAACTGAAGCATTACCTGTTACTTGCCTCATGCTAGCTGCAATTGAGCCTAAATTGAAAAAGAGGTTTTTGCATTCTGATACTTATACTATCATAACTGAACTGAAAACGTTGTTTCAGGATCAGGCAAGGATAGAGCGATATGAGACTCACAAGACTATACTTGATAGCAAGCTTGTGAAGGGAAACCAGTGAGTCCTCATGTGATTATCCTGACTGGGCTTTTAAAGAGGATAGAAAATCTGAGAACCCCATATGACCAAGAGTTGGCCACTGATATTGTTCTTAGATCCTTACATGATGGTTTTGCACCATTTAGAATGCAATACCATATGAATGGTCTAAAACATGATCTGAATGAGCTCCATAACATGCTTAAAAATGCTAAAGGCAATATTATTGATGACAAGAAGAAGGAAGTTCTAAATGTCAACAATGGGAAGGGGTTTAAGAAGGTGGCTAAGAAAAGGAACAATAACTAAGGGAAAGGCAAGCAAGTTGCCAAACCCAAGGGTGGTGAGAAGCCAAAGGTGGCTGCTGATCATGATTGTTTTTACTGCAAGGCCAAGGGACACTGGAAAAGAAATTGTCCCAAGTACCTAGAAGACAAGAAGAACGGGACTGTGAGTTCCACTTCAGGTATTTATGTTATTGAGATTATGACAACCAATGTTCTCACATTAGATAATGGTCCTACTTGGGTATTTGATACTGCATGTGGTGCTCACATTATTTCATATGTGCAGGGACTTAGAAATAAAAGACAAGTGAAGAAAGGGGAGATAAACCTGCGCGTTGGAAATGGAGCAAGTGTTGCTGCACTTACCGTAGGAGATTTAAGTCTATCTTTACCTTCTTGTTTAGTATTAGAACTGAATAATTGTTATTATGTTCCTTACATTACTAAGAACCTTGTTTCGGTTGCTGTATTACATTCTGAAGGTTTTGAATTTAGCATTAAAAATGGAAGTATTTCTGTTTTTAAGAATGATATTTTCTATGCGACTGCTCCAATGAGTAATGGACTCTTTGTATTGGATCTTAAATCAGAATTGTATAACATAAATAACAAAAGACAAAAATTAAATAGTTTGAGTGAGGTCTACCTATGGCATTGTCAATTGGGTCACATTAGTGCGAATCACATGAAGAAGATCCACAATATGGGCTTCTAAAAGACATGGATTTTGAATCCATTGATACATGTGAATCATGTCTGATGGGCAAGATGACAAGGTCACCTTTCAAAGGAACGTTTGAAAGGGCTATTGAACTACTAGGCGTAATACATACTGATGTATGTGGTCCAATGAGCACTGAAGCTAGAGGTGACTATAGATACTTCATCAAATTTACTGATGACATTAGTACATATGGATATATTTACCTTATGTCACATAAATCAGAGTCCTTTGAAAAGTTCAAGGAATTTCTAAACGATGTAGAGACTCAAAGTGGCAAGAAAATAAAAGCACTTCGATCTGATCGTGGTGGTGAGTACTTGAACCACGAATTTGATCATCATTTAAAAAACTGTGGGATAGTAACACAGTTTTTTACCCCAGGAACACCTCAGCTAAATGGTGTGTCTGAAAGGAGAAACAGGACTTTGTTAGACATGGTCCGATCAATGATGAGTTTTGTTAATCTTCCGGTATCCTTCTGGGGATATGCCCTCACTACCGCTGTACTTACACTAAATAGGACTCCGTCAAGAACTGTAGACAAAACTCCATATGAGATATGGACTGGAAATGTTCCAAAGTTGTCTTTTCTGAAAATATGGGGATGTGAAGCTTATGTAAAGCGTTTACAAACAGAGAAGATTGCCCCAAAATCAGATAAATGCTTTTTTATAAGGTATCCAAAAGGAAGTTTTGGATATTACTTCTACAATCCAACTCAACAAAAGGTGTTTGTTGCAAGGGATAGTGTCTTTTTGGAAAGAGAGTTCCTTTCCAACAAGTCAAGTGGGAGAAATATTCATCTTGAAATAGTTCAAGATGATGAAGAGCAACAAACTCAACAACAAAATGACATGGATGATGTCGATGCAGAGATGATTACTTTTGAAGGCTTAGGGCCTCAGATCATCCAAGAACCGGAACAAGAGGATCTACAAACAGTTGTAGATCATGTTCCGGATTTAGATGTTGAACAAGTTGAACCCACTCGTAGATCGGAAAGGCCAAGGGTACAACCAAGACGTTATGATGATTTCATCTTAAATGTAAGCCTTGATGTTCTTATGCTAGAACATAGTGAGCCTTCGACCTATAAGCAAGCAGTGACAGATTCAGACTCCAATAAATTGCTTGACGCCATGAGGTCAAAAATGGATTCGATGTTTGAAAATCAAGTATGGGACTTGATAGATTTGCCAGATGGGGTAAAACCCATAGGAAGCAAATGGATTTTCAAACTATAAAATGACAAGGATGAAAATGCATCTGTTTACAAGGCAAGACTAGTTGCCAAAGGTTTTAGACAGATTCATGGTATAGACTATGACGAGACATTTTCACCAGTTGTCATGATTAGATCCATTAGGATAATCCTAGCTATTGCTGCATATTATGACTATGAGATATGGCAAATGGATGTCAAAACCGCTTTTCTAAATGGTTTTTTTGGAAGAGGATGTGTACATGATACAACCTGAAGGTTTTGAAGATCCAAATCATGCTGGGAAGGTATGCAAGCTTAAGAAGTCCATTTATGGACTTAAGCAAGCATCCAGGAGTTGGAACTTTCGATTTGATGAAAGGATCAAAGAGTTTGAATTCATTAGATGTGAAGAGGATCCTTGTGTTTATAATAAGTTTAGTGGGAATAAGGCAGCCTTCTTAGTCTTGTATGTGGATGACATACTACTTATTGGGAATGACATTCCGATGCTAGAGTCCGTAAAAGAATGGCTGAAGAAATGTTTCTCAATGAAAGACTTAGGAAAGGCCGAGTACATACTTGGAATTAAGATCTATAGAGATAGATCTAAGAGGCTTCTTGGATTAAGTCAAAGAACTTATATTGATAAGATTCTTAATAGATTCAAGATGTAAGATTCCAAGAAGGGATTTTTACCCATTCAACAAGGTGTATATCTCAGCAAGACGTAGTGTCCTAAAACACCTTCTGAGCTTGAGAAGATGAACAAGATCCCATATGCTTCTACTATAGGATGTATCATGTACGCCATAGTATGTACACGTCTAGATGTTGCATATGCTTTGAGCATGTGTAGCAGATACCAATCAAGTCCTGAAGAAGCACACTGGAGTGCAACTAAGAATATCCTGAAGTACTTAAGAAGAACAAATGATGATTTCTTAGTATATGGGGGAGATGAAAAATTGATCGTACAAGGCTATACTGATGCAAGCTTTCAGACTGACCGAGATGGCTTTGAGTCTCAATCGGGTTATGTCTTTATCCTTAACGGAGGAGCTGTGAGCTGGAAGAGCTCCAAGCAAGGTACTATAGCAGATTCTACAACAGAGGCTGAGTACATTGCTGCTAGTGAAGCAGCAAAGGAGGCCGTTTGGATGAGGAAGTTCCTAGATGAACTCAGTGTTGTTCCTAGCATTTCAATGCATATCGACATCTATTGTGACAACAATAGTGCTATAGCTCAGGCAAAGGAACCGAGTTCGACTCCAAATCCAGACACGTTATGAGAAAGTATCACCTTATTCGACACATCATCACTATGGGTGACATTAGGATGTGTAAGGTGCATACTAATGACAATATTGCAGATCTATTGACCAAACCTATGCCTAGGCCCAAGCATGAGAGTCACGCTAGGGATAAGTGTCTCAAGCACATTGGAGAATGGCTTTGAGTTTGCTTTTGTATTACATTATGTATTTATGAGTGTTAGACACCAGTTTTATGTTTGACTTGATGATTTTATGAAATATGATATTTCATCCTTATTTATATTGTTTTATCGATATTGAATAATATGTCCAAATAATTCATTATTAACAAATGGGATCACCTTAAGTGTTCTGGTGAATGAAACCCCATTAAGTGAAATGAAGTTTTGAATTATTAAAAGTCTATAGTTTGAAATCATCAAATGGACATAGATGATTTTATAAGTTACTATATTGTAAGCTGACTGATAGCGTCAGGTTTCATGGGCTATAAGGACATGAAGATGTCTAGTCAATTTCATATATGTGTATGGATGATACATGTAAGACTAACCCACCTTATGACTCTCCAAAAGAGATTCTAGAGTTTTAAGTTAAACCATGTTTAGTAGATTTCTCAGAAATGAGTATGTTGTGGCCTCACTTGATGATTGGTATTTCTTTGACATTGTTAAACGCTTTCCGTAAAAAGGAGTTATAAAGGCAGTAGTTGGGATTGCTAAAAATTGAGTGGGAGCCATAGTCCTACAAGAATGGAGAAGTCCTCCTACTTCATGTATACTGTGATACATTGAACAAGAATGGTGTCTCGGTCACTTGAAGAGCGAGAACTGAAAATGCATGACCATGCTCGGATGGATTAATATGAATCATCCGTTTCATTGACAGTTCAAACTCAGAGTTCAAGAAACATATTTGATAAAAGGTATGAATGTCACCATATCATCAAATAAGACATTAAGAGACGAAAGTATCTTATATTGCACACTTGTTTAAGGACAAGTGGGAGATTGAAGGAATTGTGTCCTTTAATTTAATATGCAATGACTAAACTTGGATAAGACAAATTAATAGATATAATTTAATCCGATTATTTTAGGAGTCGTAATGCTTTGCTAGAAGTCAACTACGATTAATGGGGTTAAACATATAACTATTATAATCGGGTCCTATGAGGTCACACACTTAGAGTTGACAGACTAGATAAACGAGAAAGATGGTTAATTATTAATACATATTAGATATTATTAATAATAAAAATATTATTTATTTGTGAAATAAAATAATATATAATTAATGGTTAATTATGGAGCTAAGACTAATTAATAAGAGAATACAAAAGGGTAATAAGGCCATACGGTTTTGTTTTTTTGTTGCTTTTTGATTCGCCCTCCTTAAATCTAGCAATTGGATTGCTTCACCTTTGTCTCTTTCGTCTTAGCAGTCGAAAGTAAAGAGATCTAGTCGAGCTCGTGTGGACCAAGTAGAGGAGCAACACGTGGGGCTCTCGATTATTCATTACTACCAGATCTGATCCGGTTCACGCATCAAAGGTATATTACTATAATCTATATATCATGATTCTATCAATTATGCATGGATCATATGATTATATGTTTAGATTAGATCTATAAATTATTCCGCTACGCACATCGAGCTTTGAAAAGAAAAGGTCAACAAATCTTTCGGGGGAGTAGTGATAAATGTATTTTTAATAGAGAATTACCTCTAATTGTTAGCTATGTAATTTTATGTGCTCTATTCAAATAGATGTATTATCATTTTATTTTCATATTATAAATATCTTAAAAAATTATAATTTTGTTTATTGAATTATTTTATAAAAATAAATAAAGTAAAGAAATGACGATGATTTGAGACACCCATAAAAAAGAATGTCGTGCATATATGTCAAGAAAATTTTGTCAAAATAATCAATTAGGGAAAATAATTAATTGAAAATACACATATAATTATTTAATGAATGCTACCATTATTTAATGACTCCACTCCTAATTTTTTAGATTTAAAAGAATATGTGTTTACAATAATGGTTGAGCAAATAGATTAATCCCATCTATTTTGCTTTATTAAGTTAGATTCATAACTATTATTTGTTAGTTAAAGGCTATTATTTTCTCAAAAAAAAAAACAACAAAAACAATTCATATTTAAAACCAATTAATTAAATTATTAAGTATTATATCAAACTAAATAAAATATTTATATTTTAAGTAAATACAAATTTTAAATTACCCTTTCCAATTCTTTTTCGCGTTTTTCTTTTGTCACTCAAATTCTTTCTTATTTTGAAAAGTTATACTTTTCATTATTTTTCACTCAAATATTCACCCTCACTTTGTACCTACAACTTAAAAATTACTTGATTCTGACTCAAGATGCTTATTTGATTTGAGTTATTTAAATTTTATCCTAATAAATTATTAACTCATTATCAACTAATTTCATCAAATTAGTTAAATTAAGGATATAAATAAAATACAACATTCAAATTGTTTTTGACATGGTTTATTCATTTGATTTGATTAATTAAAATATTGATTGGGTGGGTTTGATTTAGATTAATATATCAAAATTTAATAAAAATAAATGCTCAAAATTAACTACAAATTAAAAATATTCCATTCAATTTGAGTCAAAAAAATTATTCAAAATCAGTTATAACAAAAAGAAATGTTATAAAAAAAAATGCATCAAATAATTAAAAGTGTAAACGGTTTAGTTAAGTTATTCACCAAAAATGTAAAAAAAAAAAAATTGGTTAAATTTTAAACAATTAGCTTAGTGTTTTGATTTAATTAATTTGATAAAATATATGAAAATTTATATATAAAAAACTAGTACCAAATTTTGTATAGCTGTTGCATTCTTGTGCAAAATTGTCCAAATTTATTTTATTTTGTGTTAAAAAAAATTATAAGACTAAACTAAAGATCATGAATTTGAATTTCACCATAAGAAATATATAATAATAACATTTAAGATTTTTTTCTTACAAAACCAATATTTAATCATTTTACTTGGTGTTTATGGAATTCAAATTGTTTTACCTTTTAAATAAATAAATTAAATATGTAAAGTTAAATTATATAAATTGTCAAATATTATAAAAATAAATATATAACCAACAAATACTCTAAAAAGATACCGAGTAAATATATTTTGACTTTGTATAATTATTTTATTTATCCAATTCAATGGAAAAACTAATTAATAGAATAAAAATAAAAACAACTAATGAATTAGCTTTAGTTTTAATTGTATTGAGAGTTCTAATTATGTCAAATAATGAAATATGAGTTGTCTGTCTACACTTATTTTTTACCTCTTTCAATTTATAATTTTCAATTTTGGTATCTTAAATTTTAACATTAAAATTAATTTTTTAATCGTTTTATTACGTGATTAAGTTTAATAACTAATTTGAGATCCATATCATATTGATTGGATACCTAACTAGTTATTAAAAAATAATTGAAAAAATTTAAATAAAATATCTTTCAAATAAATAAATAAATTGTCCAAATATTATTTTTAAATTAATTAATTGTATTTTATTTTTCAGGTGTTATAAAAAAAGTTCTAATAAGAAAATACCTAAGCCAATTTGATCATCTTCAACATTATAAGCCTAACAACACAATAGCACTTATATAACACAATTTGACTTGTGTAAGCCTAAGGATAAGGACAAAGGTGGTGTTGGATTGAAGAATTGTGTCGAATAGAATAATGTCGTTACTTATAATTATTTATGAGCCTTACAATCTAAGCATGATTCCTTATGGGTTAAATGGGTGCCCTCCCAATTTATGAAGCGTGAATTGAGTATATGGACGTGCAAAATTACTCACGATATGGCTTGGTCTTTGAAGAAGATATTGAAGCTCAAAAACAGAATTGGTTCGATCTTTGACATCCGAATTGATGATGGATGTGGCACTCTTTTTTGGCATGACCCATGGTTCGAAAGCAAACCATTTATTAGTATAGATGAATTCTGAGGCCTAAGGATCAGGAGGGATTGTGCGGCTGCCACGGTTCACGACATTCATAGCGGGCTTTAGGTTTCGAATATTATTCTTGAATTGGAAGGCAAAAGAGGTATTGACCATTTGAGCGGTCTCAATCTTTGTAATATGGCTGGTGTACACTCGTGGAAAGCGGAAGAGAATGGAAAAATCAAGTCTAGTGCGATTTGGAGCGTTATTCGGGAGAGATGTCAATTAGTGGGTTGGGCTTCACTTGTATGGTCCTCTAGACTTATCCTGAGACACCGGTTTATACTTTAGCTTGTCTTCCGGAGAAGGCTTAACACTCGTGATCATATTCTTGTTTACATGGATATCTCGGATCCTAGCCGTGTGTTTTGTAGTGGGTCCTTGGAATCTATTGATAATCATTTGGAAGCTGCCCATTTGTTAAATCCATTTGGAAATTATTCTCCTCGGCTATGGGTATTGGAAGTTTGTCGGAGTATTGGGATGAGATCATTGTTGCTTCCCACACCTTCGCTAAAGGTAATAAATTTCGTGCCAATTATTTTAAATGCGGATTTGCAGCCATCATTTATCACTTGTGGGCCGAGAGAAATGCTAGAGTCTTTTGTAGAGTTCGTCGAAACGTTGATCATGTGTAGAGCGATATTGTATTTGATTGCGGTGCGCTAATTAGAACGTGGAGGCGGGTTCCTAAAAGCGAGCGAGAATGGGTCATTTGTCGTGAATGGAAAGTCAACTATTATGAAGTCACATCTTTTAAATGTTTTCAGACTAGTTAATTCTTTATGTTTGTTTGTAAGTCATGTTTGTTACTTTGCTTGAATTGTTTGGATGTTGTTTATTGAATTTTACTCTAACATTCTAGGTTTGTTAAAAAGTTAGAGGAAACTATGTCCGTTTTTTCTTTTCCGTTTGGGATTTTAATTAAATCACACTAAGTCGTTTTCTAAAAAAAAAAACAACACAATAGCACGTTTCTTCATTTCTTTTTGTTTAAAAAAACAACTCTTTATCCAAAGCTCCAAATTCAAAATTGTAAAAAGGGGATTGTAGATTGAACGGCAAAGAATCATTTTCCCAAATGATTCAATGATTGTCATCAAACTAAAAAGACGAATTTACCCTTGGAAGTTGGAAAATACATAAGGAAAACTCCAAATTTTCCTTCCATACTTTAACAAATCGGTTGAGGTTTGTTACATTGAATTTCTATTGCCCTAAGGAGTATAAATAGAGAGTTTGGAGGAACGAATTGAGGAGGAGAAGATTTCGCCATTGTTAACATTTGAGAACATGCAAGGTTAGTTCTAGGTTGTTCTTGGGTATAGGTAGAACTATTCTGGAATACATATATTTCGATTTTATATAAATCCTATTTGAGTAAAAAATTTCAATTACTTATATATTGTTGTTCTTTTATGCAATTGATAATCCAAACTTGCTCTTATAGATTATTAATCAATTCCCCTACAAACTATTGAAATTGAGTTATTTGAAAACCCCCAAATTTAAAATAAAGAAATTATTTGAACGGAGTGTTCATAATTGATTAATGTAATATAAAAACCATAGTGAAGTGATCTTGATCAAAATCATCCTTTAATTTGTAATTTTTGGTTTTAAAATTTAATGTAACTTATGTTGTTTTCAAAAAGAACTGAATTAAACTTCAATTGATATGTTAAAAAGTGTAGATGAATTATGGAACAAGTTTAAGTCATTTATGTTTATTTCTCAAAATTTGAATGAAAACTAATAGAATGTTCTTGAAAAATAAAAATTCATTAAATTTGTCAACTTTTGTAAATCGTTGTGATCTAATCATAACTATAATCGATCTTAAATTTTGATAAAAGTTCTATCAACTGCTCCTCTACAATTTCGGAAAATTTTGTAAATAATTGTGATTAATCATAACTTTAATTGATCCTAAATTTTGTAAATAATTGTGATTATATCACCAACTTCTCTACAAATTTACATTATTCATCATTTTGCTAATTTTGAACCCTAAACTTACCTATCAAAGGCCAAAAAAAAATTTGGAAAAAACTAGTTGTAGTCATTTTGATAGACATTTTTGGAGATTCAACTGTGAACTTATTTTAACTCCAATTCTTCTGAAAATATGACACCACTTCAAATAATGTTTTTTTTTTTTTTTTTGCATAATTCACTCATTGAATAAAGATAAGATAAGTTCAACATAAATTCATTTAATCTTCTAAATTATAAACCGGATAAATTACAAATTTAAGACAATTGTAGAAGAATTTTATTAAATTTAAGGACTCTCGTAATTTTTTTAATTATTTGAATAACTCTTCTTACAATATTTTATTATATTTAGAACTCATCGTTAACACCCTCACTAACCCTACTAATTTATTTGTTAAATATTTAATTTATCATTTATTATTTTATTTAATTACTATAACTATTTTTAACCCTCAAATTATTTTTTAAAATATATATTATATAAATATTATATATAAATTAATGATTAAAGTTAATATATATAAATTATATATATATTATAAATTATTTTAAATTTTATTTTATATTAAAAATATAGATATATAGATAAAAATAAATAATATATATGTACATTATATATATATATATATATATATATATATATATATATATATATATATATATATATATATATATATATATATATATATATATATATATATATATATATATATATATATATAATGTTTAATAACTATATAAATATAAAATTAATAATAATATATATAAGCGATTTAATAATTATATAAATATAAAATTAATAATAATATATATATAATATTATATATTTATATATAAGTAAGTTTAACTAAAAAGTTCACATACGAGTTGTTCACCTTGATCAGAGTAATCAGAGAGTAAGTAATTTTCCCTTTAATATATCTTCCACAAATACATCTCTACCAATTTAACCATCTCTTTTCTATCTCCATTATATTATATCCCCGCAGGAATCCCCTTCGCCATCTTTTGGATCATTTTTAATTGTCTTGGATGAAATCAGAGAAGAATTATGCTACGTCTTCCTTCCAAAAATCATTGTTTAGTATCTGGTTTTGAATAAGAAGAACGACAGCAGGAAGAGAGAAAAAGAAGTGGGAAGGCTATGATGAAATGAAGAGTAAGGAAATAAGGTGTTTTGAATCATATGGAGCCTGAGCACACCACTTGAACCCCTCAACTCATCAAATAACATGGTTTTTTGCTTTTGGGAAAATGTTGTTGGTGGTGTGCCTTTTTCTGTAAAACTAAAACAACTTTTATCTGAATAGATTCCCATGTATGTTGGAATTAATTCATGTTAAACATAGACAATATTTAATTACACAACCATATCTTCATAAAAGAGAAATTCTCCAGCTTTAATATTACTACTAGGAGTTTGTGCTCTCCACTTTATCTGGTTCCTTGGACCACTTTTTGACATGTTGATTTGGTTGATGTTGACTTTGTTTTGACTGGAAAGACAAAGTTATTATTAGTATATTAATTTGGTTCTCATTATCAAACTCACTCTCATTGATGTTGTTGTTTATCATCATCTTTTTATTATCATTATCAACATGAGAATCACCATCTTATTATTATTATCAGCATGAGAATCATAATCATCATCTGATTCACCTCCTGGATAGTTTAGGATACTATGAATTGTGAATTATGTTTGTATTACCTACCTTCAACAACATAATTCATAGCACTAACTACATATTGTGGTTTTATATATTAGAGTAACACACAAACTAAATGATTAGAATGAATATATTTCTTTAAGTTGACATTGTCATCTTTATCTAGGTTCGACTTCTAGACATTTTTCTACTACCAAAACCATTCAAAAGAGCCACTAAACATAGTGCGAATATAGGATATTTTGTCAATATTTCAGAAGAGGTCGTACCTAAAATAGATACATATATAAGAAAGGCTTAAGGCAGCGAATGACACAGGGAGCAAAGACAGTGAATCCGACTTGACATGTCACATCGTATTGGAGAGAGATCTTTTTTTGGGCTGAAAAAAGGTTTCCCATTCGCTACAATTCATCCCGTCCTCGTATTTCCCTCTCTCTCAACGTGTTAGAATATAAGATAATATATATTTATAACATATGATTAATATTATATTACATTATTATATGAGTTTCCATATAAATATAATATAATATATATATATATATTATATTTATATGGAAACTAATATAATAATATAATATAATATTAAATATATATATAATAGACTCAACCTATGTAACTAAAATATATCATTCTAATACAATACTCTCCCTTATATTATAACATAGTGTTAGATCCAAAGTTTTGTTCTTAAACTACAAAATTTAGTCTTCCGCTGCCTCTATTAATGATTACTTTAGTCATTAATGAAGGGCTCTAAAAATCTCTATTAATTTTTATTATATTTGTTTCTTTAAAATAATTATGTTGATATTCTTATATTCTTCGACAATCATATTTTTTGAGTTTTGTTTTCAATTGTTGCTTTATCTCAGTAGTCAATGCACATATTTTTATTGGTCTTAATTCAATAATATGTGCTTCTTTACTGGTTATTTAGTCAACACACTGCCATTTTTCCGTTAGGATGAATTTCTTTATAGGTTTTGTTTTATCCAACATTCTATGTCCAGGAGATTCTACATTCTTTGCTAGTTTTCTTTTATGCAACACACTTCCTTCCCGTCATTAGATAGATGGCGAGACTCATGAGTAACTTCGGAGTTCATTCAGTTGTTGCTTTACCACAACATTCAATGTCCATGGGATTCTATCTCTTCGTGGTTTATTAGTCAACATACTACCATCCAGTAGCTGGATGAAGCTCACGTGTTTCTAAAGATTGAAGAATATATCATGAACATTTCAAAATCTCGTCTTTAACCTCAAGTTGTTCAAACGTTTTCCATCTTGAGTTTGAATAAGGTTGTTAAATATAAGATAATATATCTATAAAATATTATCACAATATAATAAATTGTGATAATATATATTATATTATTATATTAGTTGACATAACCTATGTAACCAAAATATATCATTATAATACAATCTTTTCTCTCTTTATCCAACACACAACGCGAAAGAGTTTATCTCAATGTGACTTTTCTTCCTACCTTTTTCGGACCAAAATGCTACAAATTTACTCCCTTATTTGTATCTTCTAGCCCCAATTCAACATTCGTGAAGCGAAACAAAGCTCTTGTTGTCGTCGTATATTAGTATGTTCTTAAGAAACCCTAATTTTTTCTTAGTATTGTACTTTGTTTTCTTTCATAGTATTTAAATCATTATATGAACAAGGAAATCAATAATATGTATGAAATCAATTCTTTATTTTTAATATGAACATGTTTATAAAACTAGGAGGTGACGCATTGAAAACTGTATTTATGTAGTATCATTATAAATGATATTTTTAAAGGTATTTTCCCTTCACCATGTAACTGGAATGAGAAAGAAGATAGGAGCCATGATTCCTTATGTAAACTGTCATTTCCATGAATCTATCTTTAAAATTCGATAACAAAACAACAACATCCTTTCTCTTTCCTTCATAACTTTATAAAATTAGTCCTCTCCTGAGAATTAGTTTTGTTAAGACTCACTGATATTGCAATCTTGTTTGTAATAAATATGACACTCGTATGATATATTATTATTATATCAATGAGTTTTTCATGTTTCTTCCTTGTCATATTTTATAGCACTGCCTGTATTTGTGGATAACAGTTTCAAGGAAAATAAGAGAAAATATAATTGAGTAATGACTGATATGTTGTGATGTGGATGTCCCTTGTAATGTAATACTGGTTGTATTTTGTCCTCTTAGCTAGAGAGACCCAACTTAGTGCGGGCTTTATTTATTTAGACACGCAGTATATAATATGATATTATTTTTCACCTAGATTTTCATAATAACAAGTGAGATATTAGAGCAAACACAAATTTTGGGGTTTGAAGTAGTAGCTAAAAAAACCGTTTGTCGAAATTTTCACTGTTTGATAGACTTCAAATGTTGATAGTTTGTTGGTTATTTTGGGGACTATGTTTTGAACGACGAAGATCTGTTTTTTGAGACTTCTAAGTCAGTTAAAAACAACAGAATTGCAGAATTGATATGGTTATTTAATCTTGGTCTTTCTTAATCTTAGTTGTTATTGTCAAGATTGTTGTATGATTTCGATGCAATTGATTAAACTCTAATTTTATTATATATAGAGTGAACCCTTACTTGTAACTTTGTTGATGATAATAGATTGTTAAGTGGCATGTTCAGGTCCCGTAGTTTTTTACTATTGATTTGAAGAAACTTTTTCCATGCTAAAACTTGTCTTGCATTGTTGTTTCAATTTCATTCTATTTTGCTCATCTATTATACTCAATTAATTGAGAAAATGTTCTGTTTTGAATAATATTTCTCATCAAAGTGGTATCAGGGCTTGATTTTGTATTTGAGTATAAGAATGAAGACTAACACATCTAGATAACACATCTAGAATGGTGACTTTAATGACTCTTATTATAATATTTGGAAGGCTAATAGAATATTTGTTTTATATTAATTTTTTTTATTTACTAGTGTTCTCTTTAGTTAAACTGGCAGAAAAAGTGAGGATGATTGGATTTGTTTACATAAACAAGTATGTGGTTATATTCGTCAATGGATTGATGACAATGGTCGAACCATGCGATTTTTATTATTGATGCTCTTACACTTTGGACTAAACTTGAAAAATTATAGGAGAGAAAATCTAGTTATAACATATTATTTTTGATAAAATAATTGATGTTCTTAGTGTATCAAGTTGGTTCTTCAATGACTGACCAATGGTAAACAATGAAACTTACATTTTATGATGAGATACTACACTTATTGTTGGGTCAAATAAATTTGACTAACGATATTTTGATGATGAATTTGTGTAAAACTTAAATAAGAATGAAGCTAAGTCGTCTAAATTGTGTTTGTGCAGGAGCATCAAGATCGGGCTAATTAGACGCATTACGTAGTTAGACATGCAGTCTAACGGTCATAATTAGACGTGCTGTATAACAGACGTAGTTAAACGTGCAGTTTAACAGATACGTAGTTAGACGTGTAGTTTAACAGACGCAGTTAGACGTACAGTCTAACAAATACGTAGTTAGACGTGCATTTCTAACAGATACGTAGTTAGATGTGCAGTCTAACAGATACGTAGTTAGACGTGTACTCTAAAAGATGCGTATTTAGACGTGTAGTCTAACAGATACGTAGTTAGACGTGCAATCTAACAGATACGTAGTTAGACGTGCAGTTTAACAGATACGTAGTTAGATGTGCAGTCTAACAAATACGTAGTTAGACGTGTCGTCTAACTCCATTAGATGTATGAGTCTAATGGGATGAAAAGTTAGACGTTGGCATCTAACTCCTTCAGACAAGTTTGAAGTGAAACGTAGTTAGACGTTGCAGTCTAACTCCATTAGACTTAGTGGTCTAATGGATCTCGCTATTAGACGTTGACTTCCTTAGACTTGGTGGTCTAATGAAGAACGTTTAATGCCTCGCTTCAGCAGCTGTTTGAAGTTAGCATACGTCTACCCACGATCAACCATTTGTACGCTACTCTTGCTCCACTCATTTATGTAGTCCAGTACGTCAGCTATTTAATCAAATGAATGAATGCCACGTAAGTAACATTCTTCCCACTATTTTCTCTATGCAGAACAATTACAGAAGAATGTTTGGCACACTACCAGTTTGGTACGGCCACGATCCATGTGCACAGAGCCTGCTGTACTCTTGTACGATGGAGGCTTTCCAATGGGCGCTTGCCACGTGTCCAAAAGAATGATTCGACCGTTGAAGCTTTTCAAGAATAAATTGCTGCCTAAAGACAACGGATGGCTAGTAGAAGAAATTACAAGATAGAAGGTGAAGCGCTCTCTCTCTATCATTGAATCACCAGATTTCTACAAGCTTGATTTCTTGAATCAACTTACTCTCTCTAGATATTTATTCTCAAGTGTATTTTGTAAATCATTACGTGAAGTTGAGAGATAAGTTACTGGACTATTTGATAGTCAGTAACAGTGTGTTGTAATTTGAACAAAGTTTATTTTGTTCAACAGAGAGTTAGCTAGATCAGTGAATTGTATTTGATTCAAAGATGTATCTAGTGAGATCCTTCCGGTTGTTGGAAGAAGGGGTGACGTAGGAGGGTTTGCTCCGAACATCCATAAACAACTCGCTGTGTTCTTTACTTTCTTCCATTCATCTTTCATTGGTTCAAAGCTTCAAATCCGATGAATATTTCCGCACTTGAATCTGTTTCAAGAATTTAAAGGATTTGCAAAGAATAGAAAAAGATATTAATCCCTAACAGGATTTCTATCAATTTGTTTGTCCGAAGTTGTTTTCAATAGTCAGACCCCCGTCTCTATTTATTACGCCGATCCTATCAATTGGTATCAAAGAGGATCTCTACATTGAATCGTTGGTGCGGCTAAGCGCGGGGAGGTTAGAGTGGGATCAGGGAGATTGCCCCGACCTTGCCCGCGTGGATGTCGGGCAGCTAAATGTGGAGGGGTTCTAGGTGTGGTTTAACTCTTGGGCTTTTCCACCTAATTAGCTAGCTTTTGAGGATTGGTTCTCCTAGGAGTTGTAACAATGGTATTAGAGCCTAAGGTTAACCTTATTAACACTTTTAGCCCACCTTATTTACTTGGTACTTACCTGACTAATGAGTGACTTTGAAAATAACTTTGTCCAATTCTGCTTCAGATGGTGTTCTCTCAATGAATTTAATAAAAAAAAATAGTGTGTTGAAATTAAGAAATGAGACGAAAGACACAAGACTATTATTTAAAATATGAGGTCTTGATTTTATAGAATAACAAGTGAGAGATTAGAGAAAAAATAGATCCAGGATTTAAGGTAATAGCTCAAAAAAAATTCGTTTGTTGAAGTTTACATTGTTTGATCGACTTCAATCATTGACAGTTTGTTGGTTATTTTGAGGACAATATTCTGAACGTCGAAGATCTGTTTTTTGAGACTTCTAAGTCAGTTCAACAAAAAACCAGAATTGCAGAATTGGTATGATTATTTAATCTTAGTCGTTCTTAATCTTAGTTGTTAATGTCAAGATTGTTGTATGATTTTGATACAATTGATTAAACTCTAGATTGATTATATCTAGAGTGAACCCTTACTTGTAACCTTGCTGGTGATAATGGATTGTTAAGTGGCATGTTCAGATCCCGTAGTTTTCTATTCTTGATTTGAAGAAATGTTTTTTCATGCTAAAACTTATCTTTCATTGTTCTTTCAATTTCTACGATTGATGTCGATAGTTGTTGATGAAAGTACTTGGAAAATATTAGTTTAAGGTGTTATTATAAAAATATTTTAAATAAACCCTTATCAAAATACTTTTTATGAAAATATTTTTAAAATATTCTGAAATTTTTTTCATGTTTTTTTAAATTTTTAGAAAATTTCTTGGGGCTTCAAATTATAAAAATAATTTTAAAAATTTTAAAATCTCAACCAAATTGTCCCTAGGACTGATCTAGAGTTGGGAACCGTGCTTAAACGGTCGTATTTGACTTGGGCAAGTCGTGTTAGACTCTCAATCGTGTCGTGTTGTGTCATATCTTAATCTTATGTGTGTCTTATTGTGTCTTGACCTACTCAAAATATTATAATTCACGGACTCCTTCGTGTTGTATTAATTCGTATCCAAGAGTTTATTCGTGTCGTGCTAATTCGTGTTTAAATTCGTGTGTTGTGTTATTCTGACTAGAGTTTCGACCCAATTGTATTATGTCAATGTCCGTTTTTATTTGTGTCATGTCGTGTATTCACACACTCTTTAATTATTTATATATATATATATTAAATTATATTGTTAGTAAAAATTATAAAATATGATTATTTATTTATTTATTTTAATTTTAAAAAATTAAATTAATTTAATAAGTTAAATGTGTTATTTAAAAAACTAATTAATATATTAAATATGTAATATGTGAAGATATAAATTTTAACATATAGTTTCATAAATATTAATTTGAATGTCAATTATTTAAAATATCTTTTAAAATTTACAAATAATTATCCAAACAAAATTAGTTAATAATTTATTAATTGAATAAGAATGTAAATAGATTTAGTTTAAGAATGTTAATGTAAATGTGGATAGTTTTGGGAAGGAAATGAGAAAAGTGTGGGTAGTTTGAGAAGATAAATGGGAAAGGTGTGGGTAGTTTGAGAAGATAAATGGGAAAGGTGCATAGAAATGTAATGAATTTGTAGTTGATATTAGGCCTGTAAGCGGTTCGGTTCGGTTAGTTTATAGGCTAAAATGTACAACCAAACTGTTGGGGTCGGTTTGCCTAAATCTTAAACCGTCGGTTTCGGTTTATTGATCGGTTCGGTTTGATCGGTTTGATGATCGGTTTGCTCGGTTTAAAAAATAACTAAACTTAAAATTTGTAAAATAGTTAGAATTTTTTATAATTTTTTAATTTATTAAAGTCGTTGTCTTGGATACTCTATATAAAACCATGTTAGTTGGGCTTCGATCCTAAATCTTAAATTTAATTTTTATAATGAAAATTTTTGAAACCTTGGCCACAAATAAAAGTAAGCGAAATCTCTACAAAACTAATAAAAATAATTATTAACTATTATTAACTTTTGAGAAATAAAAAACTGTGTGAGTGAGAAAAAGTTTTTTTTGCAAATAAATGAGGATGATAATAAAGATGAAGAGCCTCTGCATCTCTCTCATCCAAACAAAAAATTACCCCAAACCCAAAAATATAACTTATCGGTTCGGTCGGTCGGTCGTTCGGTTTGGCAAACACTATACCGACAAACCGAACCGAAAGACTTCGGTTTAAGCTATTTTAAACCGTCGGTTTTTCGGTTGATCGGTTCAGCTTGTTTTCAGTTCGGTTTTAGGCGGTTTGGTTCGATTCTAGGCGGTTCGATCGGTTTACTTACCAGCCTAGTTGATATATTTATTAATATATGATTATATTATAATTGAATGAAAAGGTGTGTAAAAATTATAAATTTATATTATTATCTTATAAGAAATAAATTATTATAATATATTTATTATTTAATGTATTAATAGTAATTAAAATTTAAAAATAATTTATAATTTAAAAAATAAATTAATTAATAAAATTAATATCGAAGAAAATATTTGGAAACTTACATTTTCATTCATATAATTTATTTTTTATATTTATTTTTTATTTTAATTTATATTATTTAAGTTAATATTTTATTTTAATATTTTTATTTAGTATATTTAGTTTTAATTATATATATTATATATATATAATTAAATAATTTATTAATTGAATGGGAATCTAAATATATTTAGAGAAAATGTTAATGTAAAGTTGAGTAGTTTCGGTCATGTAACTAATTATGTTTATATCATTTTATATATATACTCGTGCTCGTGTTTTGTCCATGTTGACTCCTGACCATGTTACGATCATATAAACTCATAATTGTGTCGTAATGGTGTCCTCTCTTGCTTGTGTTGTGTTTAACTCATGACCCGAGTGAGATAATATCGTATTGTGTCATTCCGTACTAATATCATCTTGTATCGTATTGATTCGTGTTAATCCAACTCATTGCCCAGCTCTAGACCGATCCTTTCGGTTTAAAATGACAATCCCTTAGTATTGTTTTAAAACCATCGGTCCTGAGTCAAGATCTCTTAGTCGAGGTGTGGGATCTCTCGGTCGGGGTGTGGGAGGCTTAGTCCTAGGCTAAATATCATCGGTCATAAATCGAACCCAAAATAGACCCTCAGTTGGTCGTCAAGAACACCAAACTGTAGGTTTGATGATTTTAATTAGGGTCCTGATCCATTGATCCAAATGCATGGGGAGCTGTTCCTAATCCTAGGGATCATTTATATCATCCTGATGTATTATTCGATTGGGATGGTGTTCCATTCAAATCTAACAGTTTTTAGAAAAAAATTTGATTTTTGATTTTTAAAGTTTAATGAAGCGTAAGGAACTTGTCAATAGATTTCTCATGCTTCATTTAATTGAATGAAACCAAAACATAAACATTGACTATTCATTTTGACCAACTCAAAATCTGAAATTCTTATTTTTATAAAAAAAATAGTTTTTAATCAAACATGATTGGGATTGCTTGAAATTGTCTTAAATATGTTTTAATATCATTATAAATATATTTGGAATGTTTCTTGGTTGTTGTTCTTGAGTAAATAGAAACCCTATTTTGAAAATTTTCAAAATTAAATTTTAGTATCTCTTATTTGGATTGATTGATTCAATTTGTTTCGACAAAAGCTTATAAATGATATCAGAATCGTTTCTCAATCAAGAAATTGAACAATTAGACAATATACAAAATTGGTTGAACTGAAATGTAAAAATTTCAATTCAAACATGTTAATTGAGTTATAGTACGATTAGAAGTTTATTGTGAGTTGGAGAACACTCATGGACTATTTTAGAAGCTTTATAAATTCCCATAAATGAGCTTTACATGTCAAAGCTATCATATATAAGTGATCGGGGTACTATAAGCAAATAGGTTTATTTTTATGTGAATGCATATAAACTATGATGTGTACATATTGGCAAATTTGGTTTTGGGTTGGATCATGTATAAATGATCTCTTGTACCTATTGAGATATAGGGTTTTGGTTGGATCATGTATGAATGATCTTGAGTACTCATCAACATATAAGGTTTTGGGTGAATCGTATAAAAATGATGTCATGTACCTATCGAAAGATAGGATTTTGGTTGAATCGTATAAAACCATGTCATGTACTTATCAAAAGATAGGATTTTAATTAAATCGTAGAAAAAGATGTTATGTACATAATGATATATATATTATTTTAGTTGAATCGTGAAAAAACGATGTCATGTACCTATTGAGAGGTAGAGTTTTGGTTAGATCGTATAAAAATGATGTCGATTACTTATCAATAGATAATGTTTTTGTTGAATCGCGTTGAAACAATGTCATGTACCTATTGAGAGATAGAGTTTTGGTCGAATCATGTACAAATGATCTTGGGTACTTATCGGTAGAAAAGGTTTTGTTGAATCATGTAAAGACGATGTCATTTACCTATGAAGAGATGGGTTTTGGTCGAATCATATAAACACGACATCGTGTACTTATTCACATATAAGGTTTTTGTTGAATAGTGTAAAACGATGTCATGTACGTATCGAGAGATAGGGTTTTGGTAGGATCATGTACAAATGACCTTGGGTACTTATCGATAGATAATGTTTTGTTGAATCGTATAAAATCGATGGCATGTACCTATCGAGAGTAATTGTTTTGGTTGAATCATATAAAAACGATGTCGGGTACTTATCGAAGATAATGTTTTTGTTGAATCGTGTACAAATGATGTCATGTACCTATCGAGAGATAGGATTTTAGTTTGATCATGTACGTATGATCTCGGGTACCTATTGAGAAATATGATTTTTGGTTTAATCGTATAAAAATGATACCTATCGAGAGATAGGGTTTTGGCGGATCATGTATGAATGATATTGTGTAATTATCGATAGTTAAGATTTTGTTCACGATATCATGTACCTATTGACATATAGGGTTTTGGTCGAATCGTATAAAAACGATGTTGAGTACTTATCGATATATACAATTTTTATTGAATCGTGTAAAACGATCTCATGTATCTATCGAGAGATAGGGAGTTGAATTTGGTTAAAGTATTTCACAATAAATATGAGAAGGATGAACTCTTTGAATTGGACATGCTCAATTGATCTTTCAACACTTGGTTTAGGTTTTGTCATTTCTTGACCAGATTATTAATGTGCTCATGACGGAAATCTTCTTCGAGATTTGTGAAACCCTATTCGAGAAAATAATAGCAATCAAACTTAATTGTTAGAGATTGTCTTAGAAAAATACAAAAGTGGTATCAACAATACAATGTTATTACAAACAAAGTGCACTATAAGTTAAGTTTAAATCTATTAATATTAATTGTTCTCTAAATTCGATACATACTTTAACTTCAGACGTTTTTAAAAAAAATCACATTTGATCTTTTAGGTACAGTTTTTAGTTAAGCTCTTTCAATAATTTTTTCAAAATAGAATATTAAATGACAAAATTATGAAATTTGTTGTCTATTTTTTGAAATAAATAGTATTAAATTTTATTGAAAATATTATATAATAATTTTATGAAAGAGATTTTTTAAACAATCTTACAAATTATAGAAACATTTATAAAAATTAAAATAATGAAAGAAAGAGAAGACAAGTAAGCAAGAACTTGTTGTAGATTAAAAATGTATTTTAGTGTGTTATTACAATTAGAATTACAAGAGTAAGAATTTATATAAAAATAAGGGAAACTAAAAGGTTAGAATATGTAAAGATTTTAAATACACTTAATACCTGGAATATGAAAACCAAGAGATTCAAGTGTGTTTCTCTTTAATTGTAGAGTCTTTAATACCTTCTTTCCAACGAAACAGAGAGGCACAAACCGTGAGTTTTTTATGTAATAAAACAAATCGGTTTGACGCAAGTCCTTTGGTGAGGATGTCGACAATTTGATAATTAGTAGGTATGTATCGAATGAAAAGAGATTTTTGAGCAACACATTCGCAAACGAAGTGAAAATGAATCTCTATATGTTTCGTACAGGAATGAGAAATTGGATTGGCCTACAGAAATGCAGCACCAATTTTTTCACACCATAGAGTGGGAGGTTGAGGTGGGGAGATGCAAAGTTGACGTTGTAAGGATTGGAGCCAAACGAGTTCAGCAGTGACCGAGCAACAACTTGTTGTTTCTTTAAATTCCAAGAGATAAGATTGTCACCAAGAAATATGCAATAGCCAGTTGTGGAGCGACAATCATCTGGATAATTAGCCCCATCGGAGTCAGTAAAGGCAGATAGATCGAGAGAAGATGATGGACGAATGAGAAGTCCATGATGAGGAGTATGACAAAGGTAGTCGAGTATTATTTTTACTACAGACCAATGAGTGGTGGTAGGAGACTGCATGAATTGACAGGCACGGTTGATATCAAATGCTAGTTCAGGTCGAGTATGTGTCAAATATTGGAGAGCACCAACAATGTTTCGATAAAGAAATGGTTCAAGAAGAGTGTTGCCATCATTGCGAGTTAAAGATGACCCATAATAAATTGGAGTATTAAGAGGTTTTGAGTCACTCATATTGGCTTAGATAAGAATGTCATTGATATATTTTGATTGAGAGAGAAAAATACCGGAGGTAGATTGATGAGCTTTAATCTTGAGAAAATAGTGTAATGGACCTAATTCTTTAAGAGGGAAAATGTGGTTAAGTTGAGAGATGTGAGAAGAAAAATTGTTAGTGAATATAATATCATCTACAAAGACAAGAAATAATGATGTAATTTGTGGATAGTGGTACATGAATAAAGAATTTGGATTATTGAAAACCAATGGAAAGAAGAGAAGATTTTAAGGAAATAAACCATTCACGAGGAGCTTGTTTGAGTTCATAGAGTACTTTGTGAAGTTTGCACACATGATTAGGATAATCAGGATGAATGAACCTAGGAAGTTGAGATATAAAAACTTCCTCATGTAGAGTTCCATGTAGAAATGAATTGCTAACATCGAGTTGATGAATAGGTCATTGACGAGTGACGACAAGTGATAGGATGGTTCATGTGGTAGTATGTTTCACAATTGGGCTGAGTGTTTAAGATAGTCAATGCCTTCTTATTGATGAAATCCCTTTGTAACTAAACGAGCATTGTGACATTCAATGGAACCATCAGTTCTTTGTTTGATTTTGAAAACTCATTTGCAACCCATGATATTCTACGAGGATCGAGGAACAAGAGAGACCACGCATTGTTTTTGAATTAGAGCATTAAACTCATTTTCCATGACTGAACGTTATTGAGTATATTTATTGATAGAGGATAAAAATGTTGGTGGAGAGGTGGAGATGGTGGCAATGTTGTCATTATGAAGGGCACGAGTTTTGGCACGTGTGATCATATGATGAGAGGATTATTCATGAGCATGTATAATAGTGGAAATTCCACGTTTGGGAGTAGGAGGATTGATTGAAGATGAGTTGGTTGTTGATGATGGTTGATATGAGTTTAATGTTGGAGAGTTGGTTGGTGAAGATGGATGGTTGGAGTTTAATAATGATGATGAGTGTTCAGATGTTGGAGAAGATGGTAGATTAGGGATTTGTGATGTTAAAATTGGGGAGATGGGAGGTGATGAACGTGTGTTGAATTGTGTTTAAATTATGAACTCACCTGATTTTGATAATTTAGTTTAAATAATCGAAAAGGGAGAAATTGTTGAATTGTGATTAAGTTATGAACTCACTTGATTTTGATAATTTAGTTTAAATATTCAAAAAGGAGAAATTGTTAGATTACTTTTTTAATTGATTTAGGAAAATTTAACATACTTGATTTCGATAATTGATGAAATGAATTTTATAATAAATGGATAAAACTAAGTTCAATTATTGTTAGTCATTTCAATTATATAAATATATACTTAAATATCAACATCGTAAGTGGTGTAGTGGTAAGTATTTTCGTCTATTTTACGGGTGATCTGGGTTCGAAGGTGCAAATTAATAATTGGAGTTTTATTATTTTAAGCACATATCAAAGTCAAAGGGACGTGAGAAGACATCTCAAAGTCAAGGCGCGCAATCAGATGGAATCTAGACAGTTGGTAGTAGAGTTCAAATATTCTAGCTCACGTTCTAAACTGTCCAGTACACCACGATTTCAAGAAAGTGAACAGACATCTCAAAGTCAAGGCGCGCGATCAGATAGCGTTTAAGTAGAGTAGATGGCGTCTAGATAGTTGACAGTAGAGTTCAAATATTCCAGCTCACGTTTTATACCGTCCAATACACCACGATTTCAAGAATATATTCTTGTTGTACTACCCAGTACATCATAGATAGTACATCCAACGGAAAGAGGACACGTGTCCATAAAAAAGATTTGAACGTTACTATAATTTAGTATAAGAAGCAATTAGAGTACAACAACAAATCACAAACAAAAGCTCTCTCTCTCTCTCTCTTGGAATCACCAGATTTCTAGACTCTTGATTTCTTGAATCAACTTACTCTCTCTAGTTATTTTATTCTCAAGTGTATTATGTAATTCAATAAGTGAAGTTAAGAGATAATTTACCGGACTACCTAATAGTCATTAACAGTGTATTGTAAGTTGAACAGAGGGTGTTGTGTTCAACGGTGTGTATGCTAGAAGTTCAGAACAGGCGGTTGCTATAATTCAGTATAAGAAGCAATTAGAGTACAACGACAAATCACAAGCATAAACTTTCTCTCTCTCTCTCTTGGAATCACCAGATTTCTAGACTTTTAATTTCTTGAATCAACTTACTCTCTTTCTAGCTATTTTATTCTCAAGTGTATTATATAATTCACTAAGTGAAGCTAAAAGATAATTTACTAGAGTACCTAATAGTCATTAACAGTGTGTTGTAAGTTGAACAGAGGGTTTTCTGTTTAATAGTGTGTGTAGCAGTTCAGAACAGGCAGTCAATTAAGTCATGGATTTTTGACTGGGTTTGTGTTGGCGCTATACAAATCAAAGCCTTCTAATGAATATCCTTCCTATGAGGAAGAATGGGTGACATAAGAGTTTTATCTCCGAACATCCATTAAACTCCTTGTATTCTTTACTTTATGTTGCTTGCATTTGCTTGTTTGACACTTCAAATCTTGCTAGTTGTTTCCTCACTTGAACTTGTTCAAGAGATTGTGAAGATTTGTGAAGAATAAAAACATATTTTAATCCCTCACAAGATTAATACCGAGTTAAAAGTCAAAAGTTACCAACTATAGTCAAACCCCCGTCTATATAGTCGACACTGATCCTAACAACGTGGAAGAAAAAGAAGATGTAGTGTTGGAGAAATTGATGATGTAGAAAGATTGATAGATTCTAATAATGTACTTTTAAATGGAAATGTTTGTTCATCAAAAGTGATGGACGATATATATATATATATATATTCTACCGGAAGAAGGTGTAGACAACGATAACCTTTGTGATTTGGACTATAGATAAGAAAAATACATTTTAGAGTTCGAAGATCATTTTTTTGAGAGTTATATGATCAAGTGAGAGGAAAGTAAGATCATCTAAAAGTTTTGAGGAATAGAGAGTTAGTAGGACGATTAAAAAGAATTTCAAAAGGAGATCGACGAGGCTTACCATTTGAAGGAAGACAATTAATGAGATACGTATTTGTCAAAAATGCATCATCCCAATAATATAGGGACATGGAAGCATGAGCAAGAAGAGTGAGACTCATTTATGTAATGTGGTGAATCTCGCGTTCAGCAACACCATTTTGTTCACATGTATTAGGGCAGGAAAGACGGTGTTGGATGCCATTAGTTTCAAGATAAGATTTTACACTCCTATATTTGCCTCCCCAATTAGATTGTAGAATATTGATAGATGTGTTAAATTGATTTTCAACAAGTGTATTAAATTTTATAGAAGTTGGCAAGGCATCCGATTTTCTATAGATACGATAAAGTCAAGTAAAGCGTCTGTAGTCATCGATAAAATTGACAAATTATCGAAAACCGTTAGTAGAGAAAAGAGGGGAAAGACCCCATATGTCAAAATGTATTAATTCTAATGGAGACTTACAACGAGATTGAGAAACATGAAAATGAATTTTGTGTGTTTTCCATATTGACAAGATTGTATGTTTCAAGATAGTCAATGCATTCTTGTAAATGAAATCCCTTTGCAACTAAACGAGCCCTGTGATGTTCAATGGAACCATCAGCTCTTTCTTTTATTTTGAAAACTCATTTCTAACCCAGAATATTCTATAAGGATCGAGGAACAAAAGACCACATATTGTTTTGAATTAGAGAATTAAACTCATTTACCATGGCTGAACGCCATTGAGTATATTTCTTGTTATCCATAATATGAAAATAAAAAAAAAAGACATAATGAAGGTTGATGATGATGATGAAGGGTGACCAAGACGATGATTCCAAGAATTGGCAGATGAATGAGTTCCAATAAGATCTTGATGAGTGGGCAGAGGGTTGACGATTGAGTTTAGGCGATATTGCCCATTATAAGTGTGTCGCAAAGGAGTTCCCTCTTCGTGACCTGATCCCTGACAATACAATTGTCTAATCTGTGTAGTAAAAAAGAAAAATACTGACCACCTGTTAGGGGAGTGCGTGTTTGTATACAAGTTGTGGATCAATTTTGCTCAGAACATGAATATTACTAACTTTCCAAGTACATGGAACGAAATCATAGAGCTTGTAAAGAAAAAGGCTAAGGGCGATAGTTTCTATGTGAATGTTTTAAATGTTTCTTTGGAACCCTGATCTACAATATCTGAAGAGAAAGATATGAAAGAATTAATAGCACAAGAGAACATAAGAAAAAATTTGAGATGATATTATTTCTAATGGAAACACTCTCACACATACATGGAGGCGAATTCCGATTAGTGAAGATAGTTGGAAAATCAGTCAAATGTGGAATATACCCTATAAAATCATTACAAGGAAAGAAATGTTCAAATAGTTCTTGTTTGATGGCTTGTTTGTAATTCAATTATTTGTTGTTTTATTTGTTTTGTAATTCAGTTGTTTGAAACTCAGTTGGTGTTTTTAACAAGACTAGGGTTTGTCTAGCTTTCTTTCTTGAAACTCATTTCCCACTTTTAGGTTTTTATAATGAAATGGAACTAAGTCATTTTCCCAAAAAAAAATTAATTTGGATGAAATTCAAAAAATATATTATTATCAGCAGAAAGTTTTAGAAACACTTAGAATATTTTTGGTTATTAATGGGTCCATGTAATATATTTACATAGATTAAGATTTTTATTGGAACATGGAATGAATGATTTCCCAATATTAGAAATAGGAAGAGGGTTATCGACATTCATTTTAATAGTTTATGTACCATAATAAGGAGTTGAAATGTTAAGGTTGTTAAGATTCGCCGTGAGATGGTCTATAACACCAGAGTCGGGATACTAGGCCGAGTCATAAACAGAAAAAGGTGTAGCCATCATAGCAGATTGTGACGTTGGATTTTGGTTCTAAAACGTCGACAAGTTTCAATCGAATGACTTGTAAAGTTACAAATCTTACAAAATAGACCTGATCGACAAATATTAGTCGCATGATCAAACAGATCACACAATTGACATTGTATTTTATTTCTATTGGGCTCACGAGGCCCATGACCCAAAATAGAAGGCCCAATAGCAGAAGGACATCCTAACCCTATAGTAGAAGCCGATCGTAGTGTGAAAATTTAGAAGAACTTGAAGGCCCATTTATTTGATATCCATTAGAATTATGAGAGCTCAATCTATTGACAGTTTCATTTTCTGCACTGTAATCACTCGGAGAGAAGACCGAACGTCGCTATCTTTATAAGTGTGATGGTTTCAAAATCTCTCTCGATCCAAAAGCAGGATTAGCGGTTGGAGAGTTATAATGGAGTGATTCAAGGTGAATCTCATGTGTAAGAAGCATTCCATGGAGGTCTTCATTGGCGATGGGGTTGGTGCGAGTGGTTACCGCTATAGTGAAAGATTCGTATTGAGAACCTACTAAAGCATATAGGATGCAAAATTGTTGAGATATGTTTTGCCTAGCACCAGCGAGACTATCGATGATTGATTTTATTTTCTGTAAATATTTGGCCATCGGGAGTGAACCCTTCTTTACCATCTAGAGATGAAGACGAAGCTATATTAGACAAGCATGAGATTGAGAGACGAATGTGCGTTCTAAAGTAGAACAAAGGGTTTAGATGTGGTGCAAGATTCACCAACCACTTGGGATGGAATGGATTCTGAAAGGGTGGAGAGAAGCCATAAAAGGATACTCTGATCTTGTTCCTTTGAGATGGTAAAAGCATGATTTGGAGTGCTGGCACTAGATCCATTAGCAGCATTGACTTAGAGAAAGGCAGTTCCAATAACATATGGATAGAGGTCATAACCTTTTAGGGTAGCTAAGATTTGAGGTTTCCAAAGAAGAAAGTTTTTGTGATCGAGTTTAATGGATGTGAGATTGTGGAAGAGATGAGTGGTTGAAGTGGAAGAAGAGGCCATTGATACAAATGTTTGTTAGAATCGAATAATTGCTCTTGTACCAAGAAAAAGAAGACAAGTAAGCACGCACTTGTTATAGATTAATAATGCATTTCAACGTGTTGTTAGAATTACAATACTACGAATTTATAAAAAAAATAAGGGAAACTAAAATTTTATAATAGGTAAAGATTTTAAATATACTTCATAGCTGAAATATGAAAACAAGACACCGAAATGTGTTAAGTTTTTTAATTATAGAGTTTTGATAGTCAATATTAAATAAATGATAGTATTAAATATAAATAAAAAAATATTTAAATTTCAAGTAAATATTTAAAAATTACACCTGAATTGTTTTTTCAGATATTCATTTTGCCACTCAAATATAATCCAATTTGATTTTACCCTTAATTACTTGACTCTTGAGGGCCGGCCTATTTCATTACATGAGTGGTTAAGATTTAATACAAACAAATCAACATTTCATCCTCAATTAAATATTTCTTCAACTTATTTAAATTATTAATAAAAAATACTCTTATGTTTAATTTATTCTTTTACAACATGTTCATATAAAAGGCTAAAGATATTCATAATATATAAGTTGTTATACTCCATATCTCAATTTTGATACTTATCCCCCTCTAAATTAGAATTAAATTTCTTCCTGGCGTACACATACCTCAGAAGTAACAATTGTTCTTAAAAATTAGTCACTTGCTTATAAATTTGTTCAAACTAAGATAAATATCTTTAACACAAAAAAATATAGTTCAATGTGTAATTTGAATTTGTATAGTATATGTGACAGAATTTAAAAACATAGTTTTAGGTAAAAAAATAAATCTAACTAAAATTACCAGATCCAATATATAATTTTATTTGGATTTAGTGTATATAAGTAATTAAATTTAAATACATAATTGGTCTTTCTATCTAAATTTCTATATTATTTGTAAAACGTATCAAAATAAATAATGATAATTACTGTAACAATAAATTTTATCCCAACTCGATAAAGTTAATTAACTAAATAGGCAGCTCATTATTAAATCATAGGTTCAAATTTGTTATGTGAATGTGTTGGGTGTAACAAAAAAGTGGAATATATTTTCATTTTTATAAATACAAAATCAAAAATAACATTTGTTTTGAAATTTATTAGGTTGTTTTTTAAGATTTGTGTGATAAGTTTCTTTCTACATTTGGTAACTTTTTAATACAAATATTGCATTCATATATTTTTTTTTATTAAAGTCTATTAAAGAATATTACCTCAATATTGACAAGATTGTATTATTTATATTTATTAGTTCAAGATAAATAATAATAGAAATGCTTAATGTTAGATTATCGACTCATTGCACTACAACACATAACCTGTTTTATTAGACTAAATGAGTCAGGTTGTTGATTCACGAGTTATCCTTCCATTAAACCCTCAATCCTAAACAAAAGTTAAATTAAGTCAAAAATATAAAAAAAAATTAATGTTGAAAAAAATTAAATTTAAAAAATAAAATTAAAATGGTATATATATAAGTATTGAGCTTTCAAACTAAGTACAACAATTTAATAAACTAAACTAACTGGACTTTATAATTAAAATTCTATATAAAATTTGATAAATGTGTGATATTGTGTTTATATAATTTAATAATTTTGTATTAATTTATGATAAAGAAATTTAAGAATGTTTTATGAATTAGATAAGCCATTATTTTACATCCATGACAATATAGTTTTAAAAAATTTTATTTTTATTTTATAAAAATATTTTAAGACAAAATTTATATTTTATTAATTAGATAACACAATATTTTATATTCAAAAGGACATAACATTATACTTTATAATTTTTTTTTATAAAATAATACCAGACCAAAATTATGTTTGATGAATTAGTTAACTGATTATTTTACCTTCATAACATTATAGTTTTAAATTTTTATATTATTTTTTATAAAATATTTTAACATTTAAAGTATATTTTATAAATTAGATAAAACATTATTTTACTTTCATAACATTTCTAACATTATTGTTTATAGAACCTTCAATTTTGGTTTTATTAAAAATTCTACTATTGTAGTCTACAATAAGTTTGATTATGATTGAACTTACTATGATTGAAGGTATATAAAAATATTTTAGTATAATTTTTATTTTTGTTCAATTAGAGCTTGTTTGATGTTTGACTTATTTTGGATTTTTATTGGGGTTTTTTAAGTAGACTTAATTTCTTAAACTTTATTTCTCTTGGAATGAATTGGAATTTAGCTTAATTATTTTAGTCTTCTAAAATAGCTATGAATTTAATGAAGAAAAATCATGATGATTCAAATTCAAAAAGATAACTGATTGAATTGTTGATTCACTTTGAATGAGGTCAATTCTTGATTATTTTGAATGATTGCATGCTTTTATATCTTGAATGATCACATGCTTTCATATCTTGGTTGATAATCGAACAAGATATCATGAAAACATGTTTTCAAGGATATTCATGTTTTCTTCTAGGCTAGACTTGAATGATGAAGATGAATAGAAACATGAGAAGGTTTTTGAATACTTGAATGATCACAAGTTTTCATATCTTGGTTTATAGTTGAACATGATATCATGAAAACATGTTTTGAAGGGCTTCAATTTGTTGAATGTGAAGTGGATGTTTTGAATGATATGCATGTTTGCCTTTGGGCTTGACTTGAATGACGAAGCTGTATATAAACATGAGAAGTGTTTTAAATGCTTGAATGATATATGAAATACTTGTTTATGTCTTTCCTATTGAAGATCTTGGTTCAATATTCATGAAAATGTGCTTGACTTGATTCAATCTTAGTTAAGTTGATTATTTAATTTGCATGATTAGTTAAATTTGTTGTTCCTAAATGATAAGATACTTTGTATTGATAATAGAAATTTTAAAATATTATGACATACAAATGAATAACAGAAAATTATCTTAAAAATATAGTAAATTTAATTTTACTTTCTATAGGTATTTAATCTCTAATATAATGAATAAAACAAATAAATTCAATTGTATATATGAATTTGTTTTATCTTCAAGGTTTTTAATTATCATAAAATAGAAAATTTGTGTATATGAATTTGTTTTAATTTGTTCTTTTTTCTTTAAATAATTTCAAAAAGAACATTTCTCTTAAATTAATAGTTTGTCTATAATTATTTTTCTTATTAATTCTTATATTTTGTCATATTTTAACACAAAATATTGTCTTCTTTTTTCATTTAATTAAGTATTTTTTACATGTTATTCTCTCAATAATGATCAGATTTAAAAAATGGTAATATCTTGACATTTAAAAAAAAAACAAATTTGAATAAATTTGATTAAATGTAATTAATTATTATAAAAAACATAAATTCATATAATATTTTAAATAATAAAATTTTTTCATCTCGCATTTGTATATTCTTTGTTCATCAAATTTTATAGTCATTTACAACATCATCAAATTCTACCCTTCAATCTTCAAAGCCCTATCTATTATATACGTGTAGGAAGAAAATCAAGAAACGTCTAGTCGGATTCAAGGCTTTAGACGATCTTTAATTTTCTTTTTTTAATTTATTTCTAACTTTATAATTATCCAAAAATTCGAAGTTATTACATAACAACGTTGTATAAATTATAAAAATCATCTCGAATTTTTTCTCTTAATTTTTGAAGTTTTAAATCTTAAGTTATTAATTCACAAAGTTTAGAAAAATGGAGAAAATATTCTAAACGAAAAATTGTGAAATTATTTATTTGTGCTAAAATAATTATTTTTAAATTTTTTTAAATTAAAAAAAAAATCATTTTAGATATTTAAAATGAAAAATAATTTAAAAGAAAGCAAATAAGCCTTAACATTAGACCGGACTAGAGGTACATACTTCGTGGGCTTTGAAAACTTGAACACGGAGCTAGACTTGGGAGACAAAAGGAATATGTTAGATATATAAACAATTAAAAATAAAATTATGACACATTAATTAAAATAGACAGGGAAAAGCATAGCTCAAAGTTTAGCCCAAATAGATATTGGGCCGAATATTTATTTATAAAATGATGCAATCCCAAAGTAAATTTCAAAATGATTTTACCCTAATTTTTTTTCTTTTTCACTCAAACCGCCGTTTCTTCTATTCCTTGTATTTCCAATCTTCTCTCCTATTATAAAAGGGACACAAACCCAAATGAAAACTTCACATTGATTTATCTTCTTCTTATCTGTGGTTGTCTTTTCATATTCCTAACGTTGTTCTGATCTCTAGCCGTCTTATTCTCTTCCTCCAATGGTTTGGATCTCTGCCCGTCTTCTCATATTCTCGTTGTAGTCAGATCTCTTGCCGTTTTCTCCTATTCCTACCCACCACACTTTCGATCTCTAACTTTTTTTTCTTTCTGTTATGTCAATATTAAAATATCATGTAAGCCTATTTGCTAAAGAAATTTATGTCTAGGATGTCTATCATGGTTTATATAGTCTAAAAGGTTTTGAGCTAAAACAATCACCAATTGCGTTATTTTATCAATTAGGTGGTGCAGTGATGTAAGTTTGCATTGAATCATTTTTGAATCATGTATTTTCGATTTTATTTTGTTGATATCTTAATAATTGTTTCATTCTTCTGGTGATACAGGTTCATTACCAAGTTCGATTTCTGCATCAACTCTTGCAAACAATTCTTATAACGCAATATCCTTAGACATTAAGTTGCTTCTTTATTCATATTATATGCCTAATAGATGAAGTTGCAACTTCAGATAGGATTCAGATTAGACAAAAAAAAAATATGACAAAATGCTACATATATATAACATCTCAGGGATGTATCCTTTGAAGATCAACGTCCAAAGTGGTTATTGTCTACAACATTTAATTAGTGATAGGATTATGTATATTGTTGATTAGTTAATTAATTAGAAGCAATTTGTAATAATATATAAATAAAATTATTGTAATGGTAAAACATATATTTAATTGTTATTTATGAATTATTGTTTATTGTTATTTATAATAATATTATGTATAAAATTTGCATTCTTGACCTATATAACTGAGATTTTCAATATTTTTTTTAAAAACTGTTTTTACATGATCTTAGTATATTTTTTTTCAAGTAAAAATTTGACAAAAGTAACACAATTTTGGAAGAAAAAGTCATAATATAAATACTTGAGAGGGAGAGCTACAATTTAGTGTTCTTTATTTTTTTCTAAATAATTTTATTTTGTTAATCTATTTGAAGTTGAGTTTCTATTAGTTAAAAATATTCAATTTATTTTTTAATTATGTATATTATTTTGTAAATTAATTAGAGGTATATAATACTTTAAAGTTATGTTATAAAAATTAAGTAATGCATGTCTGCTAGATGTCCAAAACAACAAAGTATACACGCCACCTAAACCTGACCGGTTCGGCTGACCAATCAATAAAAGAGAGAGAAATATGACCGTTGTCATATTCTCTATATAAAGGAAGCCAAGAACAGTAGAGAAAAAACACACAACGCGCGCAAGAAAGAATCAACTGAGCTTTTCATATAATCAAGCCCTAAGAACATCCTGAGTTGATATAGCTATTCTATTGTCAAAGTGAAACTGTTGCAAAAGAAATCTGTATATTTTACCTTGTGTAAAAGTATTACATCACTGTGTGAGTGGTGTAACCGACGAACAGTAAATAAGACTCGATCGGAATGAGTGTTTGTTTGTGAATATTCCAGTTAGTGAATATACTTCTCATTATTTGAGAAAAGGGGTGACGTATGAGAGTTTGCTCCGAACATTCATACAATTTGTTTGTGTTCTTTATTTTACTTTTCGGCTCCCTTACGCTAACCGAACCAAATTATCATTCACTCAAAACGAACCGGTCCCTCTCTCCACTTTAACCGACTCCTTCTAAATACCTTCCAAACCGAATTGTGTGAGTTGCTTCAAATTAAAACAAACATTTCCGCACTTGAACTCGGTTCAAGAGTCTGTGACAATCTGTGTAGTGTTAAGAGCGGTTCTAGTCTTTAACCAGATTAGTGTCAATTTGTGTGTGTTGTTGTGTAAGCGATCTCCTTTAGCCGGACCCCGGTCCTTTATCGGCGATCCCGATCCTAACAAGTGGTATTAGAGCAGGAATCTTAACACTCAAGTAACCGAAAGAAGATGAGAAACATGACCCACAACGATAAGCCACCGATGCTTTTCAAATAAACCTTCGCAATTATCCTTTCCCAACAATTTGAATTTTTACAAATTTTTTTGGGATGGGTTAAAAGCGAAGATTTTCAAATAAACCTTCGCAATTACCCATACACTTACAATTTTTTTCATTTTTTTGATAAGAGTATAAAACGAAAATGTTCAATAAATTTCTCAAATAAAAGCAAACCAATACATATAGAAAAACATTCATAAACCAAAAGATAATTATAATTCATAATTTTAAACCAAAGTCAAAACACACCAAAACATGTTATCAGTCGAACGAAAACATTTACAAATAATTATTCAAAAAAACATTAATCTACTTAGTAGTTGGGGGAGGAGGGGGTGGTTGATTCTGCCTCATCAAGAAATCAACTTGTTATTCAAGATTCTCCAATTTTTGCGTCATTTACACCCTCCCTGCTTTAATTTCAGTAATCAATTGCGCTCTTTCCACATCCCTCAATTGAATTTGCTCCAATGCCAACGCTATGTGTCTCGCATCCTCCTCACATTTAACATCAACAGTAATCATTGGGTCCGCCACGACAGACCCTGTGTCATAACTTGATTGTTATAGAAAGTTCTGGAATGACGGGTGTAGTTTCTCTGGTGTTTTCCGCATACGCTTCCAATTAATCATCCTGAATGCATTTCATTATTAAATTTATGGATCTAACCACAATATATATAACATTTATGAATCTGACCAAAATAAAAATGAAACTCTAATTAATACAACGACCTAAAACATATTTGAATCTAAACAAACACATATGAATTTAACCAAAAATTCAAATAAAAATCTAACATGAATCCAACAAATCAACCTATATATACACCTAATATAAAATGAATAAACCTAATCTAACATTAATACCACAAAATCAACCTAAATATACATCCAATATAACATTAATAAACTTAATCATAATGAATCCAAATATAATATATATCAAACCAAATTTAACATAAATCATACTAATCTAACATAAATCAAACCAAATGTAATATAACTTAAATCAAACAAAATAACCTATCCAAAATATATCAAACAAATTATAACATAATCCAAACATATATCAAACAAAATCATACATATATTTAACAAAATCTAACATAATCATACATATATCAAACAAAATATAATCTAAACGAACCTAAATCAAACCTAAAAGTAACCAATAACAAACCTAAATCTAACCATATAACTAAACGAAGAATCTAACATAATCAAATAAAACAATCACCAATTGCGTTATTCTGTCAATTAGCGGTGGTGCAGTGATGTAAGATTGCATTGAATCATTTTTGAATCATGTATTTTCGATTTTATTTTGTTGATATCTTAATAATTGTTTCATTCTTCTGGTGATACAGGTTCATTACCAAGTTTGATTTCTGCATCAACTCTTGCAAACGATTCTTAACGCAATATCCTTAGACATTAAGATGCTTCTTTATTCATATTATTTGCCTAATAGATGAAGTTGAAACTTCAGATAGGATTCAGATTAGACAAAAAAAAAAAATGACAAAATGCTACATATATATAACATATCAGGGATGTATCCTTTGAAGATCAACGTCCAAAGTGGTTATTGTCTACAACATTTAATTAGTGATAGGATTATGTATATTGTTGATTAGTTAATTAATTAGAAGCAATTTGTAATAATATATAAATAAAATTATTGTAATGGTAAAACATATATTTAATTGTTATTTATGAATTATTGTTTATTGTTATTTATAATAATATTATGTATAAAAATTGCATTCTTGACCTATATAACTGAGATTTTCAATATTTTTTTTAAACTGTTTTTACTTGATCTTAGTATATTTTTTTTCAAGTAAAAATTTGACAAAAGTAACACAATTTTGACAAGAAAGAAAAAGTCATAATATAAATACTTGAGAGGGAGAGCTACAATTTAGTGTTCCTTATTTTTTCTAAATAATTTTATTTTGTTAATCTATTTGAAGTTGAGTTTCTATTAGTTAAAAATATTCAATTTATTTTTTAATTATGTATAATATTTTATAAATTAACTAGAGATATATAATACTTTAAAGTTATGTTAGAAAAATTAAGTAAGTTAATTTTAACCGGAAAAAAAACTTAACCTGTCTCAAAATTCCTTTTGCAGGTACCACACGGGATCGGTTGAGACACTCTGTCTCAAAGAAATCCGAACAATCAAGAAAATCGGTACTACTTCCCTAAACCGGATCGGCTAAAATGAAAAGTTGGATGAAGCATCCTTTCCGCCCGGCTCAAAAATCGAATATCTTAAGGCCAACGGGAAAGTACTCAAATTGATGAAATCTGTGAAAGATGATGTAATGAATCTCTTAGAAATGAACATCAGAAGGATCCGTGATCCGAGTCAGAAACATGCAACAAAAGCAATGATGATTAATTATCCAAGATCACAAGTAATCTTCTGAAACAGGCGGTCGTCTAATGCATGTCTACCAGATGTCCAAAATAACAAAGTGTACACGTCACCTAAACCTGACCGGTTCGGCTGACCAATCAATAGAAGAGAGAGAAATATGACCGTTGCCATATTCTCTATATAAAGGAAGCCAAGAACAGTGGAGAAAAAAACACACAACACGCGCGAGCAAGAATCAACTGAGCTTTTCATATAATCAAGCCTTAAGAACATCCTGAGTTGATATAGCTATTCTGTTGTCAAAATGAAACTGTTGTAAAAGAAATCTGTGTATTTTATCTTGTGTAAAAGTATTACATCACTGTGTGAGTGGTGTAACCGACGAGCAGTAAATAAGACTCGATCGGAGTGAGTGTTTGTCTGTGGAATATTCCAGTTAGTGAATATCTTTCTCACTATTTGAGAAAAGGGGTGACGTAGGAGAGTTTGCTCCGAACATTCATAAAATCTGTTTTTTTTATTTTACTTTCGTCTCACTTACGTTAACCGAACCAAATTATCATTCACTCAAACTGAACCGGTCCCTCTCTCCACTTTAACCGACTCCTTCTAAATACCTTCCAAACCGAATTGTGTGAGTTTCTTCAGATTGAAACAGTCATTTCCGCACTTGAACTCGGTTCAAGAGTCTATGACAATCTGTGTAGTGTTAAGAGCGGTTCTAGTCTTTAACCGGATTAGTGTCAATTTGTGTGTGTTGTTGTGTAAGCGATCTCCTTTAGCCGGACCCCGATCCTCTATCGGCGATCCCGATCCTAACAAGTGGAATCAGAGCAGGAATCTTAACACTCAAACAACCGAAAAAAGATGGGATGCATGACCCACAACGATAAATCACCGATGCTAAGCAGTGAAGCGTTTAGCGGATGAAAGGTTCAGATGTATCTACATTTGATAACTTTGGATAATGAGATGAAAACCATCCTAAAGGAAGAACCGATAAATATTGAAAAAGAAAGCGGAGCATGGACGGCTGTAGATAGAAGAAGAAGTAACCCTGACAACCATTGCATGAGACACATTTTCAAAGTTGTGGACGAAAATACGTTCAACAAAATCAGAGACTGTCAAAGTGCAAAGGAAGCCTGATAAACTATCATTCAGATCCATGAAGGAAACGAAAGGACTAAGGAAAACAAAATCTTGGTGGCAACTCAAAAGTATGAGAACATCAAGATGAGGCCGGGAGAAAACAAGAGGGAATTTAGTGACCGGTTCACTAGCGTGGTCAACGAGCTGTACACACTTGGGAAGAGATATGAAAACCGGGAGATCATTGTGAAAGCATTAAGATCACTACCAAGTGCATGAAACATAAAAACTATGGTGATGAGGGAATCAAGGAACCTCGGGCAGATGAAGCTGCACGATGTGTTTGAGGACCTGAAAGCTTATGAATTCGAGATAAAATCTCGGATCGAAGATGAAGAAGCAACATCAACCGCAACCAGAGCTCTGGTGACATCGGTGGAACCAGCGGTTCCTATATCAGCCGCTCCGACTCCCGTCAAAAGTGCTGATCAGATTAGTGAAGACGTGATTGCCATGCTAGCACAAAAATTCGGGAGATTAATGAAGAAGAATCAACCATCTAACAACAACTACAACTATAATTATGCCAACAAATCCAATATAAGATGTTTTAACTGTGACGGTTTTGGTCATTACAGGTCGGAATGCAGAAGGCCAAGACGAGATGACCGGAAACCAGTAAATAACTACCAGAGAAACGACTAACAAAGAAATAACAACCAAAGAAATGAATATCAAAGGAATGACTGGCAGCGAACCGAAACCGGTGAAGAAAATGAGATCCACAAGGCACTCATAGAATATGACGGTGGAAGCGACTATGCCTACTCTAACACCGAAAATGACGAAGAAAGAGTTACTTGCTTCATGGCACATGAAGAAGAGGTATTTGACTTTTTCTCTGAAGAATTTACTAAAGAAGACTTAGTTACTGCACTCAACGACATGGTCGCTGAGTTCAGAAACCTGTCTGTCTTTATACCGACTCAGACAATCCATGAAACTGGAGAGTCAAGTGGTACCGTTGGTGAACTAAGCGAAACCACGATATATGAACCGGTTGGACTATTCTTCGAGAATGAGAAGCTCAAGGAGACAGTTCAACCAGTAACCAAAGAAAATGAGAGAACCAAATATGTCACGGCTGCCTGGAAAAGATCTAGTGAAGCGGTGAGTCATATGTCAAAATATCAACGACATCCCAAATGCAAATTTGGTCTTGGATACAAGAACAACCAATCTGCCAAACGGAACTCTTCCAACGGGATGAAACTCACAAAAGACAGTTTTCCCTTTGTAAGTTTTGTCAAGAACTCTTCAACCGGCAATGAGACAGAACGTGACTTCAAACCGGAAAATGAAATAAAATATGTAAATCCAACCGACTCGGAAAAATGGCTTCATCCTGAGAGAAGGAAAGTCAACCGACCAGCAAGTAAGCAAACTAATACACGTTCACTAAGAACTAATCAATATTCTCCACCACCACAATATAAGGCACTCATAGTCAGACAAAAAGATGAGAAACCGAAAAATGGTAAAACAATTAGAACTATTGCTGGGAAAGTTATCTGACTTATTAAAGTCTGGATCCCTAAGGGACTAATCAACCACAGACCCAACTGAATGTGGGTACCAGAAAGGTGTAAATATTTATTTTTTTCAGGTCAGGAGGAGCAAGCAGTTAGAAAATTCAGAATGGTACTTAGACAGCGGGTGTTCAAGACACATGACCAGAAACAGTGGACTACTAGCTGATATCATTCATGAAGCCAGAGCAATGATAACTTTCGACGACAACTCAAAAGGTAGAGCCGCGGGCAAGGGTAAGATTGTCCATGGTAATCTGTCTATAAAAAATTTGTGCTTTTAGTAAAAACTTGCACTTCAATCTATTAAGCATTAGTCAAATGTGCGACATAGGATACACGGTTGAATTTCATAAACATGCATGTTTAGTTAAAAATCATCAAGGTGACACTCTATTAACTGGAAATAGAATAGGAAACATTTACAAAGTAGATTGGAAAACCAAGATTGAAAACCCGGTTTGTATGATAGCTAGAAATGATCCGAACTGGCTCTGTAACAAACGGCTAAACCATCTAAATTTCAAGACTTTAAGCTTCATATGTTCTAAGGAATTGGTTCATGGCTTTCCAAACATCACATTTTCCAAAGATAATGTATGTGCTGCATGTCAAATGGGAAAACAAATAAAGTCATTTTTTAAAAAGCAAAGAAATTTTTAATCCGAACGGTGCTCAGAATTACTGCATATGGACCTGTTTGGACCGGTTAAGGTTACAAGCCTAGGAGGCATGCATTATACCAAGGTAGTTGTTTATGATTACTCTATATTTATTTGGGTAATATTTTTAGCCTCTAAAATTCAAGCTACACCGAACCTGATCAAGTTACTTTTAAGGATACAAAATGAGAAATCTATCCGAGTTAACCGGATCAAAAGTGATAGAGGAACCGAATTCACAAACATTACATTAACTACTTTTCTTGATGATTCTGGGATTGGGCACGAGTTGTCTAGTGCTAGAACACCTCAACAAAACGGCCTGGCTGAGAGAAGAAACCAAACTCTCAAGGAAGCCGCAAGGTCTTGGATAGCCGATTCGGGTTTTGCTCAAAATTTTTGGGCCGAAGCTATCAATACTACATGCTACACTCAAAACCGGTCTTTAATTATCAAACGTTTTACTAAAACACCATTTGAAATATACCATGACAAAGTTCCTAACATCCGGTATCTTAGGATCTTTGGCTGTAAGTGTTATGCTCACATCAACGACAGAAGATATTTGACCGCGTTTGATTCAATATCCGATGAAGGAATAATGTTGGGCTACTCAGTCGTAAGTAAAGTATATAGAGTTTATAATACTAGAACATTAACGGTTGAAGAAACCTCACATGTTGTTTTTGATGAATCGGTTGAACGTAACACTGCATTACTCTCCGACCTTCACAACAGAATGGAAAATTTCAATATCTATTATGATGATGAAGATGAGGTTCCGGTTTATAGACGGGTTGTCAATGATCAAGCGGTTAATGCTGAGACTCAGTCTGATCAAGCTACTTTACCGCAGGAAGTTGACACTTTAGTGTCCACTAAGGAAATCGGTCGGTCTAACTTGGCTCAGCCTACCGATACGTCTAACCTTGATCAGTTAACCGAACGCTTGGAAGACACTACCAGAATTAACTTCAGAAGGAATAGAAATCATCCCTTGAACTTGTAATAGGTAACCTCTCGTCACCCGTCCGAGCTAGGCAACAAAATTTGGAAGAGTATGAAAACTCAGCTTTCATATCACAAATTGAGCCGAAAAAGGTGAATGAAGCGTTGCTAGATCTCGATTGGATTTTAGAAATGCAAGAAGAATTGAACCAATTTGAGAGAAATAAAGTCTGACACCTAGTTCCAAGACCAAAACATAAATCGGTCCTAGGAACAAGATGGGTGTTCAGAAATAAACTTAATGAACACGGTTTGGTTAAGAGGAACAAAGCCAAACTAGTGGCTCAAGGATACAAAAGGAAGAAGGCATTGATTTTGAAGAATCATTTGCTCATGTGGCTAGACTTGAAGCCATTAGAATATTTTTGGCATTTGCATCTTTCAAAAATTTTAAAGTTTTTCAAATGGATGTCAAAAGTGCTTTTCTAAATGGTAAACTAAGTGAAGAAGTGTATGTTGAACAACCTCCCGGTTTTAAAAATCCGGAACTAATAAGTCATGTATACCGGCTTGATAAAACCCTTTATGGTTTAAAATAGTCTCCAAGAGCCTGGTATGACACTTTAACCGAATTCCTATTTGTTCACAAATTTACAATAGGTTCAGTTGACAAAACACTTTTTAAATTTGAGAAAAAGGAACACATTTTTACTTGTTCAAATATATGTGGATGATATCATTTTCGGATCAATCGATCCTAAATTATCTAACAAATTCTCAAAGTTAATGGTTGACAGATTTAAAATGAGTATGATGGGAGAATTAAGTTTCTTCCAAGGTCTTCAGGTTCGGCAAATTGATACCGGAACATTCATTAGTCAGCCTAAATATACAGCCGAACTGCTTAAGAAATTCGGAATGGAAACTTGTGCCGAAGCGGCCACTCCAATGAGCTCATTAGTAAAACTGGACAAAGACGAGGACGGTCAAGGGGTAGATATAACAGCCTACTGAGAGATCATCGGATCACTTCTCTATCTAACAGTCAGCCGGCCGGATATCCTATTCGCGGTCGGAGTATGCGGAAGATTCTAAGTCAATCCAAAACAGTCACATTATATCGCGGCTAAGAGGATTCTGAAATATCTAAAAGGAACTCAAGACGTGGGACTATGGTACCCAAAAGACTCAAGTTTTAACCTAATAAGTTACTCTGATCTAGACTATGCAGGCTACAAAATTGACCGAAAGAGCACGAGCGGAACATACCAGTTTCTGGGAGATTGGCTCGTCTCTTGGTATAGCAAAAAGAAAACCTCAGTTGCCACTTCAACCGTAGAGGCAAAGTATCTAGCAGCCGGAAGCTGTTGTGCTCAACTCCTCTAGATCCAACAACAACTAAGGAATTTTTCGGTATAACTACTGAAGAATCTCCAATCTTTTGTGACAACACCAGTGCAATAACGATTATATACAATCCAGTGTTGCACTCAAGAACGAAGCAAATTGATATCAGACACCACTTCATCCGGGAACATGTCCAGCAGAAACACATTCGGCTGGAGTATGTCTCAACCGAACAGCAAGTAGCTGACATCTTCACCAAGCCGCTACAGGAAGCTAAGTTCTCTTATTTCAGAAATATCTTGGGACTTACTGATAGTAAACAGCTTATACCTTAAGTGTTATTACATGTTTTCAAAAATCCAAATCCTATGAAAAACTGGGGCATAAGCCCAGGGAGAAGCTCACGCTTCTCAAGCCATACCTCAATAGGAAATTAAACACTTAGGAATGATAACCGGAAAGATGTCTCTAGTTAAGCTTGACAAATTCACACTACCAAATCACATGTAATATATTGGGTGCTTCAAATGACCTGAGTAAAATAGATAGTTTATTCCCTAAAGCTGAACAAATGTCGACTCAACTCGACATCTCCTCACACTGGAATAAGCTATCTCGATAAAACCAGTCATGGAAAACTAACCGATAAAATGCATCATGATTTCGGTAACTGAATTTTTCCGCTAACTTGGGACAGATGAGCTGTTTCTATGCATGGTTTGATGATTATGCCTATGAAAAATTAAAACAGTCTATACCTCCATCAAAGTGAAGACACATGTCTATCACTAAAAGAGGAAGACCAACATTTCTTCCATATTTTCTAAGTCATTATGAATATCTTTTGTCGTCATTACTTTGTCATTGGAAATAACCATTATACACTTACACAAGTTAACCTCATCATAATTACATGATAAGCATGCTTCCATCAGCTGACTATTTAAGTAGCTAATCTAATCCAATCTCAAATACTATTCATCACAAAAATCTCTCTAAGAAAAATTTTCTAGAAAAATGTCTTGCTCTCTCTTAGTTAATGAGTTCTTTGAAACAACAAGAGTGATACATCCAGAAATCATTTTTGCTCAAGTCCATGGATAATCGTGCTTGTTCAGTTCGATAGACTTCGCAAATTTTTGCGAGCTGCCAACTGAAGGAGTCACCGACCTAACCTACTCTCCGGTGTTCATCGAAGAGATGATACACCACTTCTCCGATTCTTTGACCCCGGTTAACACCTGGGGACCCAAGAGTCTTCTCGCTAACGAATACCAAGTTTTTAGCGAGATCTTGAGTAAGTCCATCATGGCCAGGGACAAGTTCCAAACTTACACCCAACGCATCTTCGAGATGATGACTGCCATCACCGAAGGAACCATGGTGAACTAAGTCTGGATCATCTTCGACAATCTGAAGAAGCTGATCATCTCCAAGAAAACTGGCTACGCTCCACAGCTGAGCGGTTTGTTCAACCACTTCTACAACTATCACGACTCGGGTATCATCCTCCATCCGAAACAGTTGTTGACAAAGAAGAGAATTCAAGAGATGATCGACAGATGGGATAAGGCAAAGGCCAAGAAGACTCCAATAGTTGGGTCTTCCCACTATTAATCTTCTTTTGTTCTTAACCAACTAATGATGATTCCCTCTCATTTCTTTTCCATTACCGAACCAGTAATTTTGCTATAATACCGGTTCGGTACACTTCCAAAGATTATTCTCTTGAAAAGGCATCAAACATTTAATGCATTCATTGACAATACATAAACGGTCAGATTTTTCAAAATATTCTCATTAAATGCTTCTTAATCGTCTCCACAATATAAGGACCTCATCCTCATTCAAGCAAATCACACTTCGAAAGTATCTCTCTCTCTAAATCTTGAACTTCATCTTTTTTAAAACTCTCAAAGATGAATGCTCAACTCCAGAACTCACTCATCGTCGACTTTGAATCGGTTCTTAACTCCAGATTCGAAGGTGTTCTTATTCAACTTTTGCTCATATCCGGCTTACGAACCTTCCTTGAAGGATCGGACACCATCCTCGAAGCGGAGGTGCATGAGTTCTTCGACAATGCCCAGGTGAGAGATGATGGCAGCATCACCACCTACATCGACTACGAGTTCTACCGGCTCACTGAAGAGTCATTCGCAGATTTCTTCAACCTACCATCCGAAGGATTTTCGGATTTTCCAAACTCCCACTTTCTAGCAAAATAAAATTATTCATTTATCATAAACCACGGTCTGAAAGATGACTTGGCCCTCATATCCAACTCCTCCATGACTTAATCCAGCGGTCAATCCTGGGACACATGTCGAATCAGCGGTACACTCAACAAGTGTTTGATCTCATGATCTCAATCATCAAACTCTTACCCATAAACTAGGCCTCCTTTATCTTCAACAACGTGAAGGAGCTCATTACGGCTCCGAGAAGAAGAATCGGCTTCGCCCCCCAAATCAGCCGGTACATTCATTCTGTCATTCCCAATCTTGTACCAGGAGTCCCGGTAGGTCTGGCCAACACACTAACCAGTCACATGATGGAAAGCTGGATCGGAAGAATCGAGAACCGGACCGGCAACACCGTGGAGGAATGGATCAAGAAAATAGAAGAAGGAGACTATTATCAGTCTTAATTTTTATTTTTTTGTTTGTATCTAGTCATCTCGGTCATTTTGTTGTACGACCGGGTGATCACTCCACATATTACTATCGCTTAAATCTAAGTCATTTACTCAGTCTAATGATTCCGGTTTAAAATCAAAATTTTCACTAAGGCACAACTTCCGGTTCTACATTAAAACTTCGGTTTAAACAAAATTCGGCTAAACTAAAAAATCAACCGCCAATAATTACCGTCCCTAGTTTACCACTCAAATTTACCACCCTGATTTATCGCCAACAGTTACTGCAGTAACTTTTGGAGGGAAATATTGGAGCCTAAACCCAGAACGACGCGACGGTTCGGTTTCTTAACCGCCAAGTAACCGCTCCCTATATAAACAAAAGTTAAATCATTCTTAATCTCACGCTCTCTCTCTCTAAAAATTTTCAAAGCATTCCTGCATGTTATCTCTCAAGATCTTCTTAAATCCCTCTTTCAATCCAACATGGGACGTGATAACGCACTATTCACTTACATTTTTCAAATCGACTTCAAAGATATCGAGGAGAATGGAACCAGCGACTACAAAGCTTTGATCGGATCCCTAAAAGACTCTAGTTTGGAGACATTCCTGAATGGTCCATTTGTTCTTCAACAGGATGAAGTCCTGGAGTTCTTCAGCCAGACAAGTGTGAAGAAGAGGGACATAACTACCACCATATGCGGCACAACCTTCGATGAAAATGAGGAATTATTTGCTAAGGCTCTTGGACTGCCCAGTGAGGGAAGGGATTTTCAGACCGGTTTGTCTAAAGACGAGTCTGCGGCGGTTCGGCTGTCGATTTCGAATGACATGGCTGACTTGGTAGATCACACCAGCAAGAAGAGTAAACTGAAGCCGGAGTTCCGGTGGCTAATGGATATAATCTCCAAATCCCTACAAGGAAAAGGAGGAAAGTTTGACAACATGACCCGACTGAAACTTGAAATGATGATCGGTATAGTCCGAGGTGACAAAATCGACTGGGCCGATGTGCTTTTCCAGCAACTATGTGAAGTGGTTGCAGGGACAAAAGATTGAGTTCAAGCCTACGCCACGCCGATCGGGAAAATTCTTCAATATCTACAAATCTCCATCGTTGAAGGTACACCCCTATCAAACTCCAAAATTATGAATGCTGAGAATGTCAGGACTCGGATCGAAAAACCGGCCAAGGAGAGAGCTTTGAGGGCCAAAGCTTCGAAGGAGGCCGAACCGGTTGTCTTGGAAGACAAAGGCCCTAAAGATGATGAGCCTAAAGAGAAGGAAACCGCAGTGAAAGGCAAGTCAAAACTCAAGAGAGCAGCTAAGAAAAGAAAGTTTGTTGAGAAGAAAGCGGCAAGCGGGTCGCATGATTCCGAAAGAATATCCCCCGACCCATCCGGTACATTCATTAACGCAAACCAATTAATGTGGTGATTCCAATTCCGGTTATATCCACCTCACCAAAAAAAGAAGGACGCAGCCGAAATCGTCCCCTCTCCAAGGCATGCCGAATCATCTGCGAGTCGGGCTGCTAAATCTCTTGAACGGGTTAGTACTTACACTCATAAATCTGAAATTAGGAAATCCCCTCCTAAGAATATTGCGGATACAATTGAATCAGTACGGTTAAAGACTTCAGATGTGGTACTAGACGTAGAAAAAGAAGTCACTCGGGCAAACAATGACGAGGCGACAAGTAAAATTATTGAGGAAGGTCAGGCTGTTAATACTGACCGGATAGATGATCCGACCAACGAAAATGTCAACAATGAAGAAAAAATACCAACTTCTTGTCCTCCGGTTCAAGGGGACAATGATACAGAAAGAAGTGCAACAAATTCGGGTGCTGAAAACCCCATTCCAACCGAGCATACATCACAATTGGCTCTTAAGGGGCCGATCATTCCTAACACTACATCGGAATCTTCAAAACCGGTTAATGAAAAAGAAGAAGAAAATCCTCCGGTTTAGGGAGGTAACACCATTGAAAAGAGTTCAACAGGTCCGACTAGGGACGATGCTCTCCAAACCAATCAAAATTCGGATCATGGGAAATCGGCTACTGTTCTTACTCCACCCGAATCTCCAACGCAATCCCATCACTCTGCATCAGATGAAGCCGAAACCATAGTAAGAGAAATCCTCAAAAGGGTTGGGGATTGGGCGATCGAGATCTCTTACGCATTCTATGACTAGTGGAAAATCCGAAGTGAAGTTCCATTCGATAAATTTCCTTCCAGATCCGATCAGTGGTTGAAACTGGTAGACCTAGAGCAAATAGTATTTCGGCTGACAAAATCAAACTTCATCCCCTTGGTTATGTCCAGATGTGATCTAACCGAAAAGAATGTCAAAGTGTGGGCCATGACTGAAATATTGGAGGCCTCCAAAGACATGGTCCTTACCATTGAAGAAACTAAGGCAAGGGATTTGCTGCCCAAAATCATTGCCAAGATTGAAGCCGAGATATCTGAGATAGAGAAGAAAACAGGGCAAGAAACCAAGGAACGATATGCGTTTCCGGGACTTGAAAATCATCATTTGCCGAATACCGAAATCGGTGAATCATCCAAACAACCTAAGTCACAGCAAGAAGATGGTCGAACAACTTCCCCTGACTAAGTAAGTCTCTCTCGCATCCTATTCATGAGAATGTTGTGCCAATTGACATGGAACAACCGGAAAGATCAATGTCGGTTCATACTCCCCACATGGTTGGCCCGGTTACGAACAACATACAAGCCCTCATCGATGCTGCGATTGAAAGATCAATGGCAAAATTACAAGCGACCCTTGAGGCAAGAGACTCTGCATCAGACAACAAGATTCTGAAAGTTGAGAAAAAAATCGAGAAGGTTGATAACACCACCTCCCAGATGCTACACATGATGCAACTATTAACCGTTCAAATTGGGGAGATAGCAGAGGTAAACGTCATGGAAACCGAGGCCCAGATCCGATCCAATGCCGAAGCAGCTAAGAAGTTTCAAGCCGATAATATCGAGAGGGAAAACAATTGAAAGAATTGGAGACAAATGACCACCGGCTAACATCGAAAATCGTAGAGGATGAAGCGGCCAAGGACAGCGAAGCCGAGAGATCTAACATCGTCACGGCTAAGAAACAGTCTATATTGGGGGGTAACAACAAGGGGCAAAGGAACAAAGCTCAGATAACCAGGCTCATGACCCAACTCACCGACGAAAATACTCAAACAACGAACCCGTTCGACAATCCACCCCAACCTATATCCGAGATGGAAGAAGTGGACGAAACCCCTCTTCAGCCCAAAAAATGCAAGGCCAGTACAGAACCATCCTCATCTATTCAACAAGGCAAGAGGCTGGCTCAGTGGTCCTAGGGGGAATATATACAAAACTTCATCAATAACTCTCCATCAAGGGACATTGCACATCGACCACCCAGATCAGAAGGAGGTTATTTCAACTTCTATCGTTTTCCCTCCAAAAGAACAAGTGTCATAGCTGGCTGGTGCATGGACGCGGAGGAAAGGGAAAGAGAATGGAAAGCGGAGCAGGAGACAAAGCTCAAAGCAAAAGAACATGGGGGAAATCTGAATCCTTGAACTCCAGCTCTACTTATTTTATTTACCTTGCACTAAAAGATTTTTCTTTATTTCGGTTATAACTCTATTTTCTATATATATATATATTATATTATATCGATTTATTAAGCTGGTTTTGATACTTTTCGGCTAAAAGCATCAAAAAGGGAGAAATTGATAAACTTTTTCAAAAATCGGTCAAGTAAACTTAAAAGATCCTCTGAAATCTCTCCCGGCCAACACTTACAAGTTTGAATATTTATTCTAAATAATTAAAAATGGAGAAATTGTTAGAAAAATTAAGTAAGTTAATTTTTAACCGGACAAACACTTCTTAAAACGTTGTCAAACCGGCCAACACTTACAAGTTTTGAATATTTATTCTAAATAATCAAAAAGGGTGAAATTGTTAGAAAAATTAAGTAAGTTAATTTTAACCAGACAAAGAACTTAACTAGTCTCAAAATTCCTTTTGCAGGTACCGCACCGGACTGGTTGAGACACTCTATCTCAAAGATATCCAGACAATCAAGAAAATCGGTCCTACTTCCCTAAACCAGATCAGCTAAAATGAAAAGTCGGATGAAGCATCCTTTCCGACCGGCTCAAAAATCGAAGATCTTAAGGCGAACGGGAAAGTACTCAAATTGATGAAATCTGTGAAAGATGACGTGATGAATCTCTTGGAAATGAACATCAAAAGGATCCGTGATCCGAGTCAGAAGCATGCAACAAAAGCAATGATGATTAATTATCCAAGATCACAAGCAATCTTCTAAAATAGGCGGTCGGCTAATGCTTGTATGTCAGATGTCCAAAACAACAAAGTGTACACGCCACCTAAACCTGACCGGTTCGGCTGACCAATCAATAGAAGAGAGAGAAATATGACCGTTGTCATATTCTCTATATAAAGGAAGCCAAGAACAGTAGAGAAAAAAAACACACAACATGCGCGAGCAAGAATCAACTGAGCTTTTCATATAATCAAGCCTTAAGAACATCCTGAGTTGATATAGCTATTCTATTGTCAAAGTGAAATTGTAGTAAAAAAATTTGTGTATTTTATATTGTGTAAAAGTATTACATCACTGTGTGAGTGGTGTAACCGACGAGCAGTAAATAAAACTCGATCGGAGTGAGTGTTTTTTTGTGGAATATTCTAGTTAGTGAATATCCTTCTCACTGTTTGAGAAGAAGGGGTGATGTAAGAGAGTTTGCTCTGAACATCCATAAAATCTATCTTGTGTACTTTATTTTACTTTCTGGCTCACTTACGCTAACCGAACAAAATTATCATTCACTCAGACCGAACCGGTCCCTCTCTCCACTTTAACTGACTCCTTCTAAATACCTTTCAAACCGAATTGTGTGAGTTGCTTCAGATTGAAACGGACATTTCCGCACTTGAACTCGGTTCAAGAGTCTGTGACAATCTGTGTAGTGTTAAGAGCGGTTCCAGTCTTTAACCAGATTAGTGTCAATTTGTGTGTGTTGTTGTGTAAGCGATCTCCTTTAGTCGGACCCCAGTCCCCTATCGGCGATCCTGATACTAACAAGTTAATTTAAAAGAAAATAAATAAATTAGTTGATTAGTTATATTTTATAAATTTAGTATTATAGGTTAAATATTTAAAAGAATTATGTTTAGTTTAAATAGATTTTATAATTCTCTTTGTCAATTTTTTAATTCTTTTAAAAAATAATTCTTTTTTTATTTTATTTTCAATAGTAAATTTAATAATATTTTTTAAATATTAAAATAGTTTTTTAAATAGTTATATTATAAATTAAAATAATAAATACTTATTAACTATTTACATGTCAAAATATTATAAATTAAATTTTAAATTTATTTTATATTATTTTCATGTTTTGTTTAAATAATAATTTAACTATTATTAATTTTTCAAGTTTTTTAACATATTAAATATAATGTAAAAAATCAACTATTTTGTAGAGGAGTTTTTGTTTACTCGATAGTAGCGCTCCATAATTTACTTCATCTTCATTCTCGAGTGAGACAATGAACTGAAAATTATAGGCGCGAAAATGAGTGCATTTTATGACTTATGAGAGTTGCCACTAAATTTAATTAAATTTATAAAAAAGAGTCGCGTTGAAGAACACTTTTATTTTAAAAAGGTTTTATTTTAAGTTCGATACTTGGTTACACGTGAGAAATGATCTCAGTGTTATGTCTCACATTCCCGTCAAATGATAGTCTCTACTTTAAACTTCTGGTGATTTGAAAATATATTATTTTATACTTTATTTATTTATCTAGTTCTAAAGTATTAATCTGAAGATGAATTCAACCATAAATTGTCTAGTTTTGTATCATTATATTCTTAAAACATTTGTTTATGTTATGGGTCATAAATTTAAAATAAATAAATTGGGTTAGTACATATCTAATATAGATATGTAGCGAATGCTCAAAAGACAAAAGTACATGTAGATGAGAAGCGGAGGCTCGAAAGATAAAATTACATGTAGACAAGTAGCCAATACTCAAAAGACAAAAGTATTTATAGAAAATGTAAGGGTCAGTTTAAATAGAATTCAAAATAAACCTAAATCTTATTTAAGTTTATTATTTATATTTTTTTTATTAGAAATGATTTTTGTATTTTTATACCATTCTTAAAATATTCTTAATATAAATTATGAAAATAAAAGAGAGAATCAAAACGAATCTTAAAGAATATTAGTTTTTTGTTAAAAATAATGTCTTCTTAGTATTTTATATATATATTTTTCTTTTTTTAGAATTAATTAAAGTATTTGAAAAAAAATCAGTAAGCAAGAGAATTAATAAAAATAGGAAAGCAAACGGGCCATTGGTCAAACTCGGGCCAGTTTGGGCGGGCAATTTGAGCAATGGAGTGGGTTCATAGGCATGTCCTGAGTGTGGGTCTATCGTGAACATGTTCACAGGTCTAAGGCTTTCTTGGTTGGAAATCAGTCAAGCCTCTGTATTAGTTTACCACAGAGAATATTTCAGCCTACGACTATTTCTTTATTTTTTAACCCCCAAAATATGAACAGAAGTTGATTGAGTAATCTAGCCTACGACTAAAATTACATATAAACCAAACTGAAAGTGGTAAAAAATGAATGGAGGTTGAAGATGAAGGGTAGGTTTGTGCACTTCCTTGTAGGATGCCTACAACAGCCAGCCTCTAACAAGCATGTGGAGCACCATCAGACCGTCGGGACAAGCCCAGGTGGCTTCTAGCAAAAAAAAACAAAAGAGTAAAGAAAAAGTGAAAACATACTACTCAAATCTCTTATTTGAGCGTTTGTTATCCGACCTTTCTTGTTACACGAAAAAGACTTTTAGGTTGAACTCTAACACATTTCAAAATCAACACCAATAATCAATATAAGACATGTAAACGTATAATGCAATGTTAAAAGAGATGAATTTTTCAAAAAAGTACATTAAAATTTGAACCATGCATTAAAAAAAAATGAGCCAGATCAAAAGCTTATACGATTTCTAAATGCTCTCTAAAAGACCTCTAAACTAACTCTTATTTTTTAGCACACTTAAACGCGAAAATTTAGAATATATGTTAGAAAAATTAAGTAAGTTAATTTTAAACCGACCAACGATTACAAGTTTTGAATATTTATTCTAAATAATCAAAAAGGGAGAAATTGTTAGAAAATAATTGTTAGAACTTATGAAAAGTTTAATGAATAGATAAATTAAGTTCAAATAAATATGTTAAACCGCTAAGTCATATCAAGTATATTAATTGGTTTAAATATAATAAGAAGTTATTGTAGCGTAGTGGTAAACACTCCTGTCTGTCACTCATGTGACCAGGGATCGAAATTTACCTATAGGCAAGATCGGTTTGGAAGTATATACTAGTACGGTTGTTTGACTTCGGTTTGAAGTGAAAGCTCGGTCAAGGAGTTCGGTCAACCGGCTCAGTTAGAAGATCGGTCAAACAGGCATTTAATGAAAGAAGGCTCCGGTCAAACCGGATCAGTCAACCATCACTTAATGAAGCATGGCCAGTCATAAATGAGTTCCGGTTGATTAAATGATGTCAAGATCCGGTTATTAAATGAACTGCAGGTAGCTGTCAGGCATGCTTGTCCAAATCCAGAAGTAATCTCCAGAAAGCAGGTAGCTATCAGGCAGACTTATCCAAGATATTTAGCATATCTCTGAAACAGGTGGTCGGTGTATGCATGTCTGCCATATGTCCAAATATGCAAGTCGCTCACGTCATTAAAACCTGACCGGTATACGCATGTTTTCCAAGTGTTAGAAAGGTTAAATGGAGAGAGAGAAAGGTGACTGTTAGGATATTATTCACTATAAAAGGAAGACGAATGGTCTTCATTAAACGTGGTTCAAAAACTTACACGAGAGAGAATTGAATATCCAACAGTAAAAGGAAATCTCACGCGCGATCTCAAATAGCAGTTTCAATTCTTGAAAACATTGTTGTTGTATTGAGTTATTGTATTACATCAGAGTGAAGTGGTGTAACCGCCGAGAAACGATTAAGGCTCGTTCGGCATTGTGTGGGTGTTGTAACATTCAAAGTTAGTGAAAATCCTTCTCATCATCTAAGAAGAAGGGGTGACGTAGGAGAGTTTGCTCCGAACATCCATAAAAAATCTTGTCTTGTGTTATTTTCTATATTTCCGGCTTACTTACTCTAAACCGAACTCTCATTTCCTTCAAATCAAACCGAAACATAATCTTTTTCCTTAGTCAAGCCGGTCTATCTATCCTATCTAACCGATTCCTTATAAACCTCATCCAAATCAAACATTGCGTGTTGCTTCAAGCTGAAATAGACATTTCCGCCCTTGAACCCGGTTCAAGAGTTTGTGATAGCTTGTGCGGTGTTAAGAAACGGTTTTAGTCTCTAACAGGACTATCACCAATTGTGTGTGTTGTGTTGTTGTAAGCGTTCTCCCTTAACAAACCGGAACCCCGATACTCCAAGGGCGATCCCGATTCTAACAAAATATATATTTTGAATCTGGATTTGAAACTCTTCTCCCTCTTTTTACGCTTTTCTCTTTTCTCTTTTTTTTTACCTAAATTCTTATATATATAACCGCAACTTTTTAGAAGTTTCCACGGGCCAATTAGGTCAAATTATTTAGTGAAATAATTTGTGTTGTCCATATCCATATCATCGTTGCTGTTCTTTTTCTCTTGCTTAATCATTAAATAATGTTAAGATAAGTTTTAAATACTATAGGGGTAAGCATGAAAATTTAACATATCCAAATTTTTAAATTTTAAATAATATTTTGAATTTTTAAATTTAAAATAATCAAAAAGAGGTCAAAATTAAATTAGGATTAATTATTGTTATAATTAAACCATAATTAGAAAGATTAATTAAAAGCTAAAAATAATTTGAGATTAAAATATTGTATTTATTTTATTCAAATTAAACAAAAAAAATGGTTGAAAACAATTAATTATAATTTTAAATATACATTATGTATAATTTATGTCTTAAAATAATTAAATAAATACCCTAAAATATTCAAAAATACCCAAAAATAAAATAAATGAACATAATTTTTTTTTCCAAAATTTTTTTTTATATTAATTTGGTGAAAAAAATGAAAAAAGGGGTTAAAAATTCGATTTTAAATAACCCTTTTGTGGTAAATAAAACTGATAATCCAGTGACCGAAATTAAAGGATTCGGCTACAAAAGGAATTGCATCCAGCAGATCCATGAACGAGTTATTAAAGGATTCGGCTACAAGAGGTTCTGACCCAAGAACCTTCAGAACAACGATAATCAATTGTTGTGAATAGGCCAAAACGAGTTATTCAAAAACTAGGTCAGTTTGTTGACATGATGGCTTATGCACTTCTAGTCGTAGATGATGTTCCATCCACTTTTTCAGATTTCAGTCGAAGTACTGAAAATAGAAAAAGGAGAGGTGTTATGAAAGATGATATGCAATCTATTTAGAAGAATGAGACATGCAAGTTGACGCATCTACAAAAAGGGAAGAAGGTTATTGGTGGTAAATGGATCTTTGCTAAGAAAGAAGGATTTTCCAAAAAATTTGAGGTTCGCTACAAGGAAAAATTGGTAGATAAAAACTACGCTCATAAGGAAGGAGGTGATTATAATGAGGTACTTTCACATATTGTTAAACACTCTTCCATTGGAATTTTATTGGCCTTGGTAGCACTGATGAACACTAGTAAAAAATGTGTTATTAGTGGCGAAATTTAACGGCGGTATAGCTCAACCAGATGTGAAGACCGAAGGCATACACGGTCATTTGAACGAAAAAATCTATATTTATCAACCAGATGAAATCAAAGTTGTTGATAAAAAAAATTGGGTTTGCAAGTTGAACAAGTTTATGAGGGAGCACAAGTACCCAAGAAGCAGATTCAATTTACATGTGTATTTGCGCAAATTGAAAGATGAGTCTTACATTTATCTACTCTTGTACGTTGATGATATGTTGATAGCATCAAAGAGCCAATATGAAATTGACAAATTGAAGGCTCAATTGGGTAAAGAGTTAGAGATGAAAGACATGGGAAAAACCAAATCTGAACCTTGTTTAGATTTGGTAAACATATTCCGCGTTTGAGTCGGCGATGTAGAGCGTCAATTGGAAGCACTGAAGAGCTATTTTTAATATTGAAGATTAGTATTTGGATATTGTGTCAAGGTGGAGATTTGTTATTTTTTGGCACAATTAGAATCCCACAACGGAAGATGATGGGAGTGAAAGAAGTTTTTAGTATATAAAAGAAACTATATTCACAATTAGCATAAATCCCACATCGGAAGATTATGAGAGTTGAGGAAGTTTCTTAGAGTATAAAATAAACTCTTCTCTCTTTGGTTTATTGCATCCAATATTTGTATATTTTCTTCCTTATTAATTGATAGCCTTAGTGCTCGGAGACGTAGGCAACATTTTGGCCAAACTCCGTCATCAAATTCTGTTAGTGTTCTGTTTTTGTTTTTCTTCTTTTGTGTTTCTGTCAGGGTTTCCTAACAAATATACTGTCCATTTCTTTCTTCCACCTAAAAGAAATCCCTCGTGAAACAAAACGAACATAACTCATCCCTCGTGAAACAAAACGAACATAACTCTGTCCCATTGTTCAAAGTGGAGACAAAAGAATCATACACGACGAATATGGGTGAGTTCTAATACATAGAGGAGTTGACGAGTTGATATGTCAAGGTAAGACTAAGTCGGAGAAGTATATTGGAGCTTGAATGAGAAAATAACAATTGTTCTTCAAGGGAAATTCTTCGACCAAACTTCAATCCGTTTCTCATATTTAATCTTCCCATTAGGAGGGAGAAATATTTGGTTAAAGTATAAGATCTCTTTGAATTGACCTTTCAACACTTCTGTACACGATATAAATCGTTTTCACTTGGGATTGAATCTTACAACTGTTTAATCTATTCTTTATTTATTTATTTTACATAAGGAATTTATTTTTTTAAATGTGATAACAAAAATAAAGCAATAAAATCTATACTTTATTGTTAACTCCATAGCTAATAATCCTCCTGTCGAATCTCATATGAGATTGAGAATTTAATGGAAGATTGACATAAGTCTCTTTTTAAAAATAATCGATTAAATATAAATCACACAACTAAAAAGTCACCACCTATTTTTATTTAAAAATTTATGAAAATGATTTAGGCGTATACACGCAATGATCTATGAATTCGGTGATTGGTTACGTGTGAGAAATGGGGACAAACACTATCTCCCACAATACCCCAAAAGTTTCTACTACTACACTTTTGACCTTTTAAAAATATATTATTATGCTTTACCTTTTAGTTTTCCAATTTATCTCATTTAACCTAATATTAAGGGTCATTGTCCATATTTGTATGATTTTTTTATTGTATTTTTAAGAAAAAAGTAATACAATCATATGTACAAACATCTACAAGTATAAATAAATCTCAAGAATAGAAACCATGCATACAAGTAAATAAAATCCTGTAAAAGAAAGAAATATTAGACAAGTATAACATGCATAAGCATTCACCAGTCTAACAAATCATTTGTAGAGATTAAAATATTATGTGATTATAAATATATCGATTTCATATCATAATTTTGTACCCACGGTATATGAGTTATGACCCTTTAAAGTTGTGACAAAATAGAGGTTTTCGGCCAAACGAGCCTTTAGTAGAATCAAAGATTAACATGGAGATTACTTAATTTTTTTTTTTGGCCAAATGAAATGGCGTTTTTGGGTATAACATAGTAACATACCATTTAATTAATATACAACAATACACATGTTCTTATGCTCTTGATATCAACCAAGGGTCTGGGAACATGGATTTATAAAATTAAATCCCTTTTTTTCAAATTGGACTTTTTTTTTTTATTAGTATTGAAAGAAAGAAATATGTGAATATAGTGAATTTTTAGATTATGTAATTTGGTTAATCTTTAATTAATTTACCAATTCAACGATTATACAAACCAAAAATTCAAAAGTAATGTAAAATGGATTTATTAGAAATTAGAAATGTATACAAAAGAATTGAAATATAAAATTCTTTATAATAGTTATGGATATCCTTGAATGTTAAATAGGAGACCGAAAAATTATTTCGAGAATTTTTAGGAGATTTATGAGAATGTAAGCCAATGTGTGAAAGAAATCTCCCTTCTAGCCTAAGGTATTTATAAGGAGCTCTTAAAAAAAGTGACAATTCTAACCCCATGCTATATTTACAAGTGGATCCCTATATTTCATTTAAGATTAGGAATAGGAAAAGATGGAATCAAATTTAACTTGCTTTTTATCTATCTCCTTATTGGAATACTATTCACCTCTTTGAACTTCTATAAATATAGAAATATGTTTGATTGTCCATCTTTTTGATATACATATATAAGGCATCCTACTTCAATTTAGGAGGTCTACCACCATTATGTGACATATGGGTTACATCCCGTACAAAAGTTATTAGTATACCACTTCTACGAATAACTTGTAATTATGCGTCTCATACAGGATTTTTTATCATGACTTCTGATCGTTGCATACCTTAATCTAATGTTGGACGAATATCATTTGATGTTGCACTTTGAGCAACAAAAGACGTCCTTCTTCTTAGCCCTGAAGGTTCAAGTCCATCGGGTTGTTAGGATGCTTTAGTTGCATACATCAATGCACTTCCACTTGACACATATCGTAATGATAAACGGCTCGTCTCACCAAGACATTCTCTTGAAATCTAAAATTTTTTATTCTCATTAGAATGTTCTAAAAACGCACCAATGAATCAAAAACATATTGCACTATAATTGGTTGTGCATTATTGAAATTTTTTTGGTATATTTGAATTCCATATGTTTCTCCGGTCAGCTGGTTTTTATGAGTTCTCAATTAAAAGTTATAATCAAATCCGTAAAAAAAACAGACTTTTTTTTGTTATAAGAGAAATCATATTTTATCCTTGCTCCTATCCTTCCCTTAAATCAATTAGTTTTTCATTTTTTTTTATTTCTCGGATGGGCAAAAACACTTACAAAACTAATATATATATATATATATATATATATATATATATATAATCAATTTATTTCAAAGGTTATTTATAAATTAAAATATTAATTTAATTCAAAGACTTGACCTTTTTCTAAAATAATTAATAATTTGTTTATAGAGTTTTAATTGACACAATTTACTCACAAAGTTAATTATTTAATGTAAAATAGTTAATATTAGTTATAAATTAATTTTTTTAATTTAATTTATATACTAATAAATTATCTATTTAAAATTTTAAATCAATTTTTTTGAATTTTAATTGAAAATAATTTAATTATCGTATTTTAAAAAGATTAATAATAGCTCAAATTATATCAATTTAACCTATTATGACCTTATTATTTACTAAAACTCTGAAATCAATTATTTTTGAAATCACACATCAATGGCTCTCAAAATCTGAAACTGAAATAATTGTTCGTTTAATAATCCATGCAATGAGGTCATATATAAATATTTTATAACAATATTTTCGAGATTTATCAAAATATATAAATATTTTCGAATTTCAACCAAAACTGAAATCTGACAGCAAAGTGAGATATATGAACAAGAAATTTTCATAAGATGTTAAGTGAATCTAATGATCAATACGACTATATCAAGCATAAGCAAATCGGTGAACAACAACAATCGACAAAGAATGAGAAAGAAAGATAATCCGTTTTTCTAACTCTGAATCGAGTTTCTTTCCATAATTGGAAGAATAACCGACTACAATCACATAATGTAAACGAATTTCAACCAAAATTGAAATCTAAAATCCAACGGAGGTATAAACAAGAAATTTCCAAAAGCTGTTAAGTGAAAGCATAAGCAAATCGGTAGAACAACAACAATAAAAAAAAGAATGAGAAATAAAGCTAATCCGTTTATCTTAGTTCCGAAAGAACCTAGGCGATGATGAATCGAGGCTCTGAAGGATCGGAATAAGGAGTTCTGGTGATACAGGCGCTCCAGCTACCATATATTTGTATATCAGAGCTTGATGTTCAAGTTCCTGCAACTGTGACGGAGTGAAAGGCGGCTGAAAACGCATCCTGCCGACTTCCGTAAACGAAGATAGCGTGCCACTCATTTCTCCACTTGATTCTTCCTCAACTAACCTGCAACTAAGATTCGTACTGAATCGAAAGTGAGAAAAGAGGTGTAGGGTTTTTCAATTAGAGAGAGAGAGAGAGAGATAGGACTCACTTAAAGGCTGCTATGAATATATATATACCTTTCAATTTTAAATTTTAAGTTTTTCATTAGATCGGTTTATTTGAAATTTTCATCAAAATTTTAAACCAATGAATTTGAAATATAATAGGAAAAATTAAATTAATTTTTCAAATTTATTTATGATATCAAATTATTGTTTTCTATTGTTACTCTTTTTAATTATCAATTTATTTTTATTTTTTTAAATTATCAATTTTGGTTTAATGGAAGAGAAAATTTTAAATATAAATTTTAAGTTGGGATTATATTGATTTATTTGAAATTGTTAATAAAATTTTAAATATAAAAGAATTGATGGGTTAACATGTGAATGAATTTGAAATGTAACGAAAGAGACAAATTTTAAATATAAAAGGATTGATGGTTTAACATGTGAATGAATTTGAAACTAACGAAAGAAACAAATTTTATTTTTGAAATTCATTCACGTGAATGACTTGTCGATTAAAATTCAAATGCAGGCTCGATAAAAATACATGATTGATTGAGATGAAATTTGAATTTATTTTCTTTATTTTATTTAAACAGTAGAGAAAACATGTTAAAAAATAAATTATAACCTTAAAAAAAACGGCTATTTTTTATGGGCCTTCTAAATTACCTATAATAATAATAATAATAATAATAATAATAATAATAATAATAATAATAATAATAATAATAATAATAATAATAGTAGTAGCGTTTAATATTAATCAGGATGTGAATGAGTTTAAATCTAATTGGAAAAAATTTACTTCTCAAATTTATTCGCATTAACACATGACTCTTAACACTATTTATATCAAATTATTTTTTTTATACTCTTTTTAAATAAATAATTTATTTATATCAAATTATTTTTTTATTACTCTTTTTAAATTAACAATTTCAATGTATCAGTATTAATTGATAAGAAAATTTTAAAAATAATATTTAAGTTTGGATTATATTAATTTATTTGAAATTATTAATAAAATTTTAAATATAAAAGATTGATGTGTTAACATATGAATGAATTTGAAATCTAATAAAAGACATAAATTTTATTTTTCAAATTCATTTCACTAACTAATAATTAAAATTTAGAGCCTCCATAAAAAAAATATGCTGATAGAGATGAAATCTGAACTTTTTTTCTTTATTTTATTCATATAAATAAATTATAACCTAGGAAAGATCGGCTATTTTTTATGGACCTGCATCACTTATCAATAATAATAATAATAATAATAATAATAATAATAATAATAATAATAATAATAATAATAATAATAGTGTTTTCGATGATAATAATAATAATCAAAATTTTAAACAAAATGAGAATAAATTTGAAATATAAAGAAAGAGAAATTTTAAATATAAAATGATTGATGGGTTAAGATATGAATGAATTTGAAATCTAACTAAATAAATAAATTTTATTTTTGAAATTCATTCACGTGAACTTGTCGATTATAATTCATAGGCTCGATAAAAATGCATGATTGATTGAGATGAAATTTGAATTTATTTTCTTTATTTTATTTAAACCCTAGAGAAAACATGTTAAAAAATAAATTATAACTTTAAAACAACGGCGATTTTTTATGGGGCTTCTTAATTACCTATAATAATAATAATAATAATAATAATAATAATAATAATAATAGCTTGTTATCAGTAATAATAATATTAATCAAAATTTTATACAGAATGTGAATAAATTTGAAATTTAATTGGAGAAAATTTGTTTCTCAAATTTAAGTTTGGATTATATTGATTTATTTGAAATTATTAATAAAATTTTAAATATAAAAGATTGATGTGTTAACATATGAATGAATTTGGAATCTAACTAAAGAGACAAATTTTAAATATAAAATAATTGATGGGTTAACATGTGAATGAATTTGAAATATAAAGTAAAGACAAATTTTAAAAATTAAATGATTGATGGGTTAACATGTGAATGAATTTGAAATATAACGGAAGAGACAAATTTTATTTTTGAAATCCATTCACGTGAATGACTTGTCGATTAAAATTCAGAGGCAATGCATGATTGATTGAGATGAAATTTGAATTTATTTTCTTTATTTTATTTAAACCCTAGAGAAAACATGTTAAAAAATATATTATAACCTTAGAAAAAACAGCTATTTTTTATGGGCCTTTTGCATTACATATAATAATAATAATAATAATAATAATAATAATAATAATAATAATAACGTTTTCAGTAATAATAATATTAATCAAAATTTTAAACAGCGTATGAATGAGTAATAATAATATTAATCAAAATTTTAAACTATGAATGAATTTGAAATTTAATTGGAGAAAATTTGAAATCTAATTGGAAAATTTATTTTTCAAATTTATTCGCATTAACACATGATTCTTAACACTATTTAATTGTTAGATAAAATCAGACCGGTTCAAATAAACCTAACTTAAATAAACCTTTCATGCAGGAACAAGGAACCGGACCGGACAAACAAAACAACTGGCTAAAGAAAACTAGCTGGTCAAGCTAGTAAACTGACAAAGAATACTTGGAACATGACCGCACAAAGAAAGGATCGGCCAAAGCTTAAAACCGGAAACATCAGACAGCCGACCGGCCACAAGGCAAAGGAATAACCGGAAGAAGTCCGGTTACATCACTCGTACCGGAAGCCATCCGGTTAAGTCGAATGACCGACCAGTACAAGAAGACAATTCGGGTATCTGTTGAGAATGATACCAAAGGAACAGACTGAACACTTCCATATTCATACAAGTCTGAGGAAAGTCTGCAGGCTGCAGAAAACAGTCTTGCAGGATCTTTCCACTTCAGGATAAGTCAGAAGGGAGATCTTCCAAGTACAGACAACTGTCTAACAGACAGTGCCTACATTGAGTAAAAGACAAACCTAGCAGGTTTGTCTTACACACCGGAAGAACAGACCGCCAGGTCTGAGACAGACCGCCAGGTCTGAGGTTGACCACCAGGTCTGAAAAGATGATCGCAGGCTCTGAATCACTGAATCACTGAACCTCTGCACCTCTGCTCAGCCAATCAGATTCAAGGAAGTGAAATATGACCGTTGACACATTTTACCTATAAAAGGGGCAGTTGAAGAAGAATAAATGTGGGACAAGTAACATACAGTGAGACAAGTGAGAAATTCTAAGAGCATTTATTCTACAAGTGATAAGACAGTATTGTTCTAGAAAGCCTAAGTGCTAAAGTTAAAGTGTGTGTTTTACAATTTCGGTGTAAATTGTAAGAGTGTTATCGAGCAGGAAATAAGTCTCAATCGGATTGTACTTGTATTCCTTAGTGAATATCCTTCTCGCGGTTTCGAGAGGAAGGGGTGACGTAGGAGTTTTATCTCCGAACATCCATAAAATCTGTCCTGTTATTTACTGTCTGCCGATTTCATTATCTAACCGATCCGTACCGCTATAACCGACTTAACTCTATCCAAGCCGAATCTCCAGATTACCGAAACCGACCCATCAAATCTCAAACCTTCATCATCTAAAACCGATTATGCCTATCATATAAGTGTGCCGCTTCAACCTAAAAGCAAACCTCTTCCGCGCTTGAACCTAGTTCAAGGGTTTGTGATAGGTTGTGTAGTATTGAAACCCCGGTGTTAATCTCTAACCGGATTAACCACCACCCTTCGAGTGAGAACCGCTAACCGGTCCAACCCCCGGTCCTCCAGCGGCCATCTAGATCCTAACAATTCATATCAAATTATTTTTTTTACTCTTTTAAATTAACAATTTCAGTGTATTAATTGATGAGAAAATTATAAATATAATATTTAAGTTTGGATTATATTGATTTATTTGAAATTATTAATAAAATTTTAAATATAAAAGATTGATGTGTTAACATATGAATGGATTTGCACAAATTTTATTTTTCAAATTCTTTCAAACTGAACTAATAATTAAAATTCATAACCTCGATAAAAATGATAAAAATGCTGATAGAGATGAAATCTAAATTTTTTTCTTTATTTTGTTTATATAAATAAATTATAACCCTAGGAAGGACGGGCTCATTTTTTATGGACTTTCTGTATTATTTATCAATAATAATAATAATAATAATAATAATAATAATAATAATAATAATAATAATAATAATAATAGGGCTTCAATGATAATAATAATAATCAAAATTTTGAACAAAATGAGAATGAATTTTAAATCTAATGGAAGAGACAAATTTTATTTTTGAAATCCATTCACGTGAATGACTTGTCGATTAAAATTTAGAGGCTCCATAAAAATGCATGATTGATTTCTAATGAAATTTGAATTTATTTTATTTAAACCATAGAGAAAACATGTTAAAAAATAAATTATAACCTTAGAAAAAACGGCTTTTCAATAATAATAATATTAATCAAAATTTTCAACAAAATGGGAATGAATTTGAAATCTAATTGGAGAAAATTTATTTTTCAAATTTATTCCCATTAACACATGATTTTTAACACTATTTATATTAAAATATTTTTCATGAGAAAATTTTAAATATAATATTTAAGTTTGGATTATATCGGTTTATTTGAAATTATTAATAAAATTTTAAATATAAAAGATTGATGTGTTAACATATGAAAGAATTTAAAATCTAATAGAAGACACAAATTTTATTTTTCAAATTCATTCAACTAACTTATGTGTCATCAAAATTCCAAACCTAGATAAAAATATGATAGAGATGAAATCTGAATTTTGTTTTCTTTATTTTATTTATATAAATAAATTATAACCATCGGCTCATTTTTTTACTGGCCTTCTGAATTACTTATCAATAATAATAATAATAATAATAATAATAATAATAATAATAATAATAATAATAATAATAATAATAGGGTTTTCGATGATAATAATAATCAAAATTTTAAAAAATATGAGATTAAATTTAAAATCTAATTGAAGATAATTTATTTTTCAAATTTACTTGCATTAACACATGATTCTTAATACTATTTATATCAAATTATCTTTCTATTACTCTTTTAAACTAACAATTTCAATGTATTAATTGATGAGAATATTTTAAATATAATATTTAAGTTTGGATTATATCGGTTTATTTGAAATTGTTAATAAAATTTTAAATATAAAAGATTGATGCGTAAGCATGTGAATGAATTTTAAATCTAATAATAGAGATAAATTTTATTTTTAAATTCATTCAACTGAACTAATAATTAAAGCCTCGATAAAAATAAAAATGCTATAGAGATGAAATGTAAATTTTTTTCTTTATTTTATTTAAACCATATAAATAAATTATAACCCTAGGAAAGACCAAGCTCATTTTTTATGAGCCTTCTGCATTACTTATCAATAATAATAATAATAATAATAATAATAATAATAATAATAGGGTTTCGATGATAATAATAATAATCAAAATTTTAAACAAAATAAGAATGAATTTGAAATCTAACTAAAAAGATAAATTTTAAATATAAAATAATTGATGGGTTAACATGTGAATGAATTTTAAATCTAACGAAATAAATTTTTTTTTTTTTTTGAAATTCATTAACCTGAATGACTTGTCCGATTAAAATTAAGAGGAAAGCTCATAAAAATGCATGATTGATTGAGATGAAATTTGAATTTATTTTCTTTATTTTATTTAAACTCTACAGAAAACATGTTAAAAAATAAATTATATCCTTAGAAAAACGACTATTTTTTCTTAGAAAAAAGGGCTATTTTTTATGGCCCTTCTGCATTACCTATGATAATAATAATAAATAGAATGTGAATGAATTTGAAATCTAATTGGAGAAAATTTATTTTTCAAATTTATTCGCATTAACACATGATTCTTAACACTATTCATGTCAAATTATTTTTCTATTACTCTTTTAAATTAAAATATTTGAAATTGTTAATAAAATTTTAAATATAAAAGATTGATGTGTTAATATATGAATGAATTTGAAATCTAATACAAGACACAAATTTTATTTTTTAAATTCATTCAACTAACTTACTCATCAAAATTTAGAGCCTTGATAAGATGAAATCTGATTTTTTTTTCTTTATTTTATTTATATAAATAAATTATAACTCAAGAAAGACCTATTTTTTTACGGGCTTTCTGAATTACTTATAAATAATAATAATAATAATAGGGTTTTCGGTGATAGTAAAAATCAAAATTTTAAACTGAAAATGAATTTGAAATTTAATTGGAGAAAATTTATTTTTCAAATTTACTCGCATTAACACATGATTATTAATACTATTCATAACAAATTATTTTTCTATTACTTTTTTAAATTAACAATTTCAATGTATTAATTGATGAGAAAATTTTAAATATAATATTTAAGTTTGGATTATATCATTTTATTTGAAATTGTTAATAAAATTTTAAATATAAAAGATTGATATGTAAGCATGTGAATGAATTTAAAATCTAATAATAGAGACAAATTTTATTTTTCAAATTCATTCAACTGAACTAATAATTAAAATTCAGATCCTGATAAAAAATGAATGCGGATAGAGATGAAATCTGAAATTTTTTTCTTTATTTTATTTAAACCATATAAATAAATTATAACACTAGGAAAGACCGGCTCATTTTTTACCGGCCTTTTGCATTACTTATTAATAATAATAATAATAGGGTTTTCGATGATAATAATAATAATCAAAATTTTGTTTGAGAAGAGACAAATTTTAAATATAAAAGGATTGATGGTTAGCATGTGAAGGAATTTTAAATCTAACGAAGGAGACAAATTTTATTTTTACTCACGTGAATGACTTGTCGATTAAAATTAAGATGAAATCTGAATTTCTTTTCATTATTTTATTTAAACTATAGAGAAAACATGTTCAAAAATAAATTATAACACTTTGATAAAACACAGCTATTTTTTATGGACCTTCTGCATTACCTATAATAATAATAATCAAAATTTTAAACAGAATGGGAATGGGAATAAATTTGAAATCTAATTGGAGAAAATTTATTTTTCAAATTTTACTCGCATTAACACATGATTATTAACACTATTCATATCAAATTGTTTTTCTATTACTCTTTTAAATTAATAATTTCAGTGTATTAGTTGATGAGAAAATTTTAAATATAATATTTAAGTTTGGATTATATCGGTTTACTTGAAATTGTTAATAAAAATTTAAATATAAAAGCTTGATATGTTAACATGGGAATTAATTTAAAATCTAATAGAAGAGTCTAGACTATGAACTCTAGGGTTTCCCGAGTCTACAACAGAAGATGTGTTTTTGTATGCATCAGGCATAAGCTCCTCTCCATGCGAATATCTGCGTTTTCACATTTCACGTAAGATTAAAATAAAAAAAATCTAATACATAGTATGGAAGAAACAATAAAGAGTTGGATCAATACAAACAATCCAATCCAACTCTTTGTCTTGGCAAAAAAAAGAATAATTTTGGTTTTTGGATCGTGTTTATTCAGAAATTACCGACAAATTTCTGAATTTGTCTTACGTTTAGTTTTCAAACATAATCTAGTCCAGATACGTTTTTGGAGCCAGAGTCTCGATAGTTAACCACAATCGAGACTCAAATCAAGTCAAGTCATTGTGAGATGTGATTGATTGTGTTTTATCTAAAGAGCCAAACCTAACCAATATATAAACAACTCTACTCATTATACATACCAAAGTAGCCACAGTTTTAATGGCGTTTTCAGCAGCAAGAGACTCGAGCAATAAGAGGATATTGCACGTAATCGCCCCATTTAGGAGATTTTGTTTATAACATTTCCAGATACATAAACAAAATAAGTTTTTGAATAAGTAAACCAATCCAAATACAAACACAAAAACAATAACATCTAGTTTGATTTGGGTACCCAACCATCCCATCATATCTTTTTTCAACCATCAAATCACACAATTTATTTACCAAAATTCACAAATACCATTGCTTTACTTTTATAGAATTTAAAGTTAAAATACAAAAGGACATTATAGTAATTCAACCAATTAGAAACCCAAATAACCTACTTTTTCATCAAACAAGATTTTTGGTAAAAATCCAATAAAAACTCCCAAATAACTAACATCAAACAAGCCCCAAGTGTTTTTGTATCTAGGTAAGATGTGATTGTTTGTGTTTTACTCAAAGAGCAGAGCCTAACCGATATGAACCTCTATTTATACCTATCTATACACAACTTTAATGGTGTTTATAACAACAATAGAGACTCAATCAATTAGAGCATAATATTGCAGGTAAAGTCTAGGTAAGATGTGAGTGTTCGTGTTTTATATAAAGAGTCAAACCCTTTCCATATGAACTCCAACTCATAGATAGCAAAGTATGCATATTTGTAATTGTGTTTTTTCCCACAATCGATACTCGTGCAAAAGGACCAATATGTGATTCTTGTGTTTTATCCAAAGAGCCGAAACTGCTATCCCTATTAACATTATGGTTTTGTGATTATGTTCCTTTCATATAACAAAATAAATTTTACTCACTTAGGGTGGTAGCTTTAGATCAACATTCCATAATATGAAGAAGACATCAAAGGAGAAGAACTGCTAACCTTTGTTCCTTATCTGTAGTGTCATATGCAAGACATTCCATCTAAAGTTTCAATACATTGCTTCTATATAACGAGTCATCTTCATTATTAACGATGGAAGACCCAAGCAGATTCTGAAAACTGCTGCTCCCTACATCATTTGAACGAAGAAATCTACATTTATCAACCAGATAGATTCAAAGTTGCTGATAAAAAAAAATTGGGTTTGCAAGTTGAACAAGTTTATGAGGGAGCACAAGTACACAAGAAGCAGATTCAATTTAGATGTGTATTTGCGCAAATTGAAAGATGAGTCTTACATTTATCTACTCTTGTACGTTGATGATATCTTGATAGCATCAAAGAGCCAATATGAAATTGACAAATTGAAGGCTCAATTGGGTAAATAGTTGGAGATGAAAAACATGTGAAAAACCAAATCTGAACCTTGTTTAGATTTGGTAAACATATTCCGCGTTTGAGTCGCCGCTGAAGAGCGCCAATTGGAAGCACTGAAGAGCTATTTTTAATATTGAAGATTAATATTTGGATATTGTGTCAAGGTGGAGATTTGTTATTTTTTGGCACAATTAGAATCCCACATTGAAAGATGATGGGAGTGAAAGAAGTTTCTTAGTATATAAAAGAAACTATATTCACAATTAGCATAAATCCCACATCGGAAAATTATTAGAGTTGAGGAAGTTTCTTAGTGTATAAAAGAAACTCTTCTCTCTTTGGTTTATTGCATCCAATATTTGTATATTTTCTTCCTTATTAATTGATAGCCTTAGTGCTCAGAGACGTAGGTAACATTTTGGCGAACTCCGTTATCAAATTCTGTTAGTGTTCTGTTGTTTGTTTTTCTTCTTTTGTGTTTGTCATGGTTTTTCCCAACAAATATATTGTCCATTTCTTTGTCCATTTCTTTCTGCCACCTAAAAGAAATCCCTCATGAAACAAAACGAACATAATTCTATCCCATTGTTCAAAGTGGAGACAAAAGAATCATACACGACGGATATGGGTGAGTTCTAATACATAGAGGAGTTGACGAGTTGATATGTCAAGGTAAGACTAAGTCGGAGAAGTATATTGGAGCTTGACTGAGAAAATAAAAATTGTTCTTCAAGGGAAATTCCTCGACCAAACTTCAATCCGTTTCTCATATTTAATCTTCCCATTAGGAGGGAGAAATATTTGGTTAAAGTATAAGATCTCTTTGAATTGACAGGCTCAAATTGACCTTTCAACACTTCCGTACACACGATATAATTGGTTTCACTTAGGTTTGAATCTTACAATTGTTTAATCTATTATTTATTTATTTTACGTGGGGAATTTATTTTTTTAAATGTGATAACAAAAATAAAGCAATAAAAACTATATACTTTATTGTTAACTCCATAACTAACAACCCTCTTTCAATCTCATATGAGATTGAGAATTTAATGGGAGTTTGACATAAGTCTCTTTTTAAAAATAATTGATTAAATATAAACCACACAACTAAAAAGTCACCACCTATTTTTATTTAAAAAATTATGAAAATGATTTAGACATATACACGCAATGATCTATGAGTTCGGTGATTGGTTACGTGTGAAAATTGGGACAAACACTATCTCCCACAATACCCCGAAAGTTTCTACTACTACATTTTTGGCCTTTTTAAAATATATTATTATGCTTTACCTTTTAGTTTTCCATTTTATCTCATTTAACCTAATATTAAGGGTGATTGTCCATATTTGTATGATCTTTTGATTGTACTTTTAAGAAAAAAGTAATACAATCATATGTACAAACATCTAAAAGTATAAATAAAGCACAAGAATGGAAACCATGCATACATGTAAATAAAATCCTGTAAAAGAAAGAAATATTAGACAAGTATAACATGCATAAGCATTCACCAGTCTAAAAAATCATTTGTAGAGATTAAAATATTTTGTTATTATAAATATATCAATTTCATAATTTTGTACCCACGGTATATGAGTTATGACCCTTTAAAGTTGTGACAAAATAGAGGTTTTCGGCCAAGCGAGCCTTTAGCAAAATCAAAGATTAACATGGAAATTACTTAATTTCTTTTTAAATTTTTGGCCAAATCAAATGGCGTTTTTGGATATAACATGGTAACATACCATTTAATTAATATACAAAAATACACATATTCTTATGCTCTTGATATCAACCAAGGGTCTGGGAACATGGATTTATAAAACTAAATCTTTTTTTTCAAATTGGACGTTTTTTTATTAGTATTGAAAGAAAGAAAATGTGAATATAGTGAATTTTTAAATTATTTAATTTGGTTAATCTTTAATTAATTTACCAATTCAACGATTATAAAAACCAAAAATTCAAAAGTAATGTAAAATGGATTTATTAGAAATTAGAAATGTATACAAAAGAATTGAAATATAAAATTCCTTATAATAGTTATGGATATCCTTGAATGTTAAATAGGAGACCGAAAAATTATTTCGAGAATTTTTAGGAGAGCTACTAGGATATTTCTTAGATTTATGAGAATGTAAGCCAATGTGTGAAAGAAGTGTCCCTTCTAGCCTAAGGTATTTATAAGGAGCTCTAAAGAAAAGTGACATAATTCTAACCCCATGCTATATTTACATGTGAATCCTATATTTCATTTAGGAATAGGAATAGGAATAGGAATAGGAATAGGAATAGGAATAGGAATAGGAATAGGAATAGGAATAGGAATAGGAATAGGAATAGGAATAGGAATAGGAATAGGAATAGGAATAGGAATAGGAATAGGAATAGGAATAGGAATAGGAATAGGAATAGGAATAGGAATAAGAATAGGAATAGGAATAGAAATAGGAATAGGAAAAGGAAAAAATGGAATTAAATTTAACTTGTTTTTTTTCTATCTCCTTGTTGGAACACTATTCACCTCTTTGAACTTCTATAAATCTAGAAATATGTTTGATTGTCCATCTTTTTGATATACATATATAAGGCATCCTACTTCAATTTAGGAGGTCTACCACCATTATGTGACATATGGGTTACATCCAATACAAAAGTTATTAGTATACCACTTCTACAAATAATTTGTAATTATGCATCTCATCCAAGACCGGGATTTTTTTATCATGACTTCTGATCGTTGCATACCTTGATCTAATGTTGGACGAATATCATTTGATGTTGCACTTTGAGCAACAAAAGACGTCCTCTTCTTAGCCCTGATGGTTCAAGTCCATTGGGTTGTTAGGATGCTTTAGTTACATACATCAATGCACTTCCACTTGACACCTATCGTAATGATAAACGGCTCGTCTCACCAAGACATTCTCTTGAATTCTAAAATTTTTTATTCTCACTAGAATGTTCTAAAAACGCACCAATGAATCAAAAACATATTGCACTATAATTGGTTGAGCTTTATTGAAAATTTTTGGTATATTTGAATTCCATATGTTTCTCTGGTCACCTGGTTTTTATGAGTTCTCAATTAAAAGTTATGACCGTTTCAAATCCGTAAAAAAAAAAAACTTTTTGTTACAAGAGAAATGATGTTTTATCCTTGCTCCTATACTTCCTTAAATCAATTAATTTTTCATTTTTTTTTATTTTTCCGATGGGAAAAAACACTTACAAAACTAATATATATATATATATATATTATAAAATCAATTTATTTCAAAAGTTATTTATAAATTAATATATTAATTTATTTCAAAGACTTGGCCTTTTTCTAAAATAATTAATAATTTGTTTTTAGAGTTTTAATTGACACAATTTACTCACAAAGTTAATTATTTAAGGTAAAATAGTCAATATTAGTGTTAGGATTTAGATCGAGGATGGCGGACCGGGGTCCAGCCGGATAGTACTTTCTGATAACACTCAACAGTTGGCGTTAATTCAGTTAAGAATTAACACCGGTTTCAATACTACACAAACTGTCACAAACCCTTGAACCGAGTTCAAGTGCGGAAGTGGTTTGTTTCAGGTTGAAGCAACACACACACAAGATGGATAAAGATAGGATCTGGAGAGTATCGGTTTGGAGATTGTCGGTTAAGAATTAGTGATGCGGTAGGAATAGTATGGGTCGGTTAGAATATGGAACCGGTTAGAGTATGAAGAGTCGGTTAGAATATGGAACCGGAAGAAGGTAAAGTACGAGACAGGTTTTTATGGATGTTCGGAGATAAACTCCTAGGTCACCCCTTCTTCTCAAACCACGAGAAGGATATTCACTAAGGAATACACAAACACAGTACACGATCGAGTCTTATTGACTGCTCGATAATCACTCTTACAATTCTCACAGAAATTGTAACACAAACACACTCAAGCTTTGAATCTTAGAGAGATAAACACTTTGTAACTTGTTCTTGCTCTTTCTTGTTGTTCACAGACTTGTTAACTTGCTTGTTCAAAGACTTTCTTTTCAAAACTTATATGTTCAGCTTCTCCAGCTTCTCCTTTTATAGGTGAAAATGTGTCAACGGTCACATTTCTTCAACGGATAGCTTCAGAGGTTCAATATAGCATTAAATGCGGTTTAGGCTTCCGAGGCATGGAGCAGACCGGCTCTGTTTTTTCTTTTCTTGATTATGGCAACTGTCGGTTGGACAGTTTCCTGCACCTGGGAGATTGCTCCTTTGACTTGTACCAAAATGGTAACTGTTTCTTCAGGCAATCTTCTGCAGCCTGCAGCATATCATCAGACTTGTACCAATATAGTATTGTCACAGTCTGATCCTTTGATGTCATCTTCTGCATATACCCAAAGTGTTTGTTTGCACCAATTTGTAAACTGCTCTTTATTTGATATCTTTGACTTCTTTCTTTAAATGGTCTTCTCGTTTGGATTTGAATGCTTCATTCCAACTTATCAGGTTAGCCGGTTGTTCAATTTAACCGGACAGCTTCCGGTTCTAGATTTGTCTCTTCTGGCCGGTTTGAGATCTTTGTCGTTCAGGTTATTCTGTTCAACCGGATAGCTTCAGGTTGTTCATTGCTTCTTCTAGCTGGTTTGATTACTTGGCCGGTTAAGATTCCTGACCGTTTCTGCACAATAATTTTATTAAGTTAAGCTTTTTATTTAACCGATCAATTTTATCTAACAATTAGTTATAAATTATTTTTTTAAATTTAATTTATATAATAATAAATTATTTATTTATTCACTTAAAATCTATTTAAAATTTTAAATTAATTTTTTTAAAGTTTAATTGACAAACAATTTTCTAATAATATAATTATCGTATTTTAAAAAGATTAATAATAGCTTAAATTATTTCAATTTAACCTATTATGACCTTATTATTTACTAAAAATCTGAAATCAATTATTTTTGGAATCACACATCAATGACTCTGAAACTTGACTCTAAAACTGAAATAATTATTCATTTAATAATCCATGCAATGAGGTCATGTATTATAACAATATGTTCGAGATTTATCAAAATATATAAACAATTTAATTGGTGTAAAAATGAGTACCTATAGGCTACCACTTGATTTAGGTTTTGTCGTTTCCTTAAAAAAAAGTTAATATATATATATATATATATATATATATATATATATATATATAATTGAAGTGCTCACGAAGAAAATCTTTGTTGAGATTATGAAATCCTTTTCTAGAAAATAATAGTAATCAAACTTATTGTTTTTTTATATATTTTTGTTAGAGATTGTCTTTGAAAATAAAAGATTGTATCAATAAAACAATGTTATTTCAAACACAATTTTTCACTAGTGGTTAAGTTTAAATATATTAATATTAATATTAATTGTTTTCTAATCCATACCTACATTAAGGCGTTTTTAGGGAACTTTGTTTGTCACGTTTAGGTACATTTTTATAAGCTCTTTTAATGATTTTTTCAAAATAGAATATTAAAAGATAAAATTATGAAACTTTTTTCTATTTTTTTTTTAACTATATAGTATTAAATTTTATAAAAAATATTATAAAATAATTTTATGAATGAGAATTTTTAAACAAACTTACAAATTATAGAAAGATTAATAGAAATTTAATATAGTGAATATTAAATAAATGATAGTATTAAATTAAAATAAATAAATATACAAATTTTAAGTAAATGCAATTTAGAAATTATTACACCTTAATTATTTTCAGATTTATTTTGCCCCCTCAAATATAATGCAATTTAGAAATTATTACACCTCAAATATTTTTGAAACAAAAAAATGTGAATAAAAGATCTGGATTTTAGATAATTTGTCACACTTTAACAATAGTTTGAGTTCAAATTTGTTTATATTTGAACAATAAAATTTACACACTAAGTTGAATTGTATAGAATTTTAAATTCAAATTATAACCCAAATCTCAAAGGTTTTGTAAAACAGTTTTATGAAATTAAATTGAATAATTACCAAATTGAATACCAATTATCAAAATAAACATAAAAATGTGGGCATTAAATCACTCAAAGCACATCAACATTCATCATTTTCAACTTATGCAAATTATTTTCATTGCAAATTATTTTCAAAATATTTCTAGCACCTAACCTAAGTTTAAATCAAACTCATTTCAAAATCGAAGCCAAATAAATAAGACGTTTTTTCACAACCTCATTTACTTTAGAAAGTTTAATTCTAAATTTAATGCATTATTATGTATATGATCCTCAGCATTATTAATATAACAAGTTCACTTTATATATATTAAGAGTATCAAAATGTTTAGGCCTTATTGTACACGTTTCAAATCGAACAACCTATTTTTAAAATTATATTTAAATCAACTTCGAAAAATAACAGATGAGAAAACAAAAGAGTAGATTCGATTATAATTCAGTTTTGACTTTGACAATTTAAAGTAATTTAGACTTCGAGAGTCGCCATTTAATTTTTTTCACAAAATTTGGAAAATAAATATTTTTAGCATGTAACAGACACTATTATTAGAGATTCTGTAAATAAAATAGGTTCGGTGTTTGATTGCATTTGAGAAATGGTAACAATGTACCATTCATTATCTCTAATACATAATTTTGGCATATTTTAGGAATATTTTCACCTTTAAAGGGTAAACGAATGAATGAATTTCAAAATTCGATTCCAAACCAATTTTTTGAAATTTCATAAACTTGTTTTCTCTTTTTTAATTATAATGAATCCTTAACAAGAGGATTGCCTATAAATAAAAGAAATGAATATGAATTATTTATTTTAGTAGACTTAATTTCTTAAACTTTATTTCTCTTGGAATAAATTGGAATTTAGCTTAATTGTTCTTTTCTTCTAAAATAGCTATGAATTGATTGAAGAGAACGCATGATGATTCAAATTGAAAAACATGACTAATTGAATTGTTAATTCACTTTGAATGAGGTCAATTCTTGATTATTTTGAATGATCACGTGCTTTCATATCTTGGTTGATACTTGAACATGATATCATGAAAACATGTTTTCAAGGATATTCATGTTTGCTTTAGTTTTCATATCTTAGTTTATAGTTGAACATGATATCATGATAACATTCTTTAAAGGTCTTCAATTTGCTGAATGTGAAGTGGATGTTTTGAAAGATATGCATGTTTGCCTTTGGGCTTCATTTGAATGATGAAGATTTTTATAAACATGAGAAATGTTTTGAATGCTTTAATGATATATGAGATACTTGTTTATGTCTTATCTATTGATGATCTTGGTTCAATATTCATGAAAATGTTCTTGACTTGATTCAATTTCAGTTAAGTTGATTATATAATTTGTATGATTAGTTAAATTTGATGTTCTTAAATGATAAGATGTTTTGTATTGATAATTTGATGATAGAAATTATAAAATATTATGACATACAAATGAATAACAAAAAATACTTAGAAAATATAGTAAATCTATTTTACTTTCTATAGGTATATTAATCTCTAATACAGTTGTGATGATCATAAAATTAGTTTTATCATCAAGGTTTTTAATTATCATAAAATAGGATAATTGTGTATATGAATTTGTTTTAGTTTGTTCTTTTTTCTTTAAAGAGTTTCAAACAAAATATTTCTCTTAAATTAATAGTTTGTGTATAATTTTTTTTCTTATTACAAATCATTTGTTATAATTTGACATATTGTAACACGAAATATTGTCTTCATTTTTATTTAATAAAGTATTTTTAGATGTTGTTCTCTCAATAATGATAGGATAGAATAAAAGGTAATATGTTCGAGTATTTACACTCCCAACATTTAAAAAACAAATTCGAATAAATTAGATTAATTGTAATGATTTATCATAAAAAACATAAATTCAAATAATATTTTAAATAATAAAACTTTTTCATCGATACTATTTATTTCAATTTCGCATTTGCTTATTCTTTGTTCATCACTTGTAACTGTTTTATAGCCATTTACAACATCTCAAAATTCTAACTTTTCAATTTTCAAAGACTATCTCCTACTAGAAGAAACTCAAGAAACGGCTATGTAGGATTAAGGCTTTAGACGATCTTTCATTTTCTTTTCTTAATTAATTTATAACTTTGAAATTGTCAAAACAATCGAATTATTACATGAAAACGTTATATAAACTATAAAAACCATCTCAAAATCTATATTATAATTTCTTGGAGTTATGGAACTTAAGTTATTAGGTCACAAAGTTTAGGAAAATTGAAAACATATTCCAAACAAATCTTAAATGGTGAAATTATTTATTTGTGTTAAAATAACTATTCTAATACATTTTTCTATTTTTGTAGGATTTAAAATAAAAATTATTTCAGACATTTAAAATGAAAAATAATTTAAAAGAAGCAAATAGTCTCTTAGCACCGCGCCCAATCGGACTTAAGAGACATACTTGGAAGTTGGGATGGACTAAGATACCAACTCCATGGGCTTATGCTCGGCCTATCGAGAGGCTTGGAGCATGTTAGGAAAGCGGAGCTAGGCTAGGGAGACAAGGCATGGTCTAAAAAGTGGAATGGGAGGTTAGAGGTTTTAATCATGTCTTCCACATTTATTATTTTCTTTATTTTTAGTTCAACACGCCTTTGGATGTAATGACAACCAAATACACGAATGGTTAAGTTGGGTTAAGATTTTTTAATGTTTAAACTGGTTTTGATAATTTAGCAGACTTCTCAAAGTCAACGCACGTGGTTAGATGGAGCGTCTAGAAGGCTGTTAGATGGGGTGCGTCTAAGTAGATGGCATCTAGAGGAAGATAGACGTCTAAAGGTTGGGCATCTAAAGCAGATGAGAGTCTAGACAGTTGGCAACCACGATCTCAAGAATCTTTTCCTGTTGTACTACTAGTATCTCATGGATAGTACATCCAACGGAAAGAGGACATGTGTCCAAAAGGAGGATTCGATCGTCAGTGCTTTTCAAGTATATAATTAGCTGTCTAAAGACAATGGACAAATTGTTGGCTGAAAATATAAGACAGAAGCTGAAGCTCTCTCTTTCTAATTGAATCACCAGATTTCTACAAGCTTAATTTCTTGAATCAACTTACTCTCTCTAGATATTTTATTCTCAAGTGTATTTTGTAAATCATTACGTGAAGTTGAGAGATAATTTACTGGACTATTTGATAGTCATTAACAGTGTGTTGTAAGTTGAACAAAGGTTGTTTTGTTCAACATAGAGTTATCTAGATCAGTGAGTTGTATTCAATTCAAAGTATCTAGTGATATCCTTCTAGTTGTGAAAGAATGGGTGACGTATGAGGGTTTTCTCTGAACATCCATAAACAACTCGTTGTATTCTTTACTTTCTGTCATTCATCTTTCATTGGTTCAAAGCTTCAAATACGACGAACATTTCCGCACTTGAATTTGTTTCAAGAGTTCGAAGGATTTGCGAAGAATAGAAACATATTTTAACTTCTAACAGAGTTAAAATCGAACTGAAGTATATAAGTTGTTAACAATAGTTAGACCCTAGTCTATATTGGTGACACCGATCCCATCAAGTGGTATCAGAGCCTCGTTTTTTATTCTCAAACACCAAAAGAATCTGAATCATTTCGATGGCCGCTACAACTAATGTTCCCATGTTCTCAGAGGAAAACTATGTCGTGTGGAAGGCGAGAGTCCACGCTCATCTAGCTGCTATAGATGATGACATGTGGTTTGTCATCACCGAAGGTCCAATAAATATTGAGAAGGCTAGATCTGAGTGGACCAGTGAAGATGAGAGAAAGAACAACCTCGACAACATACCAAAAGACATTCTCTATAAGACATTGGATGATAACATATTACACAAGATCATCACATGCCCCACTACCAAAGATATTTGGGAGAAACTGACTCAACTGTGAAAGGGCAACGAGCAAACCAAAGAAAACAGACTCATGGTTGTCACACAATAGTTAATAACCTTAAGATGCGTCTTGGAGATACGATGACTGAGTTCGATGAAAGATTCAGTAAGGTTATCACTTCTCTATCCTCTCTAGGCAAGACTTACAGCAACATAGAGGTTGCAATCAAAGTCATGCGTGCTTTACCCAGAGAGTGGAATATTAATACGATGGCAATGAGAGAGTCTAAAGACCTCAATAAGATGGAACTTTTTAACTTGTTGGACGATCTGAAGGCCTATGAGTTCGATTTGAACTTTAAAAATGAAGAGGAGCACCCCACATCCACCATCATAACAAAGGCATTGGTGATCGCTGAGGAGCCATCTACTTCCACTACTGTGAAGGCTGCTGCTAAGCATATTAGCAGCGATGCCATGACTCTTTTCATGAAGAAAGTCCGCAAATTCATGAAGAAGAGACACTTCAAGGCGGAAAACAGCAAGCCGAAGCGAGATGAGAAAAAGAAAGATAATAACAAGAAAGAGTTGAATATTGTCATGGTGGATGAAAGCAAAGCCAAGTGGGCCGACAACAACTCAGATGATTCATCATCCAACGATAGTGATGATGAAGAGGTCACTTGCTTCATGGCAATAGAAGAAGAAAACTTTGAGGAATCTGATGTATGTGATTTCTCTCCAGAAGAGTTTACACGAGATGAATTAGTGTATGCACTCAATGACATGGTCATTGAGTACAAGAAACTGTCAGACTCTTTTGATGAACTAAATTTTAAAAACAAATGTGACAACACTTCTTCATCTCAAAACAATGATTCTGAAGTTTTTGAAACCAAAATGGTTGAGCTCTCATCTGAGAATGAGAAGCTAAAGGAAAGGTTCACTCTATTTTCTGAAAAATAACGTTTGACATATGTGGTCAGTTCCTAGACAAAGTCTAGAGATATAGTCAGACAGTAGATAAGTGTGCTGAGGCCTGCCGGATGCAAATCCGGTTTAGGATTTGACAATGCTATCCCAGATCATTCATCTAAGAAGTTGAACCCATTGGAAGACAAGCTTAAGTCTATAAGCTTTGTCAAAGAGAGTTTAACTGGGAATGGAACTAATCCATGTTGTGATGAGCTAACCTTAAAGGATGATATTACTTATGTTCTTCCAACTGTTAGCTGACTGAAACTTAAGATGGAAGCAGCCAGCAAGTCTGGCATATTAAAACCTAACAGGAAGTCAAGGAGTTTTAGACAAAAACCATCCTCTAAGGTTAACAATTCAACTGCTAGCAAAAAGACGTCTGTTAAGCCTAAATCATACGCACCGATCACAGCGCAACATGGGAAATCCATAAAAATAATCAAAGTACGGATTCCCAAGAGACTAATAAGCCACGGACCCAAAGAAAAATGGGTACCAGATTCGTTATTGTCTTTGAATACAAGTAAAAACAAGAAAGCATCTTAGAAGGCTCAAATGGCATCTGGACAGCCAGCTACTCGGACATAGCATATAACAATCAACAGCCTGAAGTGGCTGACATCTTCTCAAAACCACTTCTCGAGTCTAAGTTTTCTTACCTTAGAAATATTTTTAGGATTGTTGGATTACGATAATGCCTAGATTATGTTTAAATCATGAACTCACCTAGTTTTTATAATTTAGCTTAAATAATCAAAAAGGGAAAAAAATGCTGGGTTAAGATTTTTTTAATGTTTAAACTAGTTTTGATAATTTAGCTTAAATAATCAAAAAAGGAGAAATTGTTGGGTTAAGATTTTTAATTGATTTAAAAAACTTAACAATTTTGATTTGATGATTGATGAAATGGTTTTTGATAGTAAATGGATAAAACTAAGTTCAATAATTGTTAGTCATATCAAATATATAAATATATATTTAAATATCAACATCGTCTGTGGTGTAGGCACAGTTCAAAGTCAACGTGCGCGAGCAGACGTTTCAAGTCAACGCACATAGTTAGATGGGGCGTCTAACGCGTGGTTAGATGGGGCGTCTAACGCGTTGTTAGATGGGGTGTCTAATGCGTCTAAAAGGTTGTTAGATGGGGGTGTGTTTAAGTAGATGGATGTCTAAGATGATCAGATGAGCAGATGGACGGCTAAGATGATCAGATGGCATCTGAAGGAAGATAGACATCTAGAGGTTGGGCATCTGAAATAGATGAGTGTCTAGACAGTTGGCAGCAGAGTCCTCCAGGAAGCTGGCAGCAGAGCTCAACAAATGAACAACTTCCACGTACACCATAATTCAAATTGCATGTACTGCATTGTACTACCACGATCTCAAGAATCTTTTCCTGCTGTACTACCCAGTACCTCATGGATAATACATCCATCGGAAAGAGGACATGTGTCCAAAAGGAGGATTCGAACGTTAGTGCTTTTCAAGTATAATTAGTTGTCTAAAGACAACGGACAAATTGTTGGCTAAAAATATAAGACAGAAGCTGAAGCTCTCTCTTTCTAATTGAATCACCAGATTTGTACAAGCTTAATTTCTTGATTCTATTTACTCTCTCTATATATTTTATTCTCAAGTATATTTTATAAATCACTACGTGAAGTTGGGAGATAAGTTACCAGACTATTTGATAGTCATTAATAGTGTGTTGTAAATTGAACAAAGGTTGTTTTGTTCAACATAAAGTTAGCTAGATCAGTGAGTTGTATTCGATTCAAAGTATCTAGTGATATCCTTTCGGTTGTGAAAGAAGGGGTGACGTATGAGGGTTGGTCCAAACATCCATAAACAGCTCGATCTATTCTTTACTTTTTGTCATTCATCTTTCATTGGTTCAAAACTTTAAATCCGACGAACATTTCCGTACTTGAATCTGTTTCAAGAGTTCAAAGGATTTGCGAAGAATAAAAATAGATTTTAACTTCAAATAGAGTTAAAATCGAATTGAAGTATATAAGTTGTTAACAATAGTTAGACCATTGTCTCTATTGGTGACACCGATCCTATCATGTTGTCTCAAATCTTGGGTCGTCATCTTTGCTCATTAGGAATTAGGAATTTTCAGGTCTAATGAAAAGCAATCTTCTCATGTATCTCCTTTCTCGCGACATTAGATGTAGATGTAGGGAGATTGATTCTAGAATGGTAACTTCTTCTGTTGATCAAAATATTTTAATTGTACAGTAAAAAACTATTTAAATTAATATTCGATAAATTAATAAACACTCAAAAATAATAAAATTTTCCAACGTAAAAAAATATTAAAAAACTTGATAAAATAATGAGATAATATTTTGTCGGGAGATCTCATAATAATTTTTAGTCGCAAAAAATTCATAAATTAATAATTCTTAGAAACTGAAACATATATATTATACTCTATTAAAATATGATTCAATAGTTGTCTAGTTTCCTTTAAATTTCAAGTACATTTGGAGTTAATCTCTAATTTTTCTTATTGTATTCAATAGCTCATGTATTATATATGTGTATTCATGTAATTTATATACGGTATGAAAAACTTACTTAATAATACATTCACATTTGTTCATCTTGTTTATATTTATAGTAGTACTTAAAAAGTCATTTAATACTTAAAAAGTCATTAATAGTGCTAAGTTTGGAGTCTCAATGTTCGCTGCAACGTAATTTTAAGAAGCGTAGACTAATTTGGTTTTTTGTTTGGTATGTATAATTACTTATTTTATACGGATATATGAATTATATATTGAATCGGTTAAAAAATCTTTAAATTAAAAATTATTAACTCTAGGGATTCCGACATTATTAATTTAAAAAGTTTCTACCATATATTGAATTGGTAATTACTTTTAGTTTTTAAGAGAATGCATATTTTTTTTTTTAATTATAACTAGTTTTTTCAATTTCCCATTTTATTATTCTTTGTTCAACAAAAGATTTTTAATAACTGTGTTACTACTTATTTATTACTCTCTCAATATCAATATTAGATTGTTTCTAACTTACAACTCTGTGCGTTCTTTGTTAAGATTATGTTACCTCATTAAATAGATTTAGAATAAGACATTGAGATTGAAAGACATTTATGTTTATGTGATACTTATTAAATTTAATTGAATAATGTCTCGTAGCAACATTTATATCATTTTTATTTATTTCTTTATTAGAATACGATCAATTTGACAAAATTTGTCATTATAATTTTGGTGATTATATTTATATTTTGATAGTCCTTATTATTATGCATTTAAATTATGTTATCAAAACACTTTGTCATTTTAATTGTTAATTTTCAATAAAATTATTGAATTTCCTTTATATATTTGTATTGACATCGTGTTTTTATAAATTTGACCATCGTTTTATGCTGTCCGAAAAGATTAAAAAAAATTAGTATCGGAAATTTTGAATTTATTTTTATATTCAAAATAAAGTTATATTATTTTATCTTTGAAAAATAAAGTACATTTTTATAATAAATTTTATTTGTTTTATTATATAATTGAATTTAATATTGACTAACTAATAAATCATTGATACAATTGTAAAGTTTGAAAAATATTGGATAAAATTTTATTTTACATTTGGTGATATATAACACAATTGTTATTTAAGGCTCGAACTTTGAGTGATTTTACCTAAAGGCTCGAATTTTGAGCTGAGTCATTTATGACTCAAACTATTCAACATTTAACCATTTAATTTATATAATATTATTTTATTTTTAATTAATTGACACATATTCGTGTACAATAGTTTCAGGACAAGCAAAATGGGATTCTTATTCTTCCCCAATCATGCTTGTGTTGTTCACTTGTAACTGTTGTATAGCCATTTACAACCTCACCAAATTATACATTTAATCTTAAAAGTCCTATCTCCTATTTAAGTGTAAGAAGAAACTCAAGAAATTGCTAAGTAGGATTCAAGGCTCTCGCAAGCTTCTCCATTGTTTAGCAAATTTTAATGAGGAAGAAGATAGAGAAAAAAGAATGTGTTTATAAAAAAAAACTTATTTTCATGTGTCAATTAATTAAAAATAAAATAATGGCACATTAATTAAAATAGACAGAGAAAATATCATCAAATATCAAATTGTTTAATAGGTTGAGTTCAAAGTTCAGACTTCAGGTCCAATTTGAAGATTTATTTATAAAAGAAAGCAAGCCCAAAGTAAATTTCATAATGATTTTACCCTAATAATTTTTTTTCTTTTTCTCTTGGAGTCTGGCCGCCGTTTCACTTTTCTTTGTATTTTCAATCTCCTCTCCAATTATAAAAGGACATAGACCTAAGTAAACTTCACATTGTTTTTTATTCTTATTAGCAACCCAACCCAACACATCTAATCGTTTCTCTTATTCCTTGTGCGGTTCTTATCTGTGGTCGTCTTCTCTCTTCTTGTTGCCCGTGTTCTCCTTTTCCTGTTTCCGATTGATCTCTGGCCTTCTTTTTCTCTTCCTATTGTAGTTTCAATTTCTGGTCATCTTCTCCTATTCTTCTTGATGTAGTTTTGATCTCTGGCGGTGTTCTCATATTCTCGTTGTGGCTCAGATCTCTTGTCATTTTCTCCAATTCCTCCTACATACCGTAGTTTCGATCTTTCTACCTACCGCGGTTTTGATCTTTGATAGTTTTTCCTGTAATGTCAAGATTAAAATATAATTCAAGCGTATTTGCTAAAGAAGTTTATGTCTAGGATGTCTATCATGGTATATATAGTTTAAAAGGTTTTGAGCTGAAGCCCACGATGTAGTTGGCACATGGACCATGGACCGTCGAATGTGATGAATGGTAGCTCCACAGGGCAAGATCGCTGATGTGAAGGAGATTGTTCAACATTGTGTCTCATAATTCATCGGCCTGATAACTGATAAAGCTAACATGCAAAGGTGAGTCATAGAATTATTACGGGATGACATTCTGTGGGCCATGACCAAGTTAGAGCTCGATGATTATGTTAACCCACCCTCCCTCTACATATATTCCCTTATCTTTATTATGTGTGTTCAATAAACATGCAAGTAAATATTAGTTTGACTTAGTCAATTCAAAGTAATTTAGACTTGAGAAACAAACATGCAAGTAAATATTAGTTTGACTTAGTCAATTCAAAGTCATTTAGACTTGAGAGTAGTCATTGAATTTTTCTCAAAATTTAGAAAATAAATGTCCTCTATGATTTCAATATCTATGATTTTAATATTGGTTTGGGTGAAAAACATGGTTTTAAAATAAAATATTATTTTAAAAAATTTTGATAACACCTTACCACCTTTTAAAATTAATTATAAAAATAATTAATTTTATTTAAATTTTAATAATTTAGTAATTTGCGGTAATCAAATGACGATTTGAATATCATAAAATCCTAGTTAAATTAATTAAACATAATTAATTTGTCAAAGATTATTTATTTGAAGACTAACCAATTGATTTTAAGAAAATCAATTAAAAAAGAGTGTACGTGTACAAATGTATTTTACACTATAGTTTTGTTTTGGTTCGAAATTTAGTGATACTTGTGAAAGAGTTTTCGCGCTTCATCCTACATACATATTTTTTATAAAGGGTCTCTACTTATAAACTTGAATTTTGAAAATCGATTGTATAACTTTTGAGTTTTAACCGATTATTCTTTCGATCCTAGTCATTCTTTTAGGTTTTCGCATTATTTGAAATATTAAAACAACAATATTTAAATGATAGTATATGTTGTTGATGATAACGTAGGAGGAATATACCTGAAGAATATCAGTCAATTTTAGGGGTTTTAGGGTTTAGAAATAAACGTCAAACAAAGTCTTTGACAAAATATTTGTTTGTGAAACATCCAAAAATATTTTGAAATCATTTTCCAATCTCTTGGGATTTTTAGAAAATAAATTAGGGTACCAAAATATCAAAAAAAAAATTGGATTTTAAAAAGTGGAACCAAATAGGCCTTAGGACCGAAGTCCTAGGCTCTAGGTTCGATTTTATCGGTCGAGGCCCAAAGACCCTCGGTCTAGGTCGAGGAGCCTCTCGATCGAGGCTCACGGTCTTTTTTTATAGGTGCCGAAGTCCCTCGGCTGAGGTGTTAAGGACTCTCGGTCCTTGGCTAAGATCCTTAGTTAGGGTCTATAAACCCCTCAACATAGGCTAGATATGGGCTAAGTCCATAGGTCACGGGTTCAGGAACTCTCGGTCTTGGACTTAGACCTCTCGGTCTTAGGGTTAGACCTCTCGGTCCTGCGTTCGGGATTTTCTATCCCGAGTTTAGACCTCTTGGTCCTATAGTTCAGGATTCTCGATACATGACTCGGACCTCTCGGTCCTAGCTTAAGAACATCGGTCGGACCGTTCGGTCTTAGCTCAAAAACATTGGTTGGACCTCTTGGTCTTATTGAAATTCTCAGTCTTAGGTGTCGATCCTAAGTTCATTTTTTCTCGGTCCTAGGTCTCAGCCCGAACGAAGGGTGTTCGGTCGGACCTCTTGATCTTCAGTCAGATATCTCGGTCATCAAGAACATCAACGTTGTAGTTTTTGCAACTTTGATTTGAGCTCGAATTCTCTAATCCGAGGGCTTGGGTAGCTTCACAAAGTATTTGGGAACATGTTGATCATTATCTCAAGGTATCAATCTACCTAGATGATGATAAATTTGTTCAAAATAGTTTATGATCAAAATTTGGGTTTTTGATTTTAAAATTGTTTTAATATGTAAGGAGTTATCCAATAAATTTCTTATACTACATATACTTGATTATACCAAAACAAAAACACTGACTGCTTCTTTGAACCAATCAAAGAACTCAAAATTTTCAAATATTTTTAAAATTTTGATTTTGATCAAATATGATCCAAACAGTTTCCCTTTCATCATTACAATCATGTTGGGAACCTGGGTTGTGATTTAACAAAAGTAACCCAAGAACAACAAACCCGATTTTTGGGTTTTTGTTTTTAAGATCAATTGATTAGTTCTATCTTATGTACATAGTTTCTAAATGATCATATGATCAATATTCAACCATAAGACATCATAAATAAAAGGCATATAAGCTTACGCAATTTGAAATACAAAAAATTTAAATTGTAAATATGAATTAGAGGGTGATTGAAACCTTATCAAGGATAGGATAACATTTCTTGATCATTAGAGAAGCTTTTGGGATGCTCAGATCCAAGCTTTAAGACCTCAAACAAAAAATTTGAAAAATCTGAAAATTTCAAGCCTTAATGGCCGATTTTTGATTTTAATCAATTTAAAGGTGTAGAGTGGGTTCCTCCATTTCAGAATGACTTAGAAGGTGTATTTATAGCTACCCTGAGTCGATGGAGACTTCAAGTGGGCTGAATCAGCCAAAAACTATTATTAGCATTTTGACTATTCTTTCGGTCACTTGATGATATAGGGATGAATCACCCCTATATGAGTAGTACAAATGATCAAATTATAGGAAGGTTGAATGTTGATGACACAAAAGTAATCCTAAAAGGGATGTCGTCTACTCGGAAGGTGCTTCAAGGCAACCCATTATCTCTCGACGAGAGGTGTCAAAACCTCTAAAACACATGTCATAAGGTATGATCCTTTCTCTGGATATGCCTATCTTCTTAAGAGTCCTCCAAGGGCATATGTTGTGAGTGGATCCATTGTCTATTTAGACCATTGAAATGGCCTTTCCCTCTATTTGCATAGAAATGTAGAGGGCTTTGTCATTATTTAGTTCGGCTGTTGGAAGATCTCTATCCTCAAAGCCTATCATGTTATGTTGGGAACTAGAGAATATGATCCCTACTAGTTCCCTCTAGGGTAATGTTAGTAGCGATGCTGACTATGCTTAATTCTTTGAGAACTGTTTTCCTATGCTCGATATAGTACATTAGTTCTAGCTTCCTCTGTTTCTTCTGTCTTCTGCCTCCTTTTTTTAGTGGTTTTCTTCTGTGCCTAGTGAACCTCGTGTCCCAAGATCATCTAGCTTCCTGTCTCGTATGATTCGATTAAGTGATTCAGATGTTGGATTTTTCCCAAAGGAGAATCTGTTGGCTTTGATAACAGAGGATGTGTGTGTGAGAGAGAAACGAGTTGGAAAAGAAAGAATGGCAAAATATATTTTTCTGATTTGCCATGGCCTGTTTGATTTGTTTATTTTTGGGTCTAGGCATCTGCGCCCTGTTTGGTTTGGGGTTTGGGCATTTGCACCGTTTGGTTAAGCGGTCTACACAATTCCTCTATTTTTTTTTCAATCTTCACAACAAATGAAAAAGATAAAATATTAATTTTAATTATAATATTTTTATTTTTTTAAAACTAAGTCCAAATTTTAGTTATAAATGAGGTATGAAATCCAATTGTCTACAAGTAGAAAAAATAATAATAAATTATTTATATTTAAAAATAAAAATTGATCAAAAGTCACTTTTTTTCATAACTTTTCACTAAATTTTTTATTTATTTAATTCAATCAAATATTTTATATCAAATAAAACCACTCTCACTTTTTTTTTAGTTTGACCAATTTTTTTAAAGTGGATGTGATATTGATAATTATTAAATGTTAATGGTAGATCTACATTTTAAAATATATTATAATATTATATTATTATTTTAAATAAAATTAATAATTTATCTTATTTTAAAAAAATTATTATATTAATTTTACAAGTATCATTGAATAAAAGTATTGAAAAATAATAATAAAAAAATCAATAAAATAAATTAAAAAGGTTAAAATATAAAAAAGTAAAAAATATTTAAATTAAAATTATATTAACTTAAAACTGATATTTTTTTAAGTTGGTAAAGTATATTTAATAATATAAAAAAATCTACAACAATTTCAAAATTATACAAAGTTCAATGAAAGGATATTTAATTATTTTTAAAAAATAATATAATCTAAAAATTTATCAATTTTTTGTATTTACTTTTTAATTAAAAATATTTTATCTAATTTAATTATATTTCTTATATAAAATAAAAATAAAAATAAATAAATATTTTATTTTGATAATTTTATAAATAATTGTGATCCTTATATACTATTAATTTGATAAAATTAGAAATAATTGTAAATATACTTAGTTTAGGACCTTAGGTTATGGATGCATGATTAATAAGAATAAGCTAAATAAATGATCATATATCATTGTATCATTAGTGTGGTAATATAAATCAAAATAATATCATATTATAAGATAAATTACTCCAAGTCCCAGTCTAAAGAATGATCTCATTCAATTTTTGATTTATTAGAAGCTTTAATTAGTTGAGGAAAGTTATGAAAGAAGCCAAAAAGTAGAAAGTGACTAAACAAAATGAGATAATTAGGAACTAAGATCTACTATTGCTTTTTTTTATATATATATTCTTCAAATTATTTTACTTTTATATATATATATATATATATATATATATATATATATATATATATATATATATATATATATATATATATATATATATTTGGTAATTAATTGATGTGTATAATAATTCTAAAAAATAAATATTATAATAACTATTTTAGTTAAAGAACATGAGATCTATAAATCAATTAATCGAAACTTATTATCACATAAATTAAACTATTTAGAATGAATTGTTGCAAATTAATAAATTACTCAATTCGAAATGTATTAATTTTAAATTTTAAACAACTGAAAAACTTTAACTTCTAATAAAAATAAAACATTTTCTATACAAACTAATACCCATAATCAAATAAAAATAAAATCCCTAAAAAATTGAAATCTTCCCCTTCAAATATAAATATTAAATTGGATAACAATAAGATAATTGGCTAAGAACTTTTGTCTTTATTTTTATTTATTTGAATGTGAATAGATATAAAAGTTAAATAAATAGGAATAATATTTAATTTATCTTACTTTTTTTTATTATGGATATTCTTGAAACCAATCAAGTAAAATGTCCAAAAGTAAGATGACTTGGTAACTAGCATTAAATTATTTTATAGGATGAAATGATCTATAAAATAATGACATTACCTTGAACTTGATATTAGAATTTTACCAACATAACTATGGAGAACAAGGGTTCAAGTTCAAGAGGTAAATTAAATCTATAAACTTGAATCTCCTTTAGTTACTTTCTAAAAATATTTACCAAAATGTAGTTCATTGATTTGGGTATATAAATTTTGTTGAATTTATTTATTTAATTATTAAAAAACGAAGATTTTTCTATTTCAGCTTCTGCGGCGCCACCAACGGAGCTATTCATACCAGTGGCAAATTTGGTGAGGATCATGCGGCGTGTGGTACCGCCACATGGAAAGATTGATGACGATGTGAAGAAGATTGTTCAACACTGTGTCTCAAAATTCATTGGCCTGATAACTGCCGAAGCTAACATACATTGTCAGAGCGAGAGTCGTAGAACGATTATCACCGATGACATTCTGCAGGCCATGGCCAAACTAGGGT